>NC_086103.1:31900713-32217901 GCF_963921235.1 Mobula hypostoma | reverse complement strand
GAAACAGATGAAAGTATAATCAATTTCCAAGTCAATCTTGTGAAATCAAGAGAAGTAGACTTTGCTATTTCTGTAAACAGTGTTCAAAACTTTACAGTCAGAACACATTTTGAGTGTACGCTCCCTATCCAATGACCATTTGTGAGGTCCAGAGGAATAGCAGTCAATGGCTTGCTAGATGGGGAAAATAAGTGAATTATAGCTTCAGAATCTCTTTGATTACTTCTTCAAGAATATGCTGAGTATTCAACAGCATTATTTATACCATCCTGTGACATATTAGAGGCCAAGTAAAATAAGCATCTTTCCAGTGTCAGTATGAATTTTGATCTGTTCACTTCACAGTCACAGGGGTAAGGACTGTCTGGTTAACTTTTTATCAGTTGTGCAATGTTGACCAACATTCACCTGTTAGAAAACAATTAATGCAACTAAGATCAAGACACAGACACAGATACAAAATGCTTTTGAGTGCAATGCTTAAACATTAACATTCCCATTTTGATGTGACCATATTCATCTCTGTTGCAAATGAGTTTGTATAATAATGTGCAAAATATTTTCTGATTTCAAGAAATAATGACTTACAAAAATTGTTGGCAGAATAACTATATGGACCATATTCAGTAAGTGTGACCTTGATGTGGTGAAATATCTCCATGGTAAGCTTACATGGTTCAGACCTTTGTTAGGTAATTCAACGTTCCCAGTATTAAGCTATGTTTGAAAAAAGTAAGTTCAGAGAAAATGCATCAAGTTTGAATTGCTGATTCCGTGTTCACAATTCCCATTGTACTTAAATTTCCACGAGAAGGACTAAATATATTGATCTATTCTTATTAGTTCTTATAAATGTCCAAAATAAATTCAGTAAAAAATAACTGAGCTGGAAGTGAAGTGTAATAAAGGAAATATATAATGCAATTTTGTCATGGATCTTTGTTTGAATTTGGTCATTTAGTGCTATATTTAAAGTCAGCACAAAATAACATTATGGTCTCAGTGGGTACAACAATGATTCTTGCAATATAATAAGCAAGCAGTAAAGAGAAATGGCCACTGATCCCATATACCTTGCCAACATATTTGAAGGTTTATTTTCTTTCTTCACCAGTGCACTTTCATTCCTTTGTGTTGTTCCTCCAGCACTTTTACCAGATTACATGAAATGTCTGATTCCCCTAAATATGACACAATGGAAAAACTTCAAGAATGCATCAGTGGCTCCAGCCTATTGAAGGTAAACGTAACCTGGCTACATACAGGTTCAAAAGAAAACTTAATCAAACAATAACCAGCTAAGTCCAGACCACTCTGTAGTCTAGAAAGCTATAGAGAGTTCATCTAAAGTAGGGATAAGACACATAATAAAGGTTTGAAGAGGGAATGCTCATAGAAGCAAAAATGAAAGAAAGCAGTACTATCCCGTCTGCCAGGCATGAACAACCTAACAAATAGATCAAGAATCATCAAGCACATTACAAACGCCCTTTGAGATTCTGCCTTAGCAGACATCTCGCAGTTTCTAATGATTCAGCATTGAAACTAAACACTAATTTACAAAAACATGGAAAATACTAAAAAAGTCACTTGAATCCACCACTGCAAATAGTCCTTGGCCATGAATGACGAGGCTGTGTTCTTACTCCCCTGTTCTACTCACTTTATGCTTATGACTGTGAGCCTAAGCCCAGTTCCAATGTTATATTTAGATTTGCTGATGGCACCACTGTCATTGGCTGAATCAAAGATGGTGGCAAATTGGCATATTGGAGGGAGATTGAAAATCTTGCTGAGTGTTGCCACAACAGCCCTTTCACTCAATGTCAGCAAGACAAAGGCACTGATTATTGACTTCAGGAGGAGGGTATCTGAGGTCCATGAACCAGTCCTCACTGGGGTATCAGAGGTGCACTTTGTGTGTGCAAGTTTTTCACTATACCTCGGTAAACGTATAAATAATAAACCAACACATAAATAAATATTGGGTGAGATCTCAGCATAATTATTTAGAAAGTGAACCCTTGCATTTGCAGATTGGTTCTGCATCTTTGAATAGGGATCAGACGGTGATTACAACAGAGCTTTTTTTCCCCCTCACAGTATGTGAGATTTTGGAACTATTCTCCAAAAGGCAATGGAAACAGAGTTTTTAAATCTTACTTTTAAGTTGAGATAAATGAAGACTTGACAAGCCATGGGGTGAAAAGTTACTGCAGGTAGACTGGAGTGTGTAGTTGCCATTAAAATGAGATCTGTTATGATCTTATTAAATGTAGGAGCATGTGTTTAGAGCTGAGTATCCTACACTGGCTCTGAATCTTTATGTTTATATGCAAATATGATCGGTGATTCCCTGCATCATTGCAAAGTCTGTGACCCTTGCATACATACTTTCTTACATATGCACCCAAGGAATAGTTGAATTCCAATGTATCAGTAGGTCCCCTCTGCCATTTATTTCTATGTCTCAATGGGGATTAGCACCTGGAATTAATAAAGATATTGCTAATACCAGTTTGGAATTACAAGATATTGAGGTGGTGTTGGACACGTTGCGAGAATAAATACCTGGACTAAGATGAGTCATTACAAACAAGAGAAAATCTGCAGATGCTGGAAATCCAAGCAACACACACACAATGCAGGAGGAACTCATCAGGCCAGGCAGCATCTATGAAAAAGAGCACAGTCAGTGTTTTGGGTCAAGATCCTTCATCAGGACTGGAAAAACGATGAAGTGTCAGAGTACGAAAGCGGGGGGGAGGGGAGGAAGAACCTCAATATGATAGGTGAAAGTGGGAGTGGGGGAGCGGTGAAGTAAAGAGCTGGGAATTTGAATGGTAAAAGATATGCAGAGCTGGAGAGGGGGGAATCTGATATGAGAGGACAGAAGGCCATGGAAGAAGGAAAAGGGGGAGCAGCACCAGAGAGAGGTGGTAGGCAGATAAGGAGATAAGTAAGTTGAGAGAGGGAAATAGGAACGGGGAATGGTGAAGGGGTGGGGAGGGTGGGTGATTACTGGAACTTTGAAAAATCGATGCGCATGCCATCAGGTTGTAGGCTACTTGGACAGAATACAAGGTGTTGCTCCTCCATCCTGGGCGTGACCTCATCACGACAGTAGAGGAGGCCACGGACTAGCGTGTCAGAATGGGATTGGGAAATGGAACTAAAATGGGTGGCCACCGGGAGATCCCACTTTTTCTGGCAGTTAGCATGTAGGTGCTCGGCAAAGCAGTCTCCCAATCTGTGTTAGGTCTGGGTGAAGCCTCTAGCTATCCACACAATCAATGCCTCTCATCAACTTAAATATCTCTATCAGGTCACCTCTCATCCTCCGTCACTCCAAGGAGAAAAGGCCAAGTTCACTCAACCCATTCTCATAAGGCATGCTCTACGATTCAGGCAATATCTTTGTAAGTCTCCTCTGCACTCTCTCTATAGTGCCCCCTGCCTATCACCTCCATCTGATGCTCCTCCCTTTTTCTTTCTTCCATGGCCTTCTGTCCTCTCCTATCAGATTCCCCTATCTCCAGCCCTGTGTCTCTTTCACTAAATTAACTTCACAGCTCTTCACTTCACCCCTCCTCCCTCGCAGTTTCATCTATCACCTTGTGGCTCTTTCCTCCCCCCACTTTCTTACTCTGACCTCATCTTTTTTCCCAATCCTGATGAAGGGTCTCAACCCGAAATATCGACTGTACTCTTTTCCATAGATGCTGCCTGGCCTGCTGAGTTCCTCCAGCATTTTGTGAGTGTTACAACCTGTTTTAGCAAGATGGTATCACTGATGTCACCAACTGCTTCTATCTAGAATGTTGGGAAGCATTCATTTTCCCCAAGTAGCACATGCCATGTTAAAAATGCATACATGCAAAGCATGGATAAAATTGGAAGAGGATAATGTAAATAAATCTGACTGCTTTGGAATACTATTTAGCACTTCTCTTAGAGATAAATAAAAAATAATTGCCCCAATGAAGGAGATGGAAGATGTCAAAATGTAACTTGCTGTGTCTGCTCTGGAACTTTGAACACTGAGGTCAGTTAACGCAAAAGAAATGGAAGAAAGGAATACCTAAATGTCAGCAGAAGAGTAGATGGGATTACATTACAAGTGGAAGAAATTGATTTAGAAATAAAAGGATTGAAAGGACAAGGATTTGAAATACTTAAATGTTAATGAAAAATAGCATTGGTTGAGCTATTAACTAGAATAAATACATTCAAGAGGAAATGGGATAGCCAAGGGCTTAAATTTACTGGCACACTACACTTCAGAAGTAACCTGATCAGACTTTCTCAAACCCCCTGGAAATGCCACAGGCAATAAGAGATATTCACCAAAGTGCTTAGCTTCCGGTGCATAACAAAGTAACCGAACTATCCAAAAAAGAGTCGTATAGAAGCCACCAGTGATACAGGAAGACAACAGTCTGCTTGGTTTTTAATTTTATGCATAATTTTGAATAACACAAGATTCTATAACTTTACTAAGTATCAGAATAAGCAGAATGAGGTGATGGTTTGAATTGTCACTCTTGGTTTTTGCATGTAGGTATAACAAATTTCAAGAAGAAACGGTTACTTGGAATAATTCACAGACAGCATGGAATGAACGATATCTGGAAGCGAATTTATTCTGAGTGTATTTACAGCCATTCCGCAACAGTGTCACATTAGTGTTCTTATCTTAATAAGGTGCTTGATCATTGTAGGTAGGTCTTCTCCTTCCTAAGTAGTCCTTAAGGATCAGGAATGATTGTTTTCACACGAGTCTCACCAGTTCTGCCATGACGTATGAATGGTCTCTGTGTTTCCCTCTGCAACTAGATTCTCGACTTCATGTCTTATGTCAATGATAATAAATCCGATTCTGACTCTGCTTTTGAACCACATTCTCTTCGAAAGAGAGGGAAAGGAGCCTTACAGGGAAGGATGTATCAGTGTTATAGAAGAGTAAAGGGATTTACAAGAGGTATGAGAATGGAGCTGGTTGGGCTGGCTGGTGGTGCAATAACATCGACACCGGACCCGGGAGCGGAGGTTCCCGGGTTCGAAACCAGTCGGGTCCGATCCTGAGTACACTTTCCATCTGTGCCGGGTTGAGTGTCGAGATCGCAACTCGACCTAGTAAAATAAAAGGGAAAAATACTGCAAAAATGTCTGTGTGAGGAGTGGCCCACCACACAGTCTCTCTCTCACTCAGCGCCTTGTAAAGAGCCATGAAAACGATATCATCACGGACACTCGCACACACGCACCACACGCAGACACACACGTACAGACTCGCACGCACGCAGGCACACGCCAAAAAAAAAGAAAAAGGAGCTAGTCAAAGTTGATTGTAAGAGGACACTAATGGATGACAACAGAGCAGCAATGCCTGGAGTTTCTGGGAGCAATTCGAAAGGCACAGAAAAGATACATTCCAAAGATGAAGAAGTATTCTAAAAGAGAGGAAGAAGCAGCTATGGCTAACAAAGGAAGTCAAAAACGTGAGACCTAAAGACATAGGAGCAAAAGTAGGCTATTTGTCCCATTGAGTCTGCTCCGCCATTTCATCACGGCTGATCCATTTTTCCTCTCAGCCCCAATCTGCTGCCTTTTCCATGTGTCCCTTCATTCCTTGACCCTGTCAAGAATCTATCAACTTCTGCCTTAGATATATGTAAATATCTGGCCTCCACAGCTACTCGTGGCAATGAATTCCACAGATTCACCACTCTCTGGCTAAAGAAATCCCTCCTCATCTCAGTTCTAAAAGGCTGCCCCTCTATTCTGAGTCTGGGTTCAATGGACTTAGATCTCCCACCATAGGAAGCATTATCCTCTTCACATTCATTCTATCGAGGCAAGCCATTCCATCCTGGAATAATTTTCTTGAACATCCTTTGAACCCTCTCCTATTCCAGTACATCCTTTCCAAGATAATGAGCCCAAAACTGCTCACAATACTCCAAGTGGGGTCTCACCAGTGCTTTATAAAGTCTCAACTTTACATCCTTGCCTTTATATTCTAGTCCTCTTGAAATGAATGCTAACATCACATTTGCCCTCGTCACCATTGATTCAACCTGTAAATTAACTTTTGGGAATCCTGTTCAAAGATTCCCAAGTCCCTTTGCACCTCAAATTTTTAAACTTTCTCTCCAATAAGAAAATAGTCTATACTTTTATTTCTTCTACCAAAATGCATGACCATAAACTTCTTGACACTGCATTCCATCTGCCATTTCCTTGCCCATTCTCCTAATCTGTCTAAGTCCTTCTGTAGCCTCTCACTTCCAAAAAAACTACTTGTCCCTCCACCTATCTTTGTATCACCTGCAAATCTTGCAACAAAGCTAGCAATTCCCTCATCCAAATCATTGACATATAACGTAAAAAGAAGCGGTCCCAACACAGACACCAGCGGAACACTACCAGTCACCGGCAGCCAGCCAGAAAAAGCTCCTTTTATTCCCACTCTTTGCCTCCAGCAAAGAGGCACAGGGTGTGAATAAAAGTGCCCTTTACAGTTAGCTGCTAGTGGTGCTCCACAGGGGTCGGAGTTGGGACAGCTTCTTTTGATGTCACCTGTCAATAATTTGGATGATGGAATTGATGGCTTTGCAGCCAAGTTTGCAGATGATACAAAGACAGGTAGATGGGGCAAGTAGTGTTCAGGAAGCAGGGTATCTGCTGAAGGACTTCGATTGGGAGAATGGGCAATGGAACAATGGAATATAGTGTAGGGAAGTGCTTGGTCAGGCACTTTGGTAGAAGGTATAAAGGCATAAACTACTTTTCTCAATGGGCAGAAAACTGAAAAAACAAAAGATCAAAGGGGCTTGGGAGTCCTCATCTAATGCAGAATTCCCTAATGGTTAACTTGCAGGACGAGTCATTGAAAGGAAGGCAAATGCAATATTAGCATTCATTTCGTGAAGACAAGAATATCAAAGCAAGGATGTAACCTGAAGCTTTATAAAGCATTGGTTAGACTGCACTTCAAGCATTGTGAGTAGCTTTGGGGTCATTACTAAGAAAAGATGTGCTGGCAAAGGAAAGGGTCCAGAGAATGTTCACAAGAATAATCCCAGGAATGTAAGGATTTTGCCCAACACCGGCCTCCTAGGCCTGACCCAACGTAGTAGTAACATATAAGAGTGTTTGATGGCTCTGGGCTTCTAATGGCTGGAGTTCAGAAGAATATGGAGTGATCTCATCGAAACCTTTCGAATATTGAAAGGCCTACATAGACTGGATATGGGGAGGAGGTTGCGTCTAGTGGGGGATGCCGAGGACCAGAAGGCACCTCCTCAGAATAGGTGGACATCCATAAAAATCAGAGATAAGGAAATTTTCTTTAGCCAGAATGTGGTGCACCCGTGGAATTCATTGCCATAGATGGCTGTGCAAGCCAAGTCAATGGGTGTATTTAAGGCGGAGATTCAAAGGTTCTTGATTAATCCAGATTACAGAAAGAAGGCAAGAGGATGGTGTTGAGGGGGATAATAAATAACCATGATGGAATGGCGGAGCATACTCAATAGCAGAATTGGCCTATTTCTGCTCTTATGTCTTAAGGTCTTATGGTCACCAACAGGTCAACAAGGGACGCCATCTCCACAGCACTTCACTCTGCCCTGACCCACCTGGACAGCCCCAACTCTTATGTCAGAATGCTGTTCATTGACTTTAGTTCGGCATTCAATGCTGTGATCCCCTCCAAGCTGATCACCAAACTTCGCCAGCTTGGTATCAGCTCATCCCTCTGCAATTGGACCTTGGACTTTCTGACTAACAGACCCCAATCAGTTAAGTTAGACAATCTCTCCTCTTCCACTCTCACCCTGAACACCAGCATGCCCCAAGGCTGTGTGCTGAGCCCTCTTCTGAACCCCCTTTTCACCTATGACTGCGTTTCTGTACATGGTTCTAACTCCATAATCAAGTTTGCAGGCAACATCCCAGTAGTTGGCCTGATCAGAGGGGATGACAAGACGGCCTACAGGGACGAGGTTCAGCGCCTGGCCGCATGGTGTGCCAACAACAACCAGGCCCTTAACACCCAGAAGACCAAGGAGATCATTGTGGACTTCAGGCATGCTAGGAGCCACACTCACGTCCCCATCAATGGAGTTGTAGTGGAGCATGTATCAAGCTTCAAATTCCTTGGTGTCCACATTTCCGAGGATCTCACCTGGTCCCTGAACTCCTCTATCCTGATCAAAAAGGTGCAACAGCGCCTTTATTTCCTGCGGAGCATCAAGAAAGCTCACCTCTGTCCCAGGATACTGACGGACTTTTACCACTGTACCATTGAGTGCCTACTCACCAACTACATCTCTGTGTGGTATGGCAATTGTCCCGTATCGGACCGCAAAGCACTCCAGCGTGTGGTGAAAACTGCCCAGCGGATTATTGGCACCCAATTGCCCACCATTGGGAACATCTACCATAAACGCTGCCTGGGCAGGGCGAAAAGCATTATCAAGGATGCATCTCACCCTAACCATGGACTTTTTACTCTCCTCCCATCTGGGAGGTGCTACAGGAGCCTCTGCTCCCTCACCAGCAGGCACAGGAAGAGCTTCTTCCCTGAGGCTGTGACCCTGCTGAACCTCACATCACAGCGTTAAGCAGTATTGCACCCATATTGTACTGTCTCAGTACTTTTATATTTGTGTGCTGTGGTACTTACTTTTTATTCACAGTTATTTTATAGATAACACTATTCTTTGCATTTCTGGTCAGATGCTAACTGCATTTCATTGGCTTTGTATCTGTACTTGGCACAATGACAATAAAGTTGAAATCTAATCTAATCTAATCTAATATTAGAGATCATTGATGTCCAGTAGACAATGAGATTTCTGTTAGGCTTGTAAACTTGATCTCCATATGCCCACTTTTTGAATCAACCAACTAGTGCATTTACATTCAATATTGACCTTTGTCAAAAGATGTCTCCTGAGATATGGGAAGAGAGTTATATTTCTTTCTGAAACTCACATGGTCTGTACATACCAGCTGTGTGGTGAAAAAGGCAACAGTACCTCTTTCACCTCAGACGGTTGAAGAAGTTTGGTATGGGCCCCCAAATCCTAAGAACTTTCTACATGGGCACAATTGAGAGCATCCTGACTGGCTGCATCACTGCCTGGTATGGGAACTGTACTTCCCTGAATCGCAGGGCTCTGCAGAGAGTGGTGCAGACAGCCCAGCTCATCTGTAGATGTTGACTTCCCACTATTTAGAACATTTACAAGGATAGGTGTGTGAAAAGGGCCTGAAGGATCATTGGAGACCCGAGTCACCCCAACCACAAACTGTTCCAGCTGGTACCATCCGGGAATGATACCACAGCTTAAGAGCCAGGACCAACAGGCTCTGGAACAGCTTCTTCCACCAGGCCATCAGACTGATTAATTCCTGCTGATGCAACTGTATTTCTATGTTATATTGACTGTCCTGTTGTACATATTATTTATTATAAATTGCACTTTGCACATTTAGATGGAGATGTATCGTAAAGATTTTTACTCCCCCTGTATATGCAGGATGTAAGAAATAGTCAATTCAATTCAATTGATTATCAAAGAACAACGTGGTGCATCTCAGTTTAAGTAGGTAATGCTAACTTCGAGATCTAATGTTCTTCAAAGATTCAAAGATTCAAAAAACTTTATTGTCATTCTAACCGTACATCAGCTCTGCAGGGCAGAATGAGACAGCGTTTCTCAGGGGCAGTGCAATCATCACATAACAAACGCAACACTAAATAATAAACATAACAATAAATAGTAAAACACAACAGCCACATGTCAGTTAAAATCAGTTATAAGTGTCCAGTGCGAGTTAAAAGTGTCCAAAGCAGAGTCAGGTGGAGCAGCTATTTAGCAGTCTGACTGCCTGTGGGAGGAAGCTGTTTAGTAGCCTTGTGGTCTTCTTGTTAAATTCATTAACCCAAAATCTGAGCAAATGTGCCCAGTTATATGTCTGGAAACAGGCCGATTTACTCATTAGAGTTGGAAAACAAATCAACAAATACATTTATTTTACTTGATTTATCCAAGACAATTTTCTTCTTATCCAACTACAAGTCAAAATTTGTTTATTTGTATTTATATAGAGATACAGCATGGAACAGGCCCTCTGGGCCTTTGAGACACACAACCCTGCTAACCTTGGTCTAATCATAGGAGAATTTACAAATGTCCAACAACCATCTAACATATTAACTGGTAAATCTTTGGACTCTGGGAGAAATCTGGAGCACCCAAAGGAAACCCTTGCTCACGTGGAAAGAACGTACAAGCTTTCTTTCAGAGGACGTCGGAATTGAACTCCGAGTTTTGACACCCCAAGCTGTAATGGCGTCGTACTAACCACTAAACTGCCGTGGCAACCATAATGCAAATATATATATCAGAAATTCACAGATGAAGCATGGAAATAAACAGAAGATTCCTCGACTTTTAAATTTTACGTTTTTTATAGAAGTAACTGACTATCTTGACGAGCGGAGCTCTGTGTTGAAAACATTGTTCATCTCCTCTTTATTGGATACAGTTCCAATATTGAAAAGACATTTGGGCAGATAATGGGATAGAAGAGGCCTAGTAGGATCTGGAACACATGAGGAATCAGACATTTACCCTTTTGGGCATGGACAAGTTGGGCCGAATGATCCTTCCCTGTGCTATTTATGAATATCTCTGAGACTCGGCTACAGGATGGCAAATCGATTCTCCATCCTAATTTGCATTTTCCCAAAATTAAGACAAAGTTCATCTTATGGATCATGTGCACACAAAATATGCTGCAGGTGCTGGGGTCAAAGCAACACACACAACACGCTGGAGGAACTCAGCAGGTGGGGCAGCATCTGTGGAAACGAACTGTCAACGTTTCAGGCTAAGACCCTTTGTCAGGACTGAAGAAGGAAGGGGCAGCGGCCCTATAAAGAAGGTGAGGGGAGGGTGGGAAGGAGAAGGCAGGTAGGTTCCAGGTGAAAAACCGGTAAGGGAAAAGATCAAGGTGTGGGGGAGGGGATAGGCAGAAAAGGTGAAGAAGGAATAGGGGAAAGCACAATGGGTAGTAGAAGGAAGCGGAACCATGAGGGAGGTGAGAGGCAGCTGGGGGAGGGGGCAGAGTGAAATTGGGATGGGGGAAGGGAGGGGGAGAGAATTACCAGAAGCTGGAGAATTCAATGTTCATGCCCAGGGGCTGGAGACTACCCAGATGGTATATGAGGTGCTGCTCCTCGAACCTGAGTTTAGCCTCATCATGGCAGTAGAGGAGGCCATGTGTGGACATATCCGAATGGGAATGTGAAGCAGAGTTGAAGTGGGTGGCAACCGGGATATCCTGTCTGTTGTGGCAGACGGAGCGGAGGTGCTCGACAAAGTGGTCCCCCAATCTGCGTCGGGTCTCACCGATGTAGAGGAGGCCGCACCGGGAGCACCGGATGCAATAGATGACCCCAACAGACTCACAGGTGAAGTGTTGCCTCACTTGGAAGGACTGTTTGGGGCTCTGAATGGTGGTGAGAGAGGAGGTGTAGGGACAGGTGTAGCACTTACGCTTACAGGGATAAGTGCCGGGTGGGAGATCCGTGGGGAGAGACGTGTGGACCAGGGAGTCGCGGAGGGAACGATCCCTGTGGAAAGCGGAGAGGGGTAGTGAGGGAAAGATGTGCTTAGTGGTGGGGTCCTGTTGAAGGTGGCAGAAGCTGCGGAGGATAATGTGCTGGATCCGGAGGCTGGTGGGGTGGTAGGTGAGGACAAGGGGAACTCTGTCCCTGTTGTGGTTCCAGGAGGATGGGGTGAAAGCCGAAGTGCAGGAAATGGAGGAGTTGCGGGTGAGGGTATCATTGTTGACGGCAGAAGGGAAACCACGATCCTTAAAGAAAGAGGACTTTTGAGATGTCCTGGAATGGAAAGCCTCATCCTGCGAGCAGATGCGGCAGAGACGGAGGAACTGGGAATAAGGAATACCCCTCCTCCAGCTGCCTATCACGTCTCTCTTGGTTCCACCTCCTTCTACTACCCATTGTATTTTCCCCTATTCCTTCTTCACCTTTCCTGCATACCCCCTCCCTGCTTCCCCTCCCCCACCCTTTAATATTTCCCCTGACTGGTTTTTCACCTGGCACCTACCAGCCTTCTCCTTCCCACCCTCCACCCACCTTCTTTATAGGGCCTCTGCCCCTTCACTCTTCAGTCCTGATGAAGGGTCTCGGCCCGAAGCGTTGACTGTTCGTTTCCACGGATGCTGCCCTACCTGCTGAGTTCCTCCAGCGCGTTGTGCGTGTTGCTTATGGACCATGTGATGTTTAAAAAGGTGACATATAGAAGCCTATGTTTTCCCATAGCATGGGAGATCACTCAGCCCTTCAAGCCATGGAATCTCTCAGTGCACACCCATCAGTACAATCCTCCACTTACTTTCCTGTAACCTCTCTCACATGCCTGACAAATCCCTATTGATTCTCCCAGCAACCACCCACACTTAGTTAATTAATAGTAGTCATTTAAGTTTCCTGCATGTCATTGGGATGTGGAGGAAAACTAGAACATCTGGAAAAAACTCATGTGGTCACAGTAAGAATGTTCAAAAAACACATTGAAGCACATAGACAGGATCAAACCCAGATTGCTAGAACTGTGGGTGATAGAACTAATTGCTGCATCACCGCACAGTTCCAGTGACCCAGGATTTTTTAGTATTCTTTTGTTGTTTCCCACCCTGTCCAAAGCCTGTGCTTATCAATGACCTAATATTCAGGAATTTATTTGCAAACAAATTCCCTTGCTCAATTTCCACAGATTACTTATGGTAAGAGCCTTCTTATCTAATCTGCAAGGTGGTGCTGCCACCTGTTGGCAGGTCAAGTCAACTACGATCCACCTCTGCCGCAGAAGTTCAAAGTTCATTATCAAGTATATATACCATATACAACCTTGAGATTAATTTTCTTGAAGGCACCCACAAAACAAAGAAAGGTAATGGAATCCACAGCAAAACACACACAACAAAGATCAACAAAACATCAAATAGATAGAGAATTGGTTGGCAGACAGGAACCAAAGAGTGGGAAAAAAACGGGACCTTTTCAGAATGGCAGGCAGAGACCAGTGGGGTACCACAAGGCTCAGTGCTGGGACCCCAGTTGTTTACAATATATATTAATGACTTAGACGAGGGAATTAAGTGCAGCATCTCCAAGTTTGCGGATGACACGAAGCTGGGTGGCAGTGTTAGCTGTGAGGAGGATGCTAAGAGGATGCAGGGTGACTTGGATAGGTTAGGTGAGTGGGCAAATTTATGGCAGATCCAATTTAATGTGGATAAATGTGAGGTTATCCACTTTGGTGGCAAGAACAGGAAAACAGATTATTATCTCAATGGTGGCCGATTAAGAAAAGGGGAGGTGCAACGAGGCCAGGGTGTCATTGTACACCAGTCATTGAAAGTGGGCATGCGGGTACAGCAGGTGGTGAAAAAGGTGAATGGTATGCTGGCATTTATAGCAAGAGGATTCCAGTACAGGAGCAGGGAGGTACCACTGCAGTTGTACAAGGCCTTGGTGAGAACACAGCTGGAGTATTGTGTGCAGTTTTGGTCCCCTAATCTGAGGAAAGATATTCTTGCCATAGAGGGAGTATAAAGAAGGTTCACCAGATTGATTTCTGGGATGGCAGGACTTTCGTATGATGAAAGACTGGATTGACTAGGCTTATACTCTCTGGAATTTAGAAGATTGAGGGGGGATCTTATTGAAACGTATAAAATTCTAAAGGGATTGGACAGGCTAGATGCAGGAAGATTGTTCCCGATGTTGGGGAAGTCCAGAATGAGGGGTCACAGTTTGAGGGTAAAGGGGAAGCCTTTTAGGACCAAGATGAGGAAAAACTTCTTCTCACAGAGAGTGGTGAATCTGTGGAATTCTCTGCCACAGGAAACAGTTGAGGCCAGTTCATTGGCTATATTTAAGAGGGAGTTACATATGGCCCTTGTGGCTAAAGGGATCAGGGGGTATGGAGAGAAGGCTGGTACAGGGTTCTGAGTTGGATGATCAGCCATGATCATACTGAATAGCGGTGCAGGCTCGAAAGGCCGAATGGCCTACTCCTGCACCTATTTTCTATGTTTCTATGTTTCTAATGTGCAAAAGAGGACAAATCATGCAAATAATTCCAAAAAATAAACAGATAATATATAGAACCTGAGCTGTAGAGTCACTGGAAGTGAGTCCACAGGCTGCAAAGTCAGTTCAGCACTGTGATAAGTGAAGCTGGTCCAGGAGCCCACTGGAGTGGGCTAGATGCAGTGTAACAACTACGCCAAAGCATTTGGCACCTCCTACCTGATAGTAGAAGAGAGAAGAGAGGGATTTGAGCCAAACGCAGACAGACAGACAGACAAAATAGGCTCAGCTGGGGCATCTTGGCTGGCACAGAGCAGTGGGGTTGAACTTCGGTTCGTTTTCTGCTCTCGGGCCTTGAGATTTTGATCTGGCTTGAGGTCCTCTCTGGCGATGGCCGACCCCCATCTTCAAGGTGCGTACCTGCTTTCCCAAGAATCAAGTTTTCCAAATCCTTCAGGAGATCGTAAAATTGCTATTACACTTGGATGGTTCAAAGGCACGTTTATTAAAGGGAAATTGCAGTTCAGCAGTACATCTAGTTGAATATCGAGTAGTTTGGTGAGCTGCCCACAAAATTTAGCTGTATATCGCCAGTGCTATCAGAAGGAATTCTATCCCCTGTATAAGGTATCACCATCTATATAGTTAAGCACCCACAACTGGGTGAAGTTTCTTCATTCCTGCTCAAAAAGATCAGCCTGTTAACGTTGCCAAGATCAATTCCAGCCTCAAAGGAAGGATAGGCTAATATTGGCCTCAAATCCAATAGATGCCATCACAGGTTTTCTCCTCCATCCATATTCCATTTGCTACTTTTTTCTTTCCCACCTTCTCCTGCCCAGGGTGTCCATTCTTCTTTTTTAATCTCTTCTCCCACTCAACTTCCTTCTAGCTCTTCTCCTTCCCTGACTTTTCTCTCTAATAAAATTTTATTTCTGTCCACCCCACCCACAGACACCCCTTTAGCCAGAGTACTTGCATGATAATTATCCAAGTTATGAAGACAAAACTCTTGCATAAATATATACGTATTTATCAACTGTACCATATTTTCCTTTAAAACAAGCAGAGCACGACCACCAAACAGATGTGAGTAGAGCAATGACAACAAACAGCAGTTCAGAACAGTCTGGTGGATTGAAATACTGGTGATTAAGCAGCAAGTGTGAAGTGACTCCCAAAGAAGCGAAAAATCCAATTAATGTCCTGTACAGTTCAATTAGAAATGGCTGCAACCAATGACAGATAAGCATTGTATCTTGCTCTTATATTTTTAGATTATTTCTCTGTGCTTGAGCGTCTCAGTGGTAATCACTTTCTGTCTGCCTTATCAAATCCTACTCATCATTAATTTGCCACTGGCTACTGCCCAGCTCAGCCCCAAGCAATCATTTCTGCTTTACTGATCTCCTGCACCCTGAATGTCAATCACTGTCAAGCCCACAGTCAGAAATTGTTGGCTGCAACTTTGCAGAAATGTGCCACTTAATTGCAATTTTGCTGCTTCCTTGCTTGTTGGCAGCCATTTGACCCATGAAGCCCCTGTACACACCTACAATATGCAAGCACACACGGCAGAGAAGGGAGAAGTAGGCCAAGTTACAGCCCAAGACACTTTGTAAGTAAATTGTATTTTGTACAAAATATACAGAGGATTACAAAAACACTAAGAGCATTACAAAATAGAGAATATCTTGTATTCCACTCCAATTACTGCTGGATTTGGCTAGGTAGAAGTGAATTAAATATTTGATGAGAAAGGTCAATAAAAGGATCTTTTAGGCAGCAAATGTCTTTTTCAATGCAGAAGCAGAGCATATATTTGAAGGGACAATATTTAATATACATTACTACAAGAATAGGGGGAGTTCTCACCCTTACCATGGACTTTTTCCTCTCCTCCCATCCGGTAGGCGCTACAGGAGCCTCTGCTCCCACACCAGCAGGCACAGGAAGAGCTTCTTCCCTGAGGCTGTGACCCTGGTGAACCTCACATCACAGCGCTAAGCAGTATTGCATCCATATTGTACTGTCTCAGTACTTTTATATTTGTGTACTGTAGCACTTTTTATTCGCAGTTATTTTGTAATTAACACTATTCTTTGCATTTCTGGTCAGATGCTAACTGCATTTCATTGGCTTTGTATCTGTACTCGGCACAACGACAATAAAGTTGAATCTAATCTAATCTAATCTAATTCATCAGATTTTTTTGATATTCTGCTTCCATATTTTCACTTGGAATGAAGCACAGAGATAATTTGTTGATGAAACTCAGAAGGATTTTGTTTTGTCACTTTCAGACAGTGGGTGCAAAGAGGCCTTCTGCAGAATCGTACAACACTGAAGGATATCATTCATCTTATCACCCACTTGCAGACTCTTTGAAAGGAGTTTCACATTAGTATCAATCTTTTGGTCTATCTTCATTCTCCAGCAATAATTTCCTTTAGAAAGTTACTGTTCTGCACTCTTTCAGACATTTCATTCTAGATGATAAGAACTTGCTGCACGAAAGAAATGTTCTTGCCAATGATCTTATATCAATTGGTCTCTGGTTACTAACCCCCAGGCAGTAAGCCTACTTTTCATTATTGATATAAACAAAACAATGCAAGCCAGCATCCATCTTACCTTCTATCAAGGAAGAAAAAACCCGATTAGAACATTTGAGAATGGAAATACAATGGATTCCAGTTAATTGAGCCATCGGTTAATTGGGTGAGGCCATTTACTTGGGACAACTCTTAAAGATCTGGGATTCTTTTCGTTTGTTTAGGATACTATGCTGCTTAATTGTGACAAGAGACCATTGCCGAACCGTTTCCAATGCTAATGCACGTACATTTGCATGGTTGTTTTCATTACACCGTGTTTATAGTGATCAGTTTTTAAATAGCGTCAGTTGTGTGTGTTTGTGTTTAAAAAGCAATGATTTCTGTCACTGATTGTTCAGAATAAATAAGAATAAGGCAATTTGGAACCGTTTTGATCACTGCAATTTCAAGCAATCATGGTTGGAGATGTCAGTTATGGCCAGGTATGAAAATGAAATGATTTAACTACTTCAGCAATTTAGAAATTACAATGAAATTTGAAGGCATCAACAATTATCTTCAATATCGCAATGAAAATGAAGATTTGAAGGGTTCAGTCACCGTAAGCATTGTATGTAGGCAGCCCATTATTTCTGTTAGGTGTCTGCATTAATTTTGTTCATTTACAGTCAATCAGAAGAACACGACAGATGCATTCCTCTGTCAATAATTATAAGAAAATAATACAACATACACAAAATGCAGGAGGAACTCAGTAGGCCCGGCAGCACTTATGGAAAAGAATCTTGTCGACCTTTCAGGCCAAAACATTTTGGCAGAACTGGAGTAAAAAAGCTGAGGAGTAGATTTAAAAAGTAGATTTAAAATTGCTCTGGACCTTTTCATTGCCAACTGCTGATGGGACATCAACCATCTAGACTTCAACACTCCTCACTCCTTCCGAATGTTTGGCTCTCCACTCTCTTTGCACCAATCCTAACCTCACCATTAAACCCGCAGATAAAGGAGGTGCTATGGTAGTCTGGCATACTACCTCTAGCTTGCTAAGGCCCAGCGCCAAGTCTCAGACACCTCCTCTTACTTACCTTTTGAATAGGACCCCACCAAGGAACACCAGGCCATTGTTTCAAACACCTGCACCAACCTTATTGACTCTGGGGATCTCCCATCCAACGCCACCAACCTCATAGGTCCCGCATTCCACACCTCCCATTTCTACCTCCTACCCAAAATCCACAAACCTGCTTGTCCATGTAGACCCATTGTTTCAGCTTATTCCTGCCCCACTGTACTCATATCTGCATACCTGGACTCTGTTGTATCCCCCCCTAGTTCAGTCCCTTCCTACCTAACTCTGTGACGCTTCACACACTCTGGATCTTTTCAATCATTTCAGGTTCCCTGGCCCCCATCATCTTATTTTTACTATAGATGTCCAGTCACTATATACCTCCATCCCCCAAAAGGAATGCCTCCAAACTCTCTGTTTCTTTCTGGACACCAGACCTAACCAGTCCCCCCACCACCACTCTCCTCCACCTAGCAGAACTTGTCCTCACTCTAAATAATTTCTCCTTTGGCTTCTCCCACTTCCTTCAAACAAAAGGCATAGCCTTGGGCACTCGCCTGGGTCTCAGCTTTGCCTGCCCGTTGTCGGCTACGTGGAACAGTCTATGTCTACCCTGACGACTGTCCCGCACATCCCCTTCATTACATCAACAACTACATTGGTGTTGCTTCCTGCACCTGTGCTGAACTCATTGACTTCAGCCACTTTGCCTCTACTTTCCACCCTGCCCTCAAATACACCTGGTCCATTTCTGACACCTCCCTCCCCTTTCTCGATCTCACTGTCTCTACCTCTAGAGACAGTTTATCCACTGATGTCTATTATAAGCCACGAACTCTCACAGCTACCTAGACTATACCTCTTCCCATCCTGTTACTTGTAAAACGCTATGCCCTTCTCTTAATTCCTCCATCTCCACTGCAACTACTCTCGGGATAAGGCCTTTCATTCTAGAATGCAGGAGATGTCCTCCTTTTTCAAAAAAAGTGAAATGCATCATTTGCATTAACAACCAACATAATGCACTGGGGGCAACCTGCAAGTGTTGCCTAACGTGTGGCACCAACATGACATTCCAACCATTTTCAGCACCAGCATATCCTACCCACAAGGTTCAGCATCGGACAGATGAAGGAGAATTTAAGAACAGAAAGCACAATACGTTTCAAATAGAGATAAGTTTTGTGGTGCACGAAGGTCCATGTGTTCTTGCACATTAATACAAAGTTAGCATGCAGGCAAGCAAACAGAAACCAAATTGAATGCTGGATTCCGTCGCCAAGATGTTGGAGTATGCAAATGGAGAAATCTTGCAACAAAGGTAACATTATAACTGAATATTGTGTACAGTTTTGGTCTCTTTGCTGACAACTAGTGCATGTTTGTAGTGAATGTGAACGTAAGCTCGAAAGGCTTGGACTAATTATCCCCCGGTTGAGTATGAAATTTAAATTTCAATAACCACATAAATTTGGATTCATTCCTGCCACTGCCTGCAGGAATTTATATGTTCTCCTCATGACCACATGGGTTTCCTCCCAGAGTCTAAATACATACCCGTTGGTAGGTTAATTGGTCATTGTAAATTATCCCATGATTAGGCTTGATTAGGGTTAAATTGGGGGTTGCTGGACAGCAAGGCTTGAGGGGCTGAAAGGGCTTATTCTGTGTGGTATCTCAATGAAATAAAATAAATATTGCAGGTACCAGTACCACCAGCTAATGAACAACTGTAAAATGACATCTGGTTCATTAATGTCCTTCAGAGGGAAAAAAATGGTTGTTCTCCCCTATTCTGACCCATGTAAACCCCCGATCATCAGAAAATAGTCATGGGAGCAGAATTAGGCCATTCGGACCATTGAATCTGCTCCGTGACCAATATGCTTAGCATTATTGGCCTAGCAAGCTACTCAGTCAGGCAGAAGATACGGTGGTAAACGAATGCTGGATTTATCAGCTTTGCCCATATCCTGTGATTGAATAAATAATAAAATTAATATACTTTTTGGAATTACTAATGACTCATGTTAGAGTGAAATGCTTAAGTAACAGAAAATGAGAAATGATTGTCAATACTAATGAATATTGTTTCAAGGTATTTATAGGTAACTTCCTAAGTATGAAAGATCATTTATTGGGTAAAAACAATGAAGTGAAAGAAGCAGATAGGAACATCTGTAAATACATGTTTACGAGATGTATACTTTCACGATTGTCACAACGTTTATCTCTAGTGGAGAGGGAATCTGACAATGCAGTCACTGCACGACATTGAGTAATTTGCTGGATAATTAGAATTGTCAGGGTACTGTGTATACAGCCATTTGTGGAAGGGTGTCTCCATATGATCCTGCAGCGAGATATTTATTCAGATTTTAATTATCTTTTCTTTGCTAGAAGTGCAAAGATTATTTTGAATACTTAACTAGAGTATGCAAATAGATTTGAGATTTGCTCTACCGCAGAAAGAGGCTATTCTCTAATTTCAAATTCACAGCTGCAGAAAGCGAAGATGCTCTGGAGGCATTGTCCACTGAGTCAGTGTGGTGGAAGTAAGAAACAAGAAGGGTGCAATCACTCCATTGGGAGTATTATATAGCCCTCACCCCAAAATAGCAACTGAGACACTGAGGTGCAAATCAGAGGACAGATTTTGGAAAAATGCAAAAATAAATGAGGTGATTGTCATTGGTGACTTCAATTTCTCTAATATTGATTGGCACCTCCTCAGAGCAAAAATTTGTGAAATTTGTTAGGTGAGTGTAGGAAGGATTTCTGATACAGTATAGAGACAGGCCAACTAGAGGGGAGCCCTCACTTGATCTGGTGCTAGGTAATGAACCTGATCGGGTGATAGTGAACGCAGCAGGCCAGGCAGCATCTATAGGAAGAGGTATTGTCGACGTTTCAAGCCTGGACCTTTCGTCCTGACAATGGGTCCCAGCCCGAAACGTAGACTGTACCTCTTCCTACAGATGCTGCCTGGCCCGCTGCATTCACCAGCATTTTTTTGTGTGTGTTGCTTGAATTTCCAGCATCTGGAGATTTCTTCATGTCTGCTGATCAGGTGATAGATCTCTTGATGAGCGAGCCTTTTAAAGACAGCAACCACAACATCCAGACCTTTACTATAGACTTGGAGAGGGACAGGAGTAGAGTGTATGGGAAAGTATATAATTGGGAAAGGTGAATTAGGCAGGGACTTGGGAGCATAAATTGAGGACGGATGTAATCAGGGAAATGCACAACCAAAATGTGGAGGTTGCTTAGGGAAAACTTGCATGAGGTTCTGGATAGGTTTGTCCCATTGAGGCAGTGAAAGGATGGTAGGGTGAAGGAACCATGGTTGACAGAGATATGAAACACCTAGTCAAGAGGAAGACAAACAAGCAAACTTAAGGTTTAGGAAGCAAATATCAGTCAGGGCTCTTGAGAGTTAAAAGGTATCCAGAAAAGAGATTAGGAAAGGATTTAGGACAGCTAGAAGGGGACATGAGAAGGCCTTGGAAAATCCCAAGGTGATCTATACATATGTGAACAACAGAAGGATAACTACAGTGAGGGATAGTCGAGAAAACATGTACTGATAATCAGAGGGGGTAGGGGAGGGTCCTTAATGAATACTTCACTTCAGTATTCACCAGTAATAATTACTTTGATGATGTGAGATCAGTGTACAATAGGCTGACATGTTGACTGTAAGAAAGAGGATATCGTTGAACTTTTGAAAGAGATTAGGGTAGGTAAGTGCCAAGGGCCAAATGAGGTATACTCTATGTTCGTGGGGTAGGAAGTGAAGAGATTGCTGCAACTTTGGCAATCTTTGTGTCCTCACAGTCCACAGGAATGGTGCCAGAGAATTGAAAGGTGGCCATAACCTTAGGAATTATACACCAGTGAGTCTTATGTCAGTGATATGCAAACTATTGAAGAGGATTCTTAGAAAGCAGATTTAAGAGCATTTGGAGAAGCATTGTCCCTTTAGCGATAGTCAACATGGCTTTCTGGGGTGACCGAATTGACTCCTGAACTTAATGAAGCAGAGAAGTGGGTGTGGTGCATATAGATTTTAGTGAGGCATTCAACAAGGTTCCCCAAGTTCAGCTCATTCAGAAAGTCAGAAGGCATGGGATCCAGGGTAATTTGGTTGCATGAATTCAGAATTAGCTTGCCCACAGAATGCGGAGGGAGGGCAGAGTAATAGATGGAGCATAATCTGCCTGGAGGTCAGTGATTAGTGGCGTTTGGCAAGGATCTGCTCTGAGACCTCTGCTCTTTGTGATTTTTATAAATGTCTGGGATGAGGAAGTGAAAGGGTGGGTTAGTAGGTTTGCTAGATGACATGAAGGATGGATAGTGTAGAAGGTTGTCACAGGTTATGGCGGGACATTGATAGGATGCAGACCGGGCTGGGAAGCAGCACATGGGTGTTCAATCCAGAAACGTTTGAAGTATTTCACTTCGGAAGGTCAAACCTGAAGGCAGAATACAATGTTAATGACAGGATTCTTATCAGTGTGGAGGAACAGACAGATCTTAAGGTTCATGTCCACAGATCCCTCAAAGTTGTAGCGCAAGTTGATAGGGTGGTTAAGAAGGTGTACGGTGTGTTGAACTTCGTTAGACAAGGGATTGAGTTCAAGAGTCACAAGGTAATGTTGCAACTCAATAAGACTGGTTACAGCGCATTTGGAGTATTGTGTTCACTTCTAGTCTCCTCAATATAGGAAGGACGTGGAGGCTTTTGAGAGGGTTTTTAAGGCATCCATTAGTCTTGCAAGACCATGGATCTGTGCCTGGAAAGTCTTCACTCTCCAGGGCGCAGGCCTGGGCAAGGTTGTATGGAAGACCAGCAGTTGCCTTTGCTGCAAGTCTCCCCTCTCCATGACACCAATGTTGTCCAAGGGAAGGGCATTAGGATCCATACAGCTTGGCACCAGTGTTGTCGCAGAGCAATGGGTGATTAAGTGCCTTGCTCAAGGACACAACACGTTGACTCGGCTGGGGCTCGAACTCACGACCTTCAGGTCGCTTGTCCAATGCCTTAACCATTTGGCCACGTGCCCACGTGAGAGGGTGCAGAAGAGATTTACCAGGATTCTCCCTGTATTAGAGGGAATGTCTTATGTGGATAGCTTGTGTGAGCTAGGGCATTTCTCTTTGTAAAGGGGGATGAGAGGCAACTTAAAAGTGGTGCACAAGATAATAAGAGGCATAGATAGAGAAGACAGCAAGAGATCTTTTTGCCCTGGGTACAAATGACTAAAGCGAAGAGGCATAACTTTAAAGTGCTGGGAGGTAAGTATAGGATGGATGGCAGAGTGGCATGCGGGTGGAACACGCTTCCGGGGTGGTGGTAGAGGTAGCTACATTAGGGACATTTAAGACTCTTTGATAGGCACAGGGATAATAGAAAAATAGAGGACTATATGAGAGGGAAGGGTTACATTGATTTTGCAGTAGGTTACAGTGACCCATCCTGTACCATGGTGTGGTATTCAATGTGTAATTATTCTGGGAGTGCCATTCAAAATGTAGATTTCCAGTTAAACAAGGCACAGTGATTACGCAAATAGGTAGGTGTACATGTAAAGGCTTGGAGGTGATATTACAGATATCTTATGGGCTTACACAGGATTTGATCATGTCAGTTGGCAGGTAAACCACCATACTTGCCCCCCAAAAAAGTAAAACAACAACACAAGAACTGATTTTTAAATTTAAGATTGATCTGCAAAAGAATTTTGTAGTAAGAAAGTAGTGGATCTGATCTGTGGAATAGGTTCTCTAGAGAGATGGTGGAAGGAGATGCATTCAAATTTAAAGTATTTGGAATTCCTCCAGAAAATACTCTTGGAATATTGAATCATTGAGTGCCAGCACATGATAAGTGTAACGATCTTGGTGGAAATCAGCAAGATTAGAGAAATGGTGTTCAGTTCACAATCGCTGGTGTACTCGTTCCTTTTGATCAAGGGGTGAAAATTGACAGGCAAGTGCTGGAAGGGAAATTATGCATGGAGAGAATAAATCACCTGATCCAGTTAGTCTGCATCCTCAGTTGCTAAGGAAAACAGTATGTATGAATAACAGAAATGCTTGCCATATTTTTGTTTCTTCAGCAGTTTGATCGAGGCACAACTGCATAGGCCCATGAAATTGAGTGAGTTAGACCGACGGGAAGAATTTAATAAGAAGACAGCTTTATAGAGCAGGTGTTGGACGAGCGGGTCTCAGAGTAGGAGGGCTTCGAGGTGAGGCGAGATAACGGGTCTAGGCGAGGTAAGTTACTTGTGAAGAACAGGAATAGGAAGTGCGTTTGCAAGGCCAGTGTTCTGTACTGGGGTGTTACACGTGGGATGTCTGGGAGACTCCCAGGAAGCCACATCTGCACCAGGTGCGACGTGCTGCAGCTTCTTAGGGATTGCGTTAAAGAACTGGAGATGACCTCCGTCTGGTCAGGGAAAGTAAGGAGGTGATAGAGAGGAGCTACAGGAAAGCCGTCACACCGTGGCCCCGGGAGACAGTCAGGAGAGGCAGGGGCAAGAGAAAGTAACCCAGTGGCTGTCCCCATTAACAATAAGTACTCCTGTCTGGGTACTTTTGGGAAAGGGGGGGACCTACCTGGGGTAAGCAACAGTGGCCGTACCTCTGGTACAGAGTCCGGTCCCTGTGGCTCAGAAGGGTAGGGAAAGGAAGAGGATGGCAGCAATGATAGGAGACTCTATGGTTAGGGGGTCAGACAGGCAATTCTGTGAATGCAGGAAAGAAACACAGGTGGTAGTTTGCCTCCCAGGTACCAGGGTTCGGGATGTTTCTGATCTTGTCCACGATATTCTGAAGTGAGAAGGTCAACAGTCAGAGGTTGTAGTACATGTTGGTACCAACGACATGGGTAGGAAAAGGGAGGGGGTCCTGAAAACAGACTACAGGGAGTTAGGAAAGAAACTGAGAAGCAGGACCACCAGGGTAGCAACCTCAGGATTACTACCTGTGCCACGCGACAGTGAGTATAGGAATAGAGTGAGCTGGAGGATAAATGCATGGCTGAGGGACTGGAGCAGAGGGCAGGGATTCAGATTTTTGGATCATTGGAACCTCTTTTGGGGCAGGTGTGACCTGTACAAAAAGGACAGGCTGCACTTGAATCTGAGGGGGACTAATATCCTGGCAGCAAGGTTTGATAAGGCTATTGGAGAGAGTTTAAACTATAATTGCTGGGAACCGAACTGAAGAGATCGAGAAAGGGGCGGTTGGCTGAGAAATAGAAAAAGCTTGTAGGCAGTGTGAGAGGGAGAATAGGCAGGTGATAGAGAAGAGATACGCTCAGACTGATGGTTTGAGATGTGTCTATTTTAAAGCAAGGAGTATCATGAACAAAGCCAATGAGCTTAGACCATGGATCAGTACTTGGAGCTATGATGATGTGGCCATTACAGAGACTTGGATGGCTCAGGGGCAGGAATGGTTACTTAGGGTGCCAGGGTTTAGATGTTTCAGAAAGGACAGGGAGGGAGACAAAAGAGGTGGGGGTGTGGCACTACTGATCAGAGATAGAGTCACGGCTGCAGTAAAGGAGGAAGTCATGGAGGGATTGTCCACTGAGTCTGTGTGGCTGGAAGTTAAAAACAAGAAGGGGTCAATAACTCTACTAGGTGTTTTTTACAGACCACCCAGTAATAACAAGGACATTGAGGAGCAGAGGGAGACAGATTCTGGAACAGTGCAGTAATAATAGGGTTGTCATGGTGTGAGATTTTCATTTCACCAATATTGATTGGCATCTCCCGAGAGCAAGGGGTTTAGATGGGATGGAGTCTGTTAGGTGTGTTTAGGAAGGTTTCCTGACACAATATGTAGATAAGCCTACAAAAGGAGAGGCTGTACTTGATCTGGCATTGGGAAATGAACCTGGTCAGGTGTCAGATCTCTCAGTGGGAGAGCATTTTGGAGATAGTGATCACAATTCTATCTCCTTTACCATAATATTAGAGAGGGATAGGAACAGACGAGTTAGAAAAGCATTTAATTGGAGTAAGGGGAAATATGAAGCTATCAGGCAGGAACTTGGAAGCATCAATTGGGAATAGATGTTCTCAGGGAAATGTACGGCAGAAATGTGACAAATGTTCAGAGGATATTTACGTGGCGTTCTGCATCGGTACGTTCCAATGAGACAGGGAAAGGATGGTAGGGTACAGGAACCGTGGTGTACAAAGTCTGTTGAAAATCTAGTCAAGGAGAAAAGAAAAGCTTATGAAAGGTTCAAAAAACTAGGTAATGATAGAGATTTAGAAAATTATAAGGCTAGCAGGAAGCAGCTTAAGAGTGAAATTAGGAGAGCCAGAAGGGGCCATGAAAAGACCATAGCGAGCAGGATTAAGG
Organism: Mobula hypostoma; assembly: GCF_963921235.1. Classification (NCBI taxonomy): domain Eukaryota; kingdom Metazoa; phylum Chordata; class Chondrichthyes; order Myliobatiformes; family Myliobatidae; genus Mobula; species Mobula hypostoma. The sequence goes on along the minus strand of NC_086103.1, from coordinate 32,191,743 downwards.
AAACCCCCAAGGCATTCTGCAAGTATGTGATGAGCAAGAGGATAAGACGTGAGAGAATAGGACCAATCGAGTGTGACGGTGGAAAAGTGTGTATGGAACCAGAGGAGATAGTGGAAGTACTTAATGAACACTTTGCTTCAGTACTCACTATGGAAAGCGACCTTGGCAATTATAGGAGTGACTTACAGCAGACTGAAATGCTTGAGTATATATACATTAAGAAAGAGGATGTGCTGGAGCTTTTGGAAAGTATCAAGTTAGATAAGTCACCGGGACCGGACAAGATGTACCCCAGTCTACTGTGGGAGGCGAGGGAGGAGATTGCTGAGCCTCTGGCAATGACCTTTGCGTCATCAGTAGGGATGGGAGAGGTTCCGGGGGATTGGAGGGTTGCAGATGTTGTTCTCTTATTCAAGAAAGGGAGTAGAGATAGCCTAGGAAATTATAGACCAGTGAGTCCTACTTCAGTGGTTGGCAAGTTGATGGAGAAGATCCTGATGAGGCAGGATTTCTGAACATTTGGAGGGGCATAATATGGGGTGTTGTGGCTAGTGTAGAGGGCTGTCAGAGATTACAGCAGACATCGATAGGATGCAAAACTGGTCTGAGAAGTGGCAGATGGAGTTCAACCCAGATAAGTGTGAGGTGTCATTTTGGTAGGTCAAATATGATGGCAGAATATAGTATTAATGGTAAGACTCTTGGCAGTGTGGAGGAACAGAGGGATCTTGGGGTCCGAGTCCATAGGACACTCAAAGCTGCTGCTCAGGTTGACTCAGTGGTTAAAGTGCATTGGCCTTCATCAACCATGGGATTGAGTTTAGGAGCCAAGAGTTAATGTTGCAGCTACAGTATATAGGACCCTGGTCAGACCCCACTTGTAGTTCTGTGCTCTGTTCTGGTTACCTCACTACAGGAAGGATGTGGAAAGGGTGCAGTCGAGATTTACAAGGATGTTGCCTGGATTGGGGAGCATGCCTTATGAAAACAGGTTGAGTGAACTTGGCCTTTTCTCCTTGGAGTGACAGAGCATGAGAGGTGACCTGATAGAGGTGTATAAGATGATGAGAGACATTGATCGTGTGGATAGTCAGAGACTTTTTCCCAGGGATGAAATGGCTAACATGAGAGGGCACAGTTTTAAGGTGCTTGGAAGAAGGTACAGTGGAGATGTCAGGGGTGAGTTTTTTTACACAGAGAGTAGTGAATGCGTGGAATGGCCTGCCAGTGACGGTGGTGGAGGCGGATACAATAGGGTCTTTTAAAAGACTTCTGGATAGGTACATGGAGCTTAGAAAAATAGAGGGCTATGGGTAACCCTAGGTAATTTCTAAAGAAAGTACATGTTCAGCACAGCATTGTGGGCTGAGGGGCCTGTATTGTAGAAACATAGAAAACCTACAGCACAATTGTTTCTGTATTTCTATAATGTTACAATCTTCTGTAGATACAGAGATGTGAATGTGGCAAATCTAACCCCCTCCCCCTTCTTCAAGTAATAGTGTCAGGGCATTTCCTGTAAGTATAGAGCAGCTAGTTTCATATCGATGGCTGATAGATTTCAGAAACATCCATTTGGGGAAAGCACATCAACGGGCACTTGGAAAGGTTAGAATTAATTAAAAAGCAAGGATGGTTTAATAATAGGTAGGTTGTGATTGACTGTAGCCTCTCTCTAAGGACAGTTAATGAAATTAATGAGTGCCAGAGCGGATTTATACCGGGTAAGGGTACCCGTGAAGGGATCTTCAATTTGCGAATGATTGTGGAATGAGGTCTGGAAGAAAAAAGACATTTACATGTGCTTCCTGGATTACGAAAAAGCTTTTGACCGAATCAATCATGAACAGCTGGTCAATTGCCTGAACTCACTGGGGCTGGATGGGAAAGATGTTCGACTGATTGCGAGTCTGTACTGGCATCAGAAGGCAGTAATAAGAACTAGTGGTGGGAATTCACCGGAAGTTGAGATCCAAAAAGGGGTTCGCCAGGGCTGCATTATCTCCCCTTTATTATTTAACGTTTACTCAGAGGTAATCTTCAGGGAGTTGAACGATGAAGCTGGTGTCCAAATTGGTGGAGCGATGGTGAACAACTTGAGGTATGCAGATGATTCAGTGTTGTTAGCCGAGACTGAGGACGAGTTACTCAGAATAGAAGATAAGATAAATGCTGAAGGTGAACGATTTGGAATGAAAATAAAAGCTGCAAAGACAAAGATGATGGAAGTATCACGGAAGAAAGGAGTCCCCAAAATCAGTATCAAAATTAACGATGTAGGCATAGAGCAAGTCAAGAAGTTTGTGTACTTAGGACAGATGGTCACAGAGGATGGGAAATGTGATACAGAAATCAGACGAAGAGTTGAGATTGCAAGATCAACGTTCTGGAGCCTGAGTGACGTGCTGTGTGGCAAGAGGCTAGACTTTGGGCTGCGTTGTAGAATTTGGAAATGCTACGTCTGGAGCAGTCTGCTGATGGAGTCGAATCGTGGACCTTATGCAAGGAAGCGCAACGACGACTGGAGGCATTTGAAATGCGGTGTTTAAGGAGAACGCATAAAATTAGATGGGTGATGAAGGTCAGTAATATGGAAGTGTTGAAGAGAGTGAGGAGAAAAAAGGAGTTGCTGAAGAATGTGCAGAAAAGGAAGCTGGAATAAGCCGGGCACTTGTTAAGAGGTGGTGGACTGCAGAAATTGTTATTGGAAGGGACGAAAGAAGGAAAGAGGGAAAGAGGAAGGCAGCGAACCACTTGGTACAATGATGTGAGGCAATGGACTAGGTTGAGTTATGCTGAGACCAGAAAAAGAGCGCAAGATCGAAGAAGATGGAGATGCACAGCCGCCAACCCCAGATTCGGGATGGCGCCCACTGACTGACTGACTGATTGACTAGAGTATGTGATTTATTTTGAAGGAACAGAGAATGTTAATGATGGAGTTGCATTGGAACTTATCTAAATAGATTTTAAGAAAAAAAATCTAAGTACTGGAGAAAAGGCTGATTATCAAATTTCCCCAGTAAGAAACAGGGGAAAATATCAGTGTCATACCAGGCAAGGACAGAAAGCAGCAAATCGCAACAAATAGTTTCTTTTCAGACTGAGTCAGTAGTTAGTGGAGTTTACGCTGGGATCACTACTGCTACACATCCAGGACCTGATGAAGGGTCTCGGATCAAAATTTCTGCTGCTTAATCCTTTCCATAGATGCTGCCTGGCCTGCTGAGTTCCTCCAGCATTTTGTGTTTGTTGCCTTGGATTTCCCACATTTGCAGATTTTCTCATGTTTGGGATCATTGCTTCCTGATATAGGCACCCGAGGGAAATAAACTTGCAGAAATACAGGTATACAAAGGAGAATGGATTTAATGTTTGTTTCTGCAGGGAACTATCTGAATAGCCACTTTGAGCTATACCTACTTTCTGTCTGCTTCTTTCAAAGACCAAGACTGGCGGAAAAAAAAATCTGTCTAAAGCCCATTCAGGTTACGTGCTAGGGCCTCACAATGCAGCACCATCACTCATAGTGAATTGCCTTGTGACCAGCTGCAGCAGCCTGGTCTCCAAGAAAACTGGAGTAACAGTGCTGTAAATCTCAGTGTGGCTTTGAAAAAACAGTGATAAGGTACAAACCGCGAGCTAAATTAATGACTATTTGTTCTGTGTATTCAAGTACAAAATTGAAAGCTGTTGTATTCTCATCACACGCTGAGTAGGTTGCACTCCCTAGTTCTCCAGAAAGAAGAGGGTACTGGTTATTTAGAGGGAGGGTCATGGAAACAGGAGATGTTTGCAGTGGTCCATATGCCAATGAGGTGGAGACTATAAAAAATGTTGTACGAGTACTATTCAGCAGCAGTGGTTGATTAGTAAAGTAAAGACGTCATGCGTTGCATTGTATTCGAGACTGGTGGTGTAGTTGATAGGCTTGACACTTGGTGCAGTGTGAGGCTACTGACCTTCTTGAGATGCTACAGCAGGATCTTTGGAACACAATTCTTTATACTAAAGTCAGTAAATCTCCCTCTCCATTAGTGACAGTGCACATCTGGAAGTCTGTCAGATCCCCTGAAGAAACAGACCATCACTCCTTTACATGTCTATAACAAGTGAAATACTGGACTACCATGATCTAGCTCACTCTCTCATTATAGAACTTTCAGGTCAAAATAAGTCTTGCAAAGCTTGCTGACGAATGACAAGAGGCAGCATTATCCTCCCTGTAAAATCAGCAAGTTAACTGGAAGTGTTCCTAGCCGCTTGCGACACTGAACTCCCTGCTATGTTCACCTTCCAAAGGACAGTATGGTTGGCACTAGCTCCACTTAGCATTTGACAAAGTTGCTGTGTTTGAAATCAGGATCAAATTTGAGACATTGGAACTATGAAGCGGTGACTCCACTAACTTTGCCACTGTGCTGTCCCAAATATTAAGATCATCCAAAGATTTTCTGCTGATAACTTGTTCAACACCCCTTTATCAATCTGTACTGTTCACTATGTAAACACTTACTAGCCCACTCCTCTAAAATAACATTTCTATATAGTACTGGCCTCTTAATAAACATCTCACCACTGGCTGCTGTACCTTTAATTGTTGGGGACCTAAGCCAAGAATACAATGCCTACCCCCCTCCCCACTCCATGCACACTCAAAATTTTACTTCCTTACTTTGATCATTTACATGCCTCTGAACTGTTATCCACCAAATTCTCATAGAAGGTTACCCCTCTTTCTGGTGCAATAGTCCAGTCTCATGAAAGTGATCTACTGATAGGCTAGATCACAGCCACTTCTTCTGAGGAAACTCATATATTCTCCTTGATGTCCCCTACTCTCTCAAGATCCCTTTTACCCCTACCCTATGAAAAGTCATCTGATCACTTTCCATATAGTTATAACACTTTACAGCAAAGGTCTCTTTTCTATTTATGCGCAGTATTTATATTTTATATGGAACATGCATGTCACCTGCTGGCATAGGATGGCTACAAAGAAAAAAAGTGATAATCTTGCAAGCCATGTTCCACTCAAAGCTGACGGAAACAGATTTACTGTGAAGGGAAACATGGAAACAAACAAAATACCAACAGACCCAAACGACCGGCAATGTGTGTGCAAGCTGTGAAAGAGCTGACTGTAGCTCAAGACCAGGAGAAAAATTATGTAAGGAAGGAATCAGCCGATTGGCAAAACAATTTCTGATCTGTATCCGAAGTGAGTATTATTTATGTCTCATTTAAGCCAACTAAAAATTACTCTGTGATACGAAAGTAAAAATTACACATTAAAAAACTGTACCTTTCAGACTTGAGACAAGAGCAAATGCTTTAAATTCAATCTCAGAAGAGACTTCAAGCCGTGTATTTTGGTTGACCAATGGTTACTAAAGTCATTCCGCCCTGTTTCTCATGGCTCCTTACATACTACAATGCATCATTCATTTGCTTAGTAGTCTGGCTGACTTGCATTCAAGAGGGGAATTATTTTTCTTTGAACTTCTCCATTTAAACAGATTTACATGGAAGATGAGTACATTGGTTTATAAAGAAGTTCCCAGCTGGAAAGAAACCTCTTAGCTTTCGATGGGCATCTAGTAATGGTTCGAACACTCAAGTCAAGTATGATGTTCTCCAAGGGATTATTCCCTTAATGGAGAATGTCCGTGCATGACTTAGTTTAATGTGTGGAGGCTGATCCATGGACAGCCACCACACGGTCCTTGCCAGATCAGGGTCATGGTCCAGTGGCATGGCATGCAAGATGAATGGGGACCTTTCACTGCTGCAGCCATCTTCCACCTACACTGTGGTTGTCATCATCTTCCGCCAGCTCCACCGTTGAGGTCTTCATTGGATCGCTCTTTGTCTGAAGTCTTCCTTGACCTTAAGACCATGGGTGATCTTACCAGGAGATAAGTTCCAGACAGCATCGCTCTCAGGCCTCAGGATCTCAGGCTTCTCCACCACATCAAGGTGATGATCCTCAGAAAGGACCTAGTTTATTACGTCGGACAGAATCAGTACCCTATTACCTAGGTAAAACAAAGCTGATAATTGTAGCCTCCTCTTCTAGTAAACAGTCCCACGTATTTTATGTTGTATTAGGCTCCGGGAGCAACCTAAGATATCAAACCGACTTTTTTTTTGATTCCTTACTGTGATTAAGAATTAGATTTTAGGGATTCATAAATGTGAATGCACAGATCTAGATGCATCAGCAATATAATTATTAAAAAGTGTGAGTGAAAGCATGAGGTGGGATAAGATACGATCTTTTTGGCTACTCTGGGACTGCAAACAGAAAGATACTTGTACACTTACAATTCACCACAGTAATATCTGTTTTAACCATCATGGTTAATAGCTCCCATTTTAATCAAAACCTATATTAAATGCACTCTCTACAAAATGATCCTCTCCATAGTAGTTGCGCTTTACGACTCCCCTTGTAATAAAGAACTATCAAATTGACCTTTCTAAACATGCGCAACAGCTGGATGTTACGTCATACAATTGACTGGGCTTGACTGGCACTTTTTTTTTTCCGTATTGCTATACACGGGATTATGGCAGGATGGAGAAACTATCGAAAATATGAGATTTGTATATCACAAAACCTCTTATTGTTTTCATGAAAATCAACAAGCTACAAAGAATTTCTGTTGTAGAATTTTAAATAAGAATATTAATGCTGGCGAATGAAATAGATTTGCATTTTGTGGCAAAATACATCAACCTTTAGATCAAGCACACTGTGAACATGATGCTCAAATGAATTCTGTCTGTTCTGCCTTACATTATGCAGAGGCATGTGCCTGCAATGTCAATGTGAATATCATCAGAAATCCTTTATGAATGGAACATCCAGTTCTCCACCAAGCAGTGTTTAGATTTATGCTATGCGTACGGACCTGAGCTAGCTGAATAGTCATAGTCATACTTTATTAATCCCGGGGGAAATTGGTTTTTGTTACAGTTGCTCCATAAATAATAATTAGTAATAGAACCATAAATAGTTAAATAGTAATATGTAAATTATGCCAGTAAATTATGAAATAAGTCCAGGACCAGCCTATTAGCTCAGGATATCTGACCCTCCAAGGGAGGAGTTGTAAAGTTTGATGGCCACAGGCAGGAATGACTTCCTATGACGCTCAGTGCTGCATCTCGGTGGAATGAGTCTCTGGCTGAATGTACTCCTGTGCCCACCCAGTACTTTATGTAGTGGATGGGAGACATTGACCAAGATGGCATGCAACTTAGACAGCATCCTCTTTTCAGACACCACCGTCAGAGAGTCCAATTCCATCCCTACAACATCACTGGCCTTACGAATGAGTTTGTTGATTCTGTTGGTGTCTGCCACCCTCAGCCTGCTGCCCCAGCACACAACAGCAAACATGTTAGCACTGGCCACCACGGACTCGTAGAACATCCTCAGCATCGTCCAGCAGATGTTAAAGGACCTCAGTCTCCTCAGGAAATAGAGACGGCTCTGACCCTTCTTGTAGACAGCTTCAGTGTTCTTTGACCAGTCTAGTTTATTGTCAATTCGTATCCCCAGGTATTTGTAATCCTCCACCATGTCCACACTGACCCCCTGGATGGAAACAGGGGTCAGCAATACCTTAGCTTTCCTCAGGTCTACCACCAGCTGAGAATCCATTTTAGTTAAGGCTTATGTAAATAACATTTTGCATGGGTATATTTGGAGGCATTATCTTTTGTTCTTTTGATGAATACACAATTTGCTAGACAGTATAATTTATAGTTTCTATGCTTTTTGATATCAGTAGGAAATTTTGATCACAATGCTTGACCCTATGATCTATTTCAATGTTTGTGGATACTACCTGACTGTATCTCTTAAAAAAATAACATCTATAAGTATTCAATATTTACCATATGAATCATAGGTGAATCAATTTCCTCATGAATACTCCATGTATCGGACATAACATCACAACCCAGGCTTTTGAAACTGTAAACTTCTACCCAATGGCTTTGAGTACAATTTCCATAAATTTCATGGACACACGCTAGGCCTGTAGCTAGTGTGGGAAGCTCATGCAGAAGTGATCTATATAAATGCAGGAATTCCATTAACTGGCTGCTCATGGAATACGACTCCTTGGAATTCTTTATTCCAGAGAATTGTGAAGAGCAGCTCATTAGAAATACTTAAAGCAGAGTTAGATAAATGTTTGGAAATTTGGAGATTGAGGACTCTGACATAAAGGAGGAGTTGAAGCCTGGAACAGATCAGCAACAAACATATTGAATGGTAAGACAGGCCTGACAGGGCAGCTGTGAACCTCAGAACTAATTCATGCAGACTAGTGGAGGCTTTCCCTCGAGTAGTGTAATTTATCCATGCTACCCAATCACAATACTCATTCATTTCATTGCTTAATGCTTTGCAGTGGTAGAATGAGCTGAACAAAAGTATTGAGAGGGCATTAAGTATGCAAGGGCCATTATTTTGTACGTAATAATTTAACTGAGTATGTAAAAGAAATTTACACAAGAGTTATCTTAAACAAAATTCAACTAACACACCTTTAACATAAAAACAGAAAATGCTAGATACTATCATCAGATCAGGGGGCAACAATGTCAGAGTCAATGTTTCAGGTTAATCATGCTTTATCAGAACTGAAAAATCTTCGAAATTAAACATAAATTGCAGAAAAGAGGAATGTGTAACAAGCAAAGGGAATGGCAGTGACGGGGTAGAAACCAAGATAGACTGAATAACACAACTGGTAGCTGTACTGTGGCTAGAGAAAGTGATTACAATACATTAATTGCTATTGATTTACCTAGAGGAGAGAAAGTAATCAATGCTGAAACAGAGATATATTTGTTTTTGACCACAATTTATCTTTCCATTTGCTGACAAATTTCAAGGCTTAAGAATCCTAAGCCTTAACAGCACCTGGGAAACAAATTAATAGAATTATATAGCAGGGAAACAAGCCATTACAGCTGACCACTGGACAACCATCCATACCATGTCCATGCTGACCAGTGGGCACCTGTCCATATTAGTTCCATCTTCCAGTACTTGCCCATAGGCTTCTGTACTGAGGTAATTCAAGTGCTTTTTAGATACTTCTTAGATGCCATTAGCAACTCCCTTCCACACTCTCTCAGTTCATGTATTCCACATACTTGGCATGGTCTAGATTAAAAAGGTCCCCCTCAGATCCCTTCTAAATATTTTACCCCTTCCATTATATCAAAATCTTTTTGTTTTATCTATAATTATTCGCATAATGTGTTGTGGAAAAATTGAACATGTCACTCTGTGACCTCAGCACATCCTCATCCAAAAGGACAAATTCTTATGGCACGGTTAGACAGAATTCTGCAAAAGCATGTTTCAGGATCTTCTACTACTTAATTATTAACAACATCAACCTTTTATTGTTGTATATTAGAACCATAGTTAATTAATTGCACAAAAAAAATCACTACAATTAGAGTGAACTTCAAAATAATCATTCAATCTGCTCTGAGCAGGTAGTAACATTATTGCTGAAAAAACAGTTTTCCAGTCATGCATTGCAATTCATTAGATTTTTCATTGTATAACAGAATCGAGGTCCTCTGTTGGACAGGGTCATCTATGGATATTGTGTCCTAGCTGTACGCATGATACACAAGCCAGGGCAGTACAATATGGAGAGCAAGCTGCTGCCCATGCAGCAGACTCCCCTCCTCTATGCAGCTGATGAATCCAAAGATATGGCTGAGACTGATACATTTGGCACCAGCAGCAACACAGGAGTTGCTAGTCGGTATTGAACTCAAACTAGGACTGCCTCAGGGACTCCAGCTCCTATTTTTCCATGGGGTTTACTCCCGAAGACTTCCCCATGTGGACATAACCTCAAGGCAGTGGAAGTTTGAAATCAGAGTTTTCCTTCTCCTGGTTGAGCTACCAACCGTGACCGACGAGCCCCATCTTCCCGAAACAACTGATTTTAAAGTGCCAGTAACCCACCTTTTCCCCTTCTCCTGTCAGTAGAAATGGTTCCGTCAGGCTTAGTAGCTAAGCCACATGTGAAGGGCAGGGGCTGGACGTGGCTGCAGAGGCTGTTTGAAATGAATGCCGTTGGGAGTATTCAATAGGTAGTGGGAGTTTATCCACACTACCACCCCGGCTATACCAGCCTTAAGGAACGCAGAGTCATTAGAAACAATTAGCTGATTGCTTTCTTTGTCCACTGTTCTTCAAATCAGAATCAGGTTTATTGTCACTGACATATTACGCCATGAAAGTTGCTTTTTTTATGGCAGTACAGTGCAATACATTTAAAAAAATGCTATAAATTGCAATAAGAATGTATCAAAAATAATTAGTGCAAAAAGAGAGTAAAATAATAAGTTAGTGCTCATGGACCATTTAGAAATTTGATGGCAGAGGGGAAGAATCTGTGTATAACGGTATCATTTAAAAAGATTAACTGATTATTTGCTTTGTCCACTGTTTTGTAAATTGGATCTGCATTTACTTTCATTATTGCTGTGATTATTTTGCAAAAGAAACATACTTCAGTATGTTGATTCTGTAGAAGCTACATGCATTTTAACTGTTTATAAAGAGAAAATGCCATATTTATATGCAACACCATTTTTGGTCTTAATATGTACCCATGGTTCATTACTGTGCGTCTGCTAAACACTTGACTGAGCCTCAAATACATTGGTCACCACATGATCAACTGCGTATGAGGGAGGATGCATGACAAGTCCCTGCTCACACAGGAGATGTATAATACTTGGTCTGCTAAGGTGATTAACAGGAAAGATCTTGATGCCAGTTTTTAGCTGTCTCTATTTCTGGAAAGGGAATAGATTTCATACTCAATCCTACCTCAAGTAATAAAGTAACTGAGAAACATCACCAAGATTTTCCACATCTATCACTGGGAAGAAGGGTATGCTGAAAAACCACACTCACAACACGCTGGAGGAACTCAGCAGGTCAGGCAGCATCCGTGGAAACCATCAGTCAACATTTCAGGCCGGAACCCTTCGTCGGTACTGTAGAGGGAAGGGGCAGAGGCCCTATAAAGAAGGTAGGGGGAGGGTGGGAAGGAGAAGGCTGGTAGGTTCCAGGTGAAAAACCAGTAAGGGGAAAGATAAAGGGGTGAGGGAGGGGAAGCAGGGAGAGGATAGGCAGGAAAGGTGAAGAAGGAATAGGGGAAAACACAATGGGTAGTAGAAGGAGGCGGAACCATGAGGGAGGTGATAGGCAGCTGGAGGAGGGGGCAGAGTGAAATAGGGATAGGGGAAGGGAGGGGGAGGGAATTACCGGAAGTTGGAGAATTCTATGTTCATACCAAGGGGCTGGAGACAACCTAGACGGGATGTGAGGTGTTGCTCCTCCAACCTGAGTTTAGCCTCATCATGGCAGTAGAGAAGGCCATGTTTGCCTATCACCTCCCTTATGGTTCCGCCTCCTTCTACTACCCGTTGTGTTTTCCCCTGTTCCTTCTTCAGATTTCCTGCCTATCACCTCCCTGCTTATCTCATTAGAGTTGAAATTTAGTTTCCATGTACTCTTTCTTCTTTAAAAAGGACCCTTAACTGAATTGAAATAGCAGGTGAACAACTCAGGATTAACTGAAGTACCACCAGGCCAGAGTATGCTAGAACTGCCCATCACTTTAAAAGATATTTCAATTTCCTAGCAGCCCTATAGTGCAGTAGCATCATCAACTTTCATTACCCAACATTACCCAAAGAGATTAATCGATAAAGTACTTCTTCAAAGTGTCGTATTTGTAAGAATGGCTGAAATATTAAGAAACACAGCAGCCATTTGGACAACCTACCAGCTCCCATAGAGAACAAAAGAAAATGACCAAATAGTGCATAACGATAAGAGGTTAAATATTTCCATCTCTAAAATTACTCCCTGCTCACCCAAAATAATACCATGGACTCTTTTATATCCACCCAAGAATGCAGTAAGGCTTCATTATAAACTCTTTTCTCGAAAACAAACAAGAGGCTTCATCCTGTGCCTTCACAATTCTGTTTTGCCTCCTCTGACAAGAGAGGCACACTCTTCATACTGCACTGCAAAGACAGGTGAAGCTTTTATCCTCTGTTTTCTGGATTATTGACTGGGTTCCACAATCTTCTCAACAGCAAAGGCACAGCTGACATCAAATTATATTGCCAAATTAAAAGTGGTGACCTGGTCACCACATTTCAAAACCTGGTTTATTATGGTGATTCACCATCATTTGTTATAAGAATATAAAAGATGCAAATCTCAGTGAGCAGGGAATACTTCCCCATGGAGTAGGAAATACCTCAGCTCTCACTTATTACTTTAATATAGCTTGTTTGATCATCAGCTCGCACCATTCATTAAAGCAATATGGTCATAACACTTAATTTAAATTTGAAAATATTAAGCATGGAAACATAATTAAATTGGTTTAATTATTGTGAAGAGAAATACAGAGTAAACAGAAATGAAATAAAAATGCTGAAAGCACTCTGGAGAGCCAGCATCTGTGGGAAAAGAAACAGAGTTAGTATTTCTAGTCAAAGATTCCTTTAAATATTTGTTTTTATTTCAAGTTTCTAATGTGTGCAAATATTTTATTTTTATTTTCAATTTTCTGAATTCTGATTTAAGGAAATAAAACTGAAGAGAAATAAGGAGTGATAGTGTGAAGAAACAGGATGATTATGTGACTCGTGTAATAGATTTGCATTTTTTTGAACAGGTCTTCGTGGAAGTTGAGATTTTAGGGGTTGTGCAGTAGCTAGCACAACTATGGCCTCACAGTGCCAGAAACACAGGTTCAACCCTGACCTTGGATGCAATCTGTGTGCAATTTGAACATACTCTTTATTATTGTTTGGAATTCTTCTGGATGCAACTGCATCTCCCATATCCAAAAATGGTTAGTAGGTTGATTGGCCTCTTTTAAGTGCCAATAGTATGTCTCTCTCTCTCTCTCTCTCTCTCTGGCTCTCCATCCCATAGGATGATGATGGTTCCTTGCAGTCAGTTAGTGGGTGGTACCCCAGCCCTCAGAAAGGAACAGCGTGTGCATGAATGGATTTTAGGTGAGTAGGGGGTTGCACAGGTCCAGACCCACCCTCTCGACATCCCCTCCCGGATCCACCGGCATGGTGGGGTCCAAGATGGCTGGGGGAAGTTCTGTTGCAGTGAATGGCCAGACCAAGCTTCGATGCAAGGGATGCCCTTTCCGCGCTTCACGGCACATGTTTGCTAGATGGCTGTTGACCCTACGAGAGGGTTCATCCGCCCGCCCTTTGACAGGTCTTGTTTTTCATCCTGCAGGGTGTCTAGCCACCCCCCTCACCAGGCAAGCCTGCTGGGGGAGCCGGTTTAGTCGCCGACCACCCGACCAATAGTATGTAGATAAGTGGTAGAATCTGACAGGAGTTAATGAGAAGCTGGGAGAATAAAAATGGTGGTTAATGGTCAGCTTTAACTAAAGGGCCTGTTTCTGTGCTTTATGAGTCTCTACAGATGCTGGAAATTGAAGTAACACACACAAGCATTTTATGTATGTTGCTTGTGGATTTTAAGCATCTGCAGATTTTCTCATTGTTTGAAAATGCTGAGGTAACTCAGCAGTCCTGGCAGCATCTATGGAAAAGAGTAAACAGTCAATGTTTTGTGCCAAGATCCTTCATCAGGGCTTGAAGAAAGAGATTAGATGACAGAAGAAGAAGGTGGGGGAAAGAGAGGAAGAAGTAGAAGGTAGTAGGTGATGGATGAAACCAGGAGAGGGAGAGAGGTGAAGTAACATCGATAGGTGAAAGAGATAAAGGGCTGGAGAAGGAGGAATCTGATAGGGTAGGACAGTAGGCCATGGAAGTAAAGGAAGGGGAAGATGCACCAGAGGGAGGTGATGGAGATAAGGTGAGAGAGCGAAATGGGAATGGGGAAGGAAAATGAAGGGTGGAAATTTGGGAAATCAATGTTCATGCTATTATGTGTGTTTGCATAATATCATTCTGGGGCTGGAGTGTGCCCACAGAGAAAATCTGAAGGAAAAGCAAAGTAGGAGTAAGTACTCCAGAATGGCCAATGCTTAGTGGTTAAGTATCAGTACAATTAAATTCCTCCAAGAGGACCACAACCTTGTTGTGACTTGGAGGATTGCATGCCTCAATGACCTGGAGAGCTTTGTTGGCTGGAGTCAGCGTTTTATGCTTTGGCACCTGGTAGGGTCACCCATACCAAATAGGTCAAAGGATAGAGGTCAGACTAAGCGTAGTCCACTTGTTCTCCAGGTTCAAGGGTTCAGCTCAGGGCTAACAGCCCTGATTGGTAAGTGAAAATTGTTACGTTATCAGCAATGAAGAATCCTTCTACATCTGAGTGCAACGGCATTCCTGAATCTCCATCCGAAACTTGTGTGACTGACGGTAGTGAAAACCAAGAGGGAGCTACTGACATGATAAAGGAAACCTTGAACACTGCCAGAGAGATGGAGGACCTTCATTGCTGCCCTAAATACCAGCGGCATAGTAGGCAATTAGAAGATGAGAACAGTTAAAGTACTGAATAATCATTAAAAAAACACCTGGCTCATATATGCCTTTCAGAGAAGGAAATGTACCATGCTGTGTAACATAACCATACGTGATCAATGAGGTCAACCTTTAATGGTTTGCACAGTTTAGGGATAATTGGAGATGGACCATATAAACTGACATTGTCAGTGATGTCTGCATCACATGAATGAATAAAGGAAACACTCATTTTACGTTAATCCCATTTATTGTTATTCTCCCCAGATCTATTCTTTGATTCCACCAATCACCAACCCATTAGGATAAATTACAGAGGTGGAAGGTAATTTTTTGAGTCATTCACCTTAATGTGTGATTTAATCTTCAACTTATTTCCTTTGAATAGAATTATAATACTACTGATGAAGAGTCCTGATGAAGGGTATTGGCCTGAACTATTCACTCTTTATTTCTCTCCATTGATGTTGCCTGACCTGTTGAGTTCCTCAAGCTTTTTGTGTGCATTGCTCTGGATTTCCAGCATCTGCAGATTCTCCTCTGTTTATAATACTATTCATGTCAATGGATAAATGGAATTGATCTTTGTTTTTCTTGACACTTTGGAATAGAGCAAGTGTAAAAAAAAATTGTAAAATAGATATTTTCAGCTGCGAAAATTCATGAAGCACACGAAGAGTGGTTTATAGTCTGGTTGGTGGATTCACCTGCACTAATGTCCTCCCAGGAGACCCAGACCATTTTGAAAGGTGGATGTCATTTATGCAGGAACCTCAAACTCCAACATTTACAATCAGCTCATCACTTTGGAGGTCTGGAGGTCAGGCTTCCTGACAGCTCCATTATGGCATGAAGGCAGCCTGATTCAAGAGTAACTGTTCAAAAATCATGAGCAGTTTCCATGAAGGGTCCCCTGATAATCATGGAAATTAAGACAAGGCAGAAATACAGAAGGAGTTAAGAAATACTAAAAGAGCAGGCATCACAGATACTAGAAAGTTTGTTCCATCATAAATTCTATACAACTCTTTCAATCTCTTGAAAGAATCAGACAGTCACATTAAATACAACTTCAATATTTCTTTCACTCAAAGCAAAACTTCCTAGAAATCAATCTGAGTTATGCATTATTAAAACCAGCTCACCATAGCAGTGCCAACTATCAAGTATCTATCTACTCTAATCCCATTTACAAGTATTCGTTCCATACTCTTCAAGGCCTTGCTGATATAAGTATTTATTTAGAATGTCTGCCTCCAACACACCCTTGAGCTCTAAGTTACGTTTTACTTACTATTTATCTCTTGTCCTAATTGCAGAATAAATATTTGGGGATAAATTAGAAATCCACTGAAACAGGCACAGAGATCATAAAACACAGTTAATATAAACTTTTTGCCTTCTCAGTTACTTAACTGCCATGTGGAGAATAAAAATCAGGTTTATCAGCACTATCTTATACGGCGTGTAATGTGTTGCTTTTGGGAATAATCCAATTTCAATCAAAAGACATATTGTATCATTTCTTAATGCATGCATTACTAAATGACAATAAAAGAGGACTGCGTGTCCTCATAATCTAATCTAATCTAATGAACAGAGTTAGGACATTCAGCCGATTGATTCTGCTCCACCATTCAATCATGACTGATTTATGTTCCCTCTCAAACCCATTCTTCTGCCTTCTCCTTGTAACCTTTGATTCACTAACTAAACAAGGAATCTATCAGCCTCCATTTTAAACATACGCAATGACTTGGCCTCCATAGACATCTGTGGAAATGATCATTGTTCAATTACACTGCCTGGGCTCTGTTTCATGAGTGGATAGAACAACAAAGTTGAGTTGCAGCTCTAATGGATGAGGTCCACTGTGGCTGCAGCAGATGCTGGATGGCAGCCATTTTGGAACATATTTTTCTCTGAAAGACATTCAGAAATGGAACAAGCTCCAGTGAGCATTAAAGAAAATACAGCACCAAGAAATCAAGCTTTCACTTCAGTTCTACTAAAATGGACGCGGGTGAAAAACTGGGCCTCGCTCCAGAAGGTGCCTGAAGGTTATATATGACAAAATGCTTGGTGTATGGGTAGGCCTGTACACAATATCAAAAGACTATTGTGCTGCCTCAGTCAAACACACAGCTTTACATGAAGCCTGGGGACTAACCTTCCCAGTAATAATGTGCTTGAGGTTGTGGATATCTCCATTAGCTTTATCACACTGGCCACATAACTATAATGCAGTATCTGATAACAAATCCATTCTCAAAACAAAAGTATCCAACATCTTGTAGCAGTATCTACAGTTTAGGCTATTTTATGCCTCCCCCCTCATCACCGCTGTGAGTATTTGTGGTCTTTTCTCTCTGATGAATGGTCTTTGACCAGAAATACTAACTGTTTATTTTTCATAAATATTGCCTGACCTGCTGAATATTTCTAGCATTTTTATATTTATAACATGCGCTTAGAGGTAACAGATCACTGAGGTTTCTGAAACATCCCAATGACTTGGCCTCCACAGTGTGACCAAGCGACACTTGAAGAAGAGTCTGTGGACTGCAGAGCAGGAATTATCTGTGCATATTCAGTGTGCTACTCACCAGTGATTAAGGCAGGGTATGGACCAGCAGGTTCCAAGAATGCTTTCTGATCCTAGAGATGTTCAAGATCACCATCTAAGGCAAACTTTCATCTTATTTATTAAAATCCAACTGAGCCATTGCATGGAAGTTTTGGATCAAGGGTACACAGAAGAGGGGCACAGAGAAAATACACAAAAGTGACCTGGCAATGTTGTACATAATTTATCTTGTTTTGATTCATAAGATTGAGTTAAAAGATTTATTTTGTGTGACATTTCTTTGGGTAGCTTGCCAAGCAGACATTGTGACGATCAGTTATAGAGGAGGATTGGGTTGTATTTATGGCCAATACAACTAGGTTTCCTTGTCATTTTATTTTTCTCCCAAACTAATTGACATAGGTAGCTTCAAATATTTTCAGTTCTAGCATCTTGCAGAAATGGATTCTGCAAGTGATTTGCTGGACGGAGCTCCATTAGTCTGTGTGCATTCCAATCCAAACCAACAAATTTGGGCCTTTCAAAAGCAAGTATAAAAATAATGAGAATTCAGACAGGCATCTCCAAATGTATCTTGACTTACTTTTTCTTCTCCATTTGAAATTCAATTTGCAAATTCCTGACTGAGTATGGAGTGAGTGCAATTCCTGACAGGCAGTTAGGAGTTACACTCATTCCCAATCTGAGTCCTCCAAATCTTCTCCAGAAGTTGCATGAATGCTTTTTCTATGGACTTCTGCACTAACACCAGGACTACAAAGATTTAGCTTTCTTCCAACCACACAGTAGTGTTAAAATGCATCAAGGTCGGACAAGATCGTGCAATCTGTTCTTAAAGATACTTGAACATTAATGTATACTTCAAGAAAAAATTCTTATGAAATGACACCAATTTCACTAATTTCCTAAGATGGCACTAGCGAGACAAAGCAACATTTTGCAAGCAGCCAACAAAACTACTAACTACTCTATCAAATCTACTTTTTCTGGACTTTGAGCCTGTAATTTCCCTTTGGGAGTTGTGCTTATGAACCTTCTGGACAACCTGGTGTTTTTATGGTAACCTAAAGGATTCAGCGAACTGGACTCTCGAGAATGCAGGAATGGCCGCAGCGGCTATTGCTGGCACAGACTTCGGGTCGAATGGGAGCAGCAGGACCCAAGCTCGACAGTTAAAAATGAACCAATGTTTTAGCTGATTTAAGCACCAAGCCCGATTAAAAAGATTGAAGCTTCGAGGCCTAGGGCAAAGTCTATTCCAGTGTTCAGCTCACTATTCCATAGGGCTTTACTCACCTCAGGTGTGAACTGCAGCCATTGGCACTTGCCCCCATGGTGAACTGGTTCCATGGCTGTGGGCGCACTTTCGAGGACTTGGCTGTTCTTGGCTGTTTGAGGGAGTTAGATATGGCCCTTGTGGCTACGGGGGTCAGGGGGTATGGAGGGAAGGCTGGGGCGGGGTTCTGAGTTGGATGATCAGCCATGATCATAATAAATGGCGGTGCAGGCTCGAAGGGCCGAATGGCCTACTCCTGCACCTATTTTCTATGTTTCTATGTTTCTATGTCCGTGGATTACCGATGATTTGTTCTTTTTCACACATTGGATGTTTGACGGTATTCATAGTGTAAGGTTTCTCGTCCATTCTATTGAGTTTCTTGGTTTTGTGGGAGGTGAATCTCACGTTTGTATATAGTATACATACTTTGATGATCAATGTGCTTTGAACTTTAATAACATTCATAGATTCACAAAGACGTATGAGATGTGCTCATTCTTGAGTCTGCAGAGCAGTGAGCATACCAGGCCCACTGGAGAGATATTCTTTCATTTTATCATCAAATGAATTCTAAATTGACAATCAACTCCAGATTTTAATTACTCTTCTTTATAGAAGTCACATTTACTGCAAAGTTAAATTATACACACACCTATCCCATTTTATCATCTGAGTATTGCAGATATTTTCTTGTTAGTCCTACAACTAACAGAAAAAATACTATAATACTATGAAGTGCAATTCTCCTTGAACAATCTCAGATAACATCTAAATGTTCATGGTATAATTATTAACGGAAATACTGCATTCAATATCATACTTCTAAATGAACTACTTTAATGTCTATTTTAATTAATATAATTAATTGCTTCCTTCTATTTCAGAGGTAATTCTTTCATTTCATATAGATAGGATGTTTTAGATCAATCACAAAAAAAGTGAGTTTTCCACCAACCATTTGCGCTTGTGAATCTTCATGTTTTAAAACTGTATCAGTCACATCCTCTATATCTATGCATTTTCTTTGAACGATACTCAGCAACACTTTCACAGTGCTCGATGGTGCATTGCTGAAATCACCATCTGCTGCTCACAGAAATAACCTTTGTCATTCCTAGGAGTCAGTGCAGCTTCTGTTTGGGAATCATGTGAATATGCATGTGTATGTCAAATGATGCTCTGGCTATTACAGGAATGTATCCACCTGCAAAAGAAGCTGTTTTAATCGCAAAAACATTTCCCTCGAGCTGAACGTAAGCCAATCACTGCAACTTGTAACTGGTAAATGCACATTGTATAGGATGTGCTTTAACTATTCTAACATACTGTCTGTAGCTTCGATTCATAATACGGTCTTCAAAGATTCAGCAGAACCCCTGAATTAACTAGGGTGAGCATTAAAGATATACTATTAATTTGTGTTTCTAAAGGCTGCCAAACTATTAATCAGCGTCCAAGAAACTTGGAGGAGCTGCGATGTCCAATATTGTGGCTCAGATTGAGTTGTTTCTTTCAGTTCGTAGCAATGGTTTTGGGGTGAGCACAGGAGGTAGGAGTCAGGTTAGAGTTTAGGGACAGAGATGAGGGGCAGTAAATGAAGAGTCAATTCAGATACCAGTGTTCAGAGTCCAGATAGGAGCGCTCTGCAGTCGAAGGTCAGCAATCCATGAGGTTAAGACATTGGCCATTAAGAAGACCAGCAATCCTTAGGTCAGTGACCACCAGGTTCTGAATCAGGGGTTCCAAAGGGTGGAAGTCACAAAGGCCATTGACCCCATGATTAACAGAGTCAGAGGTTTGTTCAAGTTCGAAAGTCGAAGCTCAAAGGGCAAACCCATGATCAGCGAAGCCCAGAGTTCGGCAAAGTCTGGAAGTCAAAGCCAAAGGTCAACGGTCCAGAGCTCATCAAGTCCAGAGGTAAAAGTCCAAAGGTCAAAGACCAAAGTCAGCAAATCTGGATGTAAAGGCCCTGAGGTCAAAGCTCCTGGGACAGCTTGTCCAGAGGACAGAGGCCTGATGTCTGCTAATGCAGACTAGGAACTGGAAGTCAGAAGCCTGGTGTCTGCAAGTCTGAAAGACTGAGCCAAGGATTGTAGGCCTAGCGGCAGACTGTCCAGTGGCTGAAGGCCTGTGAGTAGGTGGTGAAGGGAGGGGGGTGTGGGAGAAGGGGCTTGTTTTGCTGTTGTTTCATTGTTTTTGCCACTTTTGTTATTCTGCTGAACATTGAGGGCTGGCTACTGAACATTATGGGCATGCTATATTGCTGCTAGAATGTCAGGTGACACTTGCAGGCTAACCCAGAAGATCCTTAGGTGTGCTGGCTGTTAACACAAATGACACATTTCTCTTTACATTTTGATATACATGTGATAAATAAATCTAAATCTGATTGCTACTACCTTTTTCTCTGGGCATCTTGTAGTTGATTTCAGAGACATGGAGGGTTGATCATCACTGTAATCTAAATGTATAAAGTTCTGAAAATGAATGCAAGAAGAAGATAAACAACGGGAAGAATAGAAAACAGAACAAGGGCGCAGAACAAAAATGAAGAACAGAGGTGACATCCAAGTGTAATGAGAGGTAGGAAATGTTCAGAGACCAAAAAAAGAATTTACTCGTGGTGGCAGAGGGCACATCTGAGGCATTAATTATTTTACATCAGTCTTCAAAGAGCAAGCTGCTGCTAGAATCTAAGAATAGTGTAGATTAGACCCTTGGTGAGCTAAAATTGGAATAATGAGGTAAAGCTAACTACAATTAAAATGGATAAGCAAGCTGGTTCAGGTAGGAAGTTGCTGGAGAAGCAACAAAATACACTGCAGAGATCATGACCATTAACTTCCAAACATCTATACATTCAAAGCATTGCCTGCAATTACTGAAAAACAAAAAAAAACATTATTTACATGTACAAAAAAATAGAGTGATAAACCCATTTAGTACATACCAATCTACTGGATATTAATGGTGGGGAAATTGCTAGGTTAGATTGACAAGCGTGGAATGATAAGACTAAGGCTACGTCCACACTAGACCAGATAATTTTGAAAATGCCGGTTTTGCATAAAAACGATAGGAGTCCACTCCAGGCATTTTTAAAAATACCTCCTTCTATATTAAAACGGGTATTTGGGCGAATCTCCTCCTACTGGGCATGCGCAGGACACATCTACAGAAAACAACCAAAGAGGAAACGGTATACTTGGTGCATGTTTGTCCAGTTACAGACTAGAAAAACTTAAAAGGAAATTGCCAAATGATGGACGGCTGTTAGCTCTCGTGCAGGAGGACTTAAAACTAAAAAAACAAATACTGGAGTGTATGGAGGCAACCGGAAGGGAGTTCACAGACAGTATGACCCGGCAGACGATGAACATTGAAAAACTGACTAACTCTGTTGCAGAGGAATTTGCAATAATGAGGAATATGATGGCTCCCCCCCAGTACTTTTCACCGCCACAGTACCAGCCTCACAGCCACTACAATAGCTACACATACGGACACACAGACCTCTGTGTGGCCCCACCAACACCTTCCCCACTCCCACAGAGGGGTCACCCTGGAAACATTTCCTACAGCCATAGTCTCTTCACCAATGAAAGAGACGACAGGTTTTTTACAACCTCTGGTTATCCCGTACACATTACAATGGCCAACCAGCGTTTTCAGATTTAAACACTCTGGAGAGCATTTTTTAAAAAGCTGCATTTTCGGGGGAGGAAAACGCCGTTTCAGTGTGGATGGAGGGTCAAAATGAAGAGAAAAAGCTTTGGTTACGGATTTATCCGGTATAGTGTGGACGTAGCCTAAGATAACGTAGTGGTTAAAGGCAAATCATGTCTGACTGATTTGTGAATTTTATTTTAGTGAAGTAACAGAGGGCCAGTTGGAGAAAGGGTGTTAGTGTGGCTTTCAAAAGGCAATTGTTATAATGCCACATAATAGCTAGTCATCAAGATCAAAGGCCTTGGAATAAAAAGGGCTGTAGCAGTTTGAGTGGAAAAAAATGACTGTGACTGGAAATGAAATGCAGTGGTGCAGTACTGCATGTCAGGCTGTGGTGAAATGTACAGCTGAGGTCCCCAGGGATTGATTCAAAAACTACTGCTCATATATATTAATGATCTGTGCAGGGAAAGATGTCCAGATTTGCAGAGGTGCAGTGAAATGAGAGGACAGTAATAAACCTCATGGAAATATGGTTAGGCTGGTGAAATAGACCAGATGGGTGGCAGATGAGAAACATGTTGCATATCACTGCAAGAATAAAATACTTAAAGAAAATTTAAATTGAACTAAATTATGTTAACACAATTATTTTATTTTGGTGCTTTTGATTATTTTAAAGAACTAATTGTCCTCCTATTTTCTCCTTAAATTCTCATTGAGATTAATGGTGTACTGAACTCTAAAAACATGTCTGACTGGTGTAGGACCTAAGCAAGTCTGAACAGTGTTGCAGGAGTCTAAATGGATTCAAACCACAGAAAAAGGGAAAGGTGTCAGGCTTCCAAAACCGTCTATAATCCTACATTCTGAGTGTTTCACGGCACACAACTGCATCCAAGACTTCAATATCAATGGTTAAAACCAGCAGTTTCCAATTAGAACCAATGGCAATAGTCAAAATGCTCTGTTGCAATGTATTAATGTATGGAAGAAAGTATATACAGCTACATTGCTTTAAAGTTCAATTAGATATAATATTATGTGATCAATAGGTAAGTGGTGAAAATTCATAACAAGTCAGGACTTTGGAATCAAATTTAGACTTACTATCGAAAACAAAATAAAATGTAAGCATGTAAACTGAAAAACTTTTCTGGAAAGGATGGTTTGGAATTTAGAATGCTGAAACATCAGATGAATACATTTATTTGAAACTGCCAGGGAATTGAATTGTATTCTCACCAGTCCATTAGACAAACAGACGCATACATTCATAACATCAATATGAGGCAATAGACCACATCACATCAAACTAGCAGAGTAATAAATCCAAAAGACATTACCTTTCATTTCCCAATACCTACATCAAAAAAGTTATATTGCGTACAAGACTGAGGTACACAAATATCTGCTGATCAACACAGTTTTCATATTATGGATGACTGACACATGCACACTATTTTTCTTTTCTACAATTCTGAGACAATTCACTCCAGTGTGTGAGAGAGAACGGGATCACTATGAGAGTGGGAACCATTGAAAAGAGCACGTCTTGTTGAATGTGAGTTTCACTTGGGCCAATAACGAGAACATATGTTTAAGCAGAGTGCTCACAATAGAACAGGCCATAGTGGTAATGGGCAGCATTAGACAGGAGCTGAGGCTTTGGAGAGAAGAGGCAGAGACTAACATGAGCTTCTGGTAAGTTTCTCTTTCTTCCTTTATTATTGCACAGCTCGAGCAGTGAGAGTGGAGCCCAGAGCAATGGTAGGTTCCTCTTCCATGATATGGGAAGTCCAGTGATCTGCACTGTCCCCGATGACTACACGTGTACATCCAGATGCAGCTCCTTGAAGTTGCATTAGGGAATTGAGACTGGATAATTTGGGAGTATTAATAATTGATAGATAGGTGTGACCGTTTCCCTGTAGCTCCCATCTCCTGATAGTCACCCAGCTACCCCCATTGCAGAAGGCAGGTGGCTGGGAGACTCTCAGGAGGGGGAAAGGGTACAGACAGACAGCTGAGTACAACGGTCACCATTCCCCTCAATAGCAAGAGGGTTAGTAAGTTGGAAGATGGCACAACATGAAGGTTGGAGATGTAGTAGGATATAGAAATGCAGAGATTTACCAGAATACTACCTGGAATAGAGAACATGTCTTACGAGGAAAGGCTGAGAAAGCTAAAGCTTTTCTCTTTGGAGCGAAGGAGGTTCAGAGGAGACTTAATAGAGGTGTACAAGAGACATAGATAGAATAGACAGGCAACACCTTTTTCTGCAGGGTGTCAATAGCTAATATGAAAGGACAGTCTTTTAAGCTGATTGGAGGAAAGTATAGGGGGTGTGTCAGTGGTAAGTGCATAGAGCACATAGTTGGTGGTGGTGCAGGCAGATACATCAGGGACAGTTAAGAAACTCTTAAATAGGCAGATGGAGGAAAGAAAAATGGAGGGTTATGTGGGAGGGAAGGGCTATATTGATCCATGGAGTAATTTAAAAGGTAGGAAAAGCGTCGTGGCCCAAATGGCCTGTACTTTTCGACTATTTATCTACACACATAACAAGTTAATTCACCTACTGTATAACCTAAAGTGGAAGTCTTTACCAAAACTGAGTCACATTGTTAGGAGGCAAAATCATGCGGGGCTCTTGAGAATGAGATAGTAGCTCAGAAAGAGCTTTATGGGACTTAGAAGAGCTCGAGGGGACATAAGAATAAGACCTTGTCAGGTGGGGTTAGGGAAAACCCCACAAGGCATTCTGCAGGAACAGAAGGATGACTAGAGTGGGGGTAAGACCTCTGAGGGGATAAAGGGGGAAACATGTGCCTGAAGGCAGAGGAGGTAGGGGAGGTCATTAATGACTATGTCACTTCAGTATTCGCCAGGGAAAGGGACTTTGGTGAACCTGAGTTCAGCATAGAACAGACTAATATGCTGGAACACATCGACATTCAGAAGGAGGTTGTGCTGGAACATTTGTAAAACATTGGGATACACGAGTCCCCAAGGCCAGAGAAATTATGCACCAGGTTACTATGGGAAGCAAGGGAAGAGATTGCTGGGGGGTTGATAATAATCTTTGAGTCCTGTCTGGCCACAGGAGTAACACCAGAGGATTGGAAAGCATTGTTCCAATGTTCAAGAAAGATAATAGGGATAATCCTGGGAATTTTGGACCAGCAAGTCCTCCATCTGTGGTGAGCAAACTAATGGAAAGAGACAGGATTTATGAGCATTTGGAGAAGTATAGTCTTAGTAAGGATAGTCAGCATAGATTTGTGAGGGGCAGGTTGTGCCTCAGGAGCCCAATTTTCGAGGAGATGGCAAAACAAATAGATGAAGGTAGAGTGGTGGATGCAGCATATTTGGATTTTAGTAACGAAATGAAGCACAAATTAAGTGAAATGAAAACAAAACCCAAATATATAAGCTCACAATTGGAGAAAAGCTACTTCCAATATTACTCTAATTTGGCCCACTTGGCAAGTAACAGAGATAGTATTGTTGATACAATAATAGATCAATGAATTATTCAAAAAGAGAAGACAGAAGGATTTATAAAGAATAAAAGGATAGCCAAAAAATACTTAAGTTATGCCTAGAGACTAAAAACATGTTTTAGTTTAGAATTGATGGTCCAGGTACTATTCTGCATCCTTCTTCACTAAAGAGGATCCTGCCAATGTAACACTGAAAGATTAAGTTGTGCAGAAATTATCTAGGATAGAGATGAGATAAAGAAATACACAGCTATATTTCTATGTTATATTGTTGTACATATTATTTATTATAAGTTACTATAAATTGCACATTGCACATTGCACATTTAGATAGAGATGTAACGTAAAGATTTTTACTCCTCATGTATGTAGCCCCCCTGGCCACCCTCAGGGTCGCTCGGCTCGCTGTCGTCTAGGGAAACAGCCCTCGGCCCCGCCAAACTGGGTGATTAGTTTGGGTGGATGCTGTGTGATGTACCCCACCCTGCCCAAATAACAGACAATACACCAGATACGATTAATTGAT
This sequence comes from Mobula hypostoma, assembly GCF_963921235.1. Classification (NCBI taxonomy): domain Eukaryota; kingdom Metazoa; phylum Chordata; class Chondrichthyes; order Myliobatiformes; family Myliobatidae; genus Mobula; species Mobula hypostoma. The sequence continues at coordinate 32,165,626 of NC_086103.1, read as the reverse complement.
TTACAGTTTATAGATATTACTGGAACTATATAATTAATAGAGAATAAAATATAAAAGGAAAATAAAAGGCACCACACTTATCAAAGTTCAATCTCTTCGTGCATAAACAGTTGGAGCTCAGGACCCTTCTTCCTCACCCTGCGACTCCCTGGACCACTTTGACCGGCCGCCTGGGACCAAAAACGGTGTTCGACCAGATGCTCCACACGAGTCCGTCTCCGTCTCCTCACTGAACGCCCTCCTCGGGGTCCGACCCCGTTAGCGGACATCACAGCACCTGGTCCATCCTCTGTCTCTGTCTCCTGCCTTCTGCCCCAAAACCCCGCGCATACAATATCTTACAGATAAACCAAAAACATAACAACTATCGCAATTGGTTCATAACATCTTCTTATCAGTAACGTGATTCAACAAACTGCTAGCGGGAGGACTGTCTCAGCATTTAACATAACAAAGAAGCATTCCCAAGTATAACATAACAAAGAAGCCATTTTAATTAGTCTACGCAGTAACCTAAGAGACGAAACCCCCTTACATATATGAAGTAATAAAGTCAATTCAATTCAATATTTCAGAGTATGCAGAGTAGCAGCTGAATAGTATGAATCCGAGATTACCAAGAGAATCTAGACTGGAAAGCAGAAAATCATGGTAAACAACTGTTATTTCCTGAATACTGAGAGAAGTTTCCCAAGGGATTGTGTTGGGAACACTAGTCCTTTTAATCTCCAATGAACATTTGCATATGGTATACAGTTCATCATTTCAAAAAGTTTACAAAATTCTGATATTAGGCACTGGTTAAAAGGGGAGAACAATGGACTTTTGACGGATCTAGACAAATGGTAGATGAGGAGATGCAAAACAAATGAGATTTCACAGCAAAGAATAAAGCAATTCATTCTAGCAAGAAAGTGGTGGTGGAGAGTACAAACTAATTGGTACAATTTCAAAGGTGTTACATGAACAAAGTCAACAGACTGTATACGGGTAGGCATGTTTACAAGTCTTTTAAGTTGAATGCTTGAATAAATAGAAGATCTTGATTACAGAGAGACACAATAAGAGAAAAATGAAACATTAATAGTCTTCCATAATTTCAGAAACCCCAAAAGTCCAAAATTTAGTCACATATGCAACAGAGGAAACAAAACAGTTAGTAAAAAGAATTGATAACTGATTTAAAAAGAGGCAATTGAACCAAAGGAAATTATTTTCAGTGCACAACTTGAAAAAGTTGCTGTAACATGTTCAATAATAATTTTCAAAGGATAGTTGAATAAATTCTAGACAAGGGAAGATTTGTGGTTCAGAAAGAGCAGAGCCATGGGATTAATTGGATTGCACTTTCAAAGAGCCATGCCAAACATAAAGGATCCTTTGAAACTCATTATTCTACAGATCACTTTTTATACAAGTTTAATAATTAAAAGCTACACTAACTTGCTCCTATCACTATTCAGTTATTTTAAAAAATTTTGAAATATAATTTGGAAAAATACTGCCAAATAAATGTCAGTTTAACTTTTTCGAACCATTTAAAGAAACTAGGCACAGACTGGTAAACTATCTGAAAACATTTCGCGCTCCCTCAGATAATAGCCCCAGGCAACTAGGCTGGGGGAATATTCAAACTTCTACTGAAAATTCAAAAGCATACTCACAAGTACCTGGTTATGATCTTCTCAAAAAGAAGAAACTAGTTAATTATCTTCAGTTGTACCTTCCACGTCAACATCCAACTCAGGAACTAAACCATGCACAAATATTACTAGAGTAGGCCAACAGCCAAAACTTGTGCTACAACTGAATCAGTTCCTGACTTCCAAAACCTTTCCACCATTTGTATGGCACAGGTCAGGAATATTTTACAAGAGTCACCACTTATCTAGATGACCCTCAAGCAACTCAGAATCTTCATCAGAATCAGATGTTTTATCGCTGACACAACTTGTGTCTTGCGGCCGCAATACAGAGCAGGACATAAAAATTAACTTACAGCAAGAATCTTCATCAGAATCAGATGTTTTATCGCTGACACAACTTGTGTCTTGCGGCCGCAATACAGAGCAGGACATAAAAATTAACTTACAGCAATAAATAAACAGAGCAAAGGAAGAATGGTGAGGTACTGCTCATGAACCACTGAGAAATCTGATGGCAGAGTTGAAAAAACTAAGGCTTCCCCTCCATTCTGAGAGTTCTGAACCATTACTAGGACGAACAAAGCATTTGCCAAGTCAACAATGGGTGAAGAATAGATCATTGATATGGTGGGTTAGCAAATTATTTGGAAAACTCCACACACTATCTGGGCCACTGCATGCTGATGTCAAAGACCATGAGGAATGCAAAAGAATGCTGGCAACTTGCCTTGCTGATTACAAATCCAAGGAAAAAGCACTCAAGAAACTTCACACTATCCAGCACAAAGCAACCCATTTGATTGCAATGCCACTGTCCAGGTTAAGGATTCATTCCCTCAACTCTATTACACATTATGGCTGTAGAATGTAGCACCTACTTGCAATAGCTCTCCAAGGCTTCTTAATAACATCCGAACCATCAATATTTATCAATTAGAAGAACAGAAATACCATCAATTTTAAACTTCCCATCTGTCACACAGTCTGACTTACAAATACATCATTATTTTGGTTAATTTTTTGAAGTTCCCCATCTAACAGCATTGTTGAATCACTTTTAACACAAAGAATGCAGAGGTTCGAGGAGGAAGCCTACCGCCATCTCCCTAACAAAAATCAAGGATGCCACGAATGTCCAATTCCAGTAAACTGGAAAGCAATCTCAAAAGGTTCATAGGTCCAAATTAATGTCAGAGAAAAGTATACATCCTGAAATGCTTTTTCTTCGCAACCACCCACAAAAACAGAGGAGTGCCCCAAAGAATGAACAACAGATAAACATAAGAACCCCAAAGGCACCCCCTCCCAGCTTCCCTCCCTCCCGTGCGTAAGCAGCAACGAGTAACCAACCCCCTCCCCCCCATCGGCAAAATAAGCAGGCATTGGTACCACCACCGAACACTCAGAATGGGCAAAGCAATAGCAAAGACACAGACCTGCAGTTACCCCAAAGACTTTGCATTTCATCTGGCATTCGACAGAATCTGAACTGATAGTTACATGTATATCTCAATTTTAAGAATTACTACAGTTATAGTATTCTATTTTCACTGTATTAATGTAGATATTTTTATTGGTACCTTATTGTCCAACAGAATTAAGTGATCTGCTTCTGAGAACAACGCTCTCATTTCACTAACATTTACCACAATTGTTTAAAACTCAACATTTAAATGAAAATACAGTGTTTATCTAAATAAACCATTAATTCTTTGGATACATATTTGCTGTCTCTCAATACTTCATGAAGGAATTGCAGGAAGTAACTTCAGTAGTTCTCATTTAGACAGAGGTGTTCAGCACTGACTAAATTAAAAACATATCGTCAAGTTACCTGTTGTGCTGAGGTCTGGTTTATCTGATACAGTGAGTAGCTTGCTACTAAAATTTGATGGTGATAACCATGATTGATCCTCTGTTATAGGATAGAGGACAGAGATGTCAGGAAGTGATAAAGAAGACGAAGGTGGTGAACAGGAGATGGTAGTGGGTGAGAGAAGTTGTTTGGAGGGAGGTGAATGGCGGGTTTCCACAGATTCACCACTCTCTAACTAAAGAAATTTCTCTTCATCTCCATTCTAAAAGGATACCCCTCTATTCTGAGGTTGACTATCCCATCATATGAAACATCCTCTCCATATCCACACTATCAAAGCATTTCACCATTTGATTGGTTTCAATGAGGTCACCCCTCATTCTTCTAAATTCTAGTGAATACAGGCCCAGAGCCATCGAACACTATTCAAATAACAAGCCATTCAATCATGGAATCATTTTTGCGAAACTCCTTTGACCCCCTTCAGTTTCAGCACATCCTTTCTAAGATAGGGGATCCAGAACTGCTCACAATATACCAAGTGAGGCCTCAGCAGTGCTTTATAAAAGTCCCAACATTACATTTTTGCTTTTATATTCTAGTCCTCTTGAAATGAATGCTAACACAGACTCAAACTTCAAGTTAACCTTCAGGGAATCCAGCACAAGGACTCCTAAGTCCCTTTGCAGCTCAGTTTTTTGTATTTTCTCTCCATTTTCTCTAGTGATTCTTGAAAGGTCGTCACTGATGCCTCCATGATCTCGTCAACAATCTCTTTCAGAACTTCGAAGTGTACACCATCTAGGCCAGGTGACTTAGCTACATTCAGACTTTTCAGTTTCCCAAGAACCTTCTATCTAAAACGGTAAATTCATACACTTCATGACCCCTGATACCTGGAATTTCCACCATACTGCTAGTGTCTCCCACAGTGAAAAGTGATTAAAAATACTTATTTAGTTCATCTGACATTTCCTTGTCACCCATTGCTACCTGTCCAGCATTGTTTTCCACTCTTGCCTCTCTTTTACATGTATGTATCTGAAGAAACATTTGGTATCTTCTTTAATACAATTAGCTAGCTTACTTTTGTATTCAATCTTGACCTTCCTATTTACTTCTGTTGTTAATTAAAAGCTTCCCAATCTCATGACTTTCCACTAATTTTTGATTTTGTGTGCCCTCTGTTTGGCTTTTGTGTTGGCTTTGATTTCTCTTGTTAACCACAGTTGTGTCCTTTTGCCTTTAGAATGCATTTTCCTCTTTGGGATGTATATATCTTGTGCCTTCCAAATTGCTTCCAGAAATTCCAGCCATTGCTACTCTGCCGTCATCCCTGCCAGTGTTCTTTTCCAATCAATTCTGGCCAACTCCTCTATCATGCCTCTGTAATTTCCTTTACTCCACTGTATATACCGAAACATCTGACTTTAGCTTCTCTTTCTCAAATTTCAGGGCGAATTTGATCATATTACTATCATTTTCCCCTAACGGTTCTCTTGCCTTAAATTCTCTAATCATTTACAACACTCAGTCCAGGATAGCTGATTCCCTAGTGGGCTCAATCACGAGCTGCTCTAAAGGCCATTGCATAGGTATTCCAGAAATTCTCCCCTTGGAATCCCGCACCAACCTGATTTTCCCAATCTACCTGCTTATTGAAATCCCTCCTGACTATTGTAACATTGCCCTTTAGGCATGCATTTTCTATCGCCTGTTGTAACTTGTTGACCACATCATTACTACTGTTTGGGGGTCTGTATATAACTCCCATCAACGTCTTTTTACCCTTGCTGTTCCTTAGACCATAAGACTATAAGACACAGGAGCAGAATTAGGCCATTCAGCCCATCAAGACCATCTGCCTTTTTCCCATATCTTTGACGCCCTGACCAATCAGGAAACTATCAACTTCCATTTTAAATATACCAACAGACTTGGCCTCCACTGCAGTCTGCAGCAGAGCATTCCTCAGATTCCCTATTCTCTGGCTAAAATAATTCCTCCTTACTTCTGTTCTAAAAGGACGCCCTTCAATTTTGAGGCTGCTCCCCCTGGTTCTGGATAACCCCACCATAGAAAACATCCTCGCCACATCCAACTTATTTAGTCCTTTCAACATTCGGTAGGTTTCAATGAGATCCCCCAGCATACTTCTAAATTCCAGTGAGTAAGGCCCAATGCTGCCAAACGCTCCTCATATGTTAACCCTATCATCCTGATGAACCTCCTCTGCCCTTTACTTAACTTTTATGCAGTCTTTAATTTCCCTCATCATCCATGGATCCCTACCCTCCGCCATTTGAGAAATTCTTCCTCTGTGAGATATATCTATCCTGCGCCTTGTGAACTATTCCTAGAAACTTCGGCCTTCTTTGCTCTGCCGTTATCCCCATCGGTATCTTCCTCCAATCCACCTGGGCAAGCTCCTCTCTCATGCCTCTGTAATTCCCTTTATTCCATTGCAATACTGATATATGTGACTTGTGCTTCTCCCTCTCAAATTACAGTATGAATTTAATTGTATTATGATCACTGTCTCCTAAAGGTTCCTTTACATTAAGCTCCCTAATAAGATCTGAGTTATTACACAAATTATGCAAGTTATTATGCAATCTAAGATAGCCTTTCCTTTAGTAGGCTCAAGCACAAGCTGCTCTAAAATGCCATCTAGTAGGCATTCAACAAATTCCTTCTCTTGCAATCTGACACCAACCTGATTTTCCCATTCCCCTTGCATATTGATGTCTCCCATTACAATTGTGACATTACCCTTATTACGTGCACTTTCCAGCTCTCTTTGCAATCTCAACCCCACATCTTGGCTACTATTTGGAGGCCTACATATGATTCCCATAATGGATTTTTACCCTTGAAGTTTCTTAACTCTACCCACAAAGATTCAACATTCTTTGACCCTATGTCACCTCTTTCTTAAGATGTAATTCCATCTCTTACCAACAGAGCTACACCACCACCTAAGCCTTTCTGCCTGTCCATTTGATACAAAGTATACTCTTGGATATTAAGCTTCCATCTATCGCCTTCTTTCAGCCATGACACAGTGATGCCCACAGCATCATACTGACCAATATCTAATTGCGCCATGAGTTTGTCCACCTTAATCTGAATGCTACGCACATTTAAATACAACACCTTCAGTCCTGCATTCTTCGCCCTTTTGAATTTTGCCTCTGTAGTACAATTTAACCTTTTGCTTTGTCTGCATTTGTACCCAATTATATTGTCCTTCCTTACATTCATGTTACACACATCATCCACTTGTAAATCTGCTGGCTCATCCTCAGCTCTATCATACTGGTTCCCTTCCCCTGTCATATTAGTTTAAACCCCTCCCAACAGTTCTTGTAAACCTCCCCACAAGAATTTTGGTTCCCCTCAGATTCAAGAGCAACTTGTCACTTTTGTACAGGTCACAGCTGCCCCAGAAGAGGTCCTAATTTTCCAGAAATCTAAATCCCTACCCTCTGTTTCAATTCTTCAGCCACGCACTTATCTGATTCTCATTCTATTCCTATCCTCACGGTCGCATGGCACAGGCAGCAAACCTGAGATTACTACATTTGAGGTCCTGCTTCTCAGTTTCCTACCTAATTCACAGTATTCTGTTTTCAGGACCTCCTCCCTTTTTCTATCTATATTGTTAGTACCAATATGTACCAAGACTTCTGACTGCTCACCCTCCCTTTTCAGAATATTGTGAACATGTTCAGAAACATGGGGGACCACCTGGGGGGGAAACTACCATCTGTGTTTCTTTATCACCTCTACAGAATGGCTTATCTGTTCCCCAGCTATAGAGTCCCCTATTACTGCTGCCATCTCCTTCAGTTCCCTATCCTTCTGAGCCACAGGGCCAGACTCAGTGCCAGAGGCACGGCCGCTGTTGCTTCCTGCAGGTAGGTCATACCCCTCCCCAACAGTACTCAAAATGGAGTATTTATTGTTGACAAGGACAGCCACAGGGGTTCTCTCCGCTATCTGATGTTCGCCCTTCCCTCAACTGGCAGTCACTCTTTTATTTGTCTCCTGTAACCTTGGGGTGACTACCTCCCTGTAGCTCCTGTCTATCATTACTTCACTTTCCCTAACAAGCCAAGGGTCATTAATTGCAGCTCCAGTTCCTTAACAGTCTCTAAGGAGCTCCATCTTTATGAAGCTGATGCAGATGTGGCCATCAGAGAAGCTGGTAGTCTCCTGGAAATCCCACATCTGACACCCAGAACAGAATATTGGCCCTGTAGGCATACTCCCTATTTTCTCTAGAAAAAAGAAATAAGAAATAAGGAATGAACTTACCTATTTACCTTGCCTCCCCTTGTTCTCACCGAAGCCCACTTGAACCAAAGCTTTACCACTCTAACTCAGACCACTCCAAAGACAACCACTCCCATTATGACCACTCTGCTAGATGGTACCCCTCTTTCATAGAGACTGGGTTTTTCACCGGACTTATGCGTGAAAGCTTCTGCAGCACCTGTGCCGTACTCCAATCAAAGAATCTCATTGAAAACTTTTTGCTTCTTAAAGCTCTTCACCAGACTCTTAGCTTTATTCACAATGATTCAACATCTTCCGACCCTATGTCACCTCTTTCTAATAGTTTAATGATGCTTTGAAAGAAGGGGTAAATCATATTCATAACTTAAAGAAGTGTTTTAATTTTTTTTCTTTTCTTTTTTTTTTGTTTCTCTTACATTGGAATGCTAATGGCCAGAGAAAGGTTGTTAATGTGTTTTTTTTTACTTTTTTTCTTGTTCCTCTTTAACTTTTATCTTTTTAATCTCACAATGGAAAACGAGAAGTTTGTTAGCAACTTTGGTTCTGTCTTCACTAAGGAGGACATAAATAATCTTCCAGAAATAGTAAGGGACAGAGGGTCCAGTGAGATGGAGGAACTGAGTGAAATACATGTTAGTAGGGAAGTGGTGTTAGGTAAATTGAAGGGATTGAAGGCAGATAAATCCCCAGGGCCAGATGGTCTGCATCCTAGAGTGCTTAAGGAAGTAGCCCAAGAAATAGTGGATGCATTAGTGATAATTTTTCAAAACTCGTTAGATTCTGGACTAGTTCCTGATAATTGGAGGGTGGCTAATGTAACCCCACTTTTTAAAAAAGGAGGGAGAGAGAAACCAGGGAATTATAGATCGGTTAGCCTAACGTCAGTGGTGGGGAAACTGCTGGAGTCAGTTATCAAGGATGTGATAACAGCACATTTGGAAAGCGGTGAAATGATCGGACAAAGTCAGCATGGATTTGTGAAAGGAAAATCATGTCTGACGAATCTCATAGAATTTTTTGAGGATGTAACTAGTAGAGTGGATAGGGGAGAACCAGTGGATGTGGTATATTTGGATTTTCAAAAGGCTTTTGACAAGGTCCCACACAGGAGATTAGTGTGCAAACTTAAAGCACACGGTATTGGGGGTAAGGTATTGGTGTGGGTGGAGAATTGGTTAGCAGACAGGAAGCAAAGAGTGGGAATAAACGGGACCTTTTCAGAATGGCAGGCGGTGACTAGTGGGGTACCGCAAGGCTCAGTGCTGGGACCCCAGTTGTTTACAATATATATTAATGACTTGGATGAGGGAATTAAATGCAGCATCTCCAAGTTTGCGGATGACACGAAGCTGGGTGGCAGTGTTAGCAGTGAGGAGGATGCTAAGAGGATGCAGGGTGACTTGGATAGGTTGGGTGAGTGGGCAGACTCATGGCAGATGCAATTTAATGTGGATAAATGTGAAGTTATCCACTTTGGTGGCAAAAATAGGAAAACAGATTATTATCTGAATGGTGGCCGATTAGGAAAAGGGGAGGTGCAACGAGACCTGGGTGTCATTATACACCAGTCATTGAAAGTGGGCATGCAGGTACAGCAGGCGGTGAAAAAGGCGAATGGTATGCAGGCATTTATAGCGAGAGGATTCAAGTACAGGAGCAGGGAGGTACTACTGCAGTTGTACAAGGCCTTGGTGAGACCACACCTGGAGTGTTGTGTGCAGTTTTGGTCCCCTAATCTGAGGAAAGACATCTTTGCCATAGAGGGAATACAAAGAAGGTTCACTAGATTGATTCCTGGGATGGCAGGACTTTCATATGAAGAAAGACTGGATGAACTGGGCTTGTACTCGTTGGAATTTAGAAGATTGAGGGGGGATCTGATTGAAACGTATAAGATCCTAAAGGGATTGGACAGGCTAGATGCAGGAAGATTGTTCCCGATGTTGGGGAAGTCCAGAACGAGGGGTCACAGTTTGAGGATAGAGGGGAAGCCTTTTAGGACTGAGATTAGGAAAAACTTCTTCACACAGAGAGTGGTGAATCTGTGGAATTCTCTGCCACAGCAAACTGTTGAGGCCAGTTCATTGGCTATGTTTAAGAGGGAGTTAGATATGGCCCTTGTGGCTACAGGGGTCAGGGAGTATGGAGGGAAGGCTGGGGCGGGGTTCTGAGTTGGATGATCAGCCATGATCATAATAAATGGTGGTGCAGGCTCGAAGGGCCGAATGGCCTACTCCTGCACCTATTTTCTATGTTTCTATGTTTCTAAATGGTCAGGGGATTTTAATGGTGAACGCAGCAGGCCAGACAGCATCTCTAGGAAGAGGTGCAGTCGACGTTTCAGGCCGAGGCCCTTCGTCAGTACTAACTGAAGGAAGTTAGTCCTGACGAAGGGTCTCGGCCTGAAACGTCGACTGCACCTCTTCCTAGAGATGCTGCCTGGCCTGCTGCGTTCACCAGCAACTCTTATGTGTGTTGCTTGAATTTCCAGCATCTGCAGAATTCCTGTTGTTCAGGGGATTTTAATGTTCATAGTACTATGTGGTGTTGTAATGTCACAAACACGGAAGGAACAATGATGGAAGACTTTCTGGAAGCAAATTATATGATGTGCTTATAGGATGCTTAGTAGGTGGCAATAATGCACCTTACACTGGTCTACCAACCACCATTAAACGTTACTGGAAGAAGAAGAAGATAACTGATCAGTAATTGTGTTCAACAAGTTATATCATCCTGAAATATCACAATGTACTTAATCTAGAAACAAGGTACAATGGAATGGTCAGATTCCTCCTTCTTCATCTCTTTACTTCTTCCACTCATCACCTCCCAGATGCATACTTCATCCCCCCTCCCCCCTCACCTGGTCTCACTATTGCCTGCCAGCTTGTACTCCTTCTCCTTCCCCATCCTTTTTATTCTGGCTTCTGCCCCCTTCCTTTCCAGCCCTGATAAAGGGTTTCGGCCTAAAATGGTGATTGTTTATTTACAGCCACAGATGTTGTTGAGTTCTTCCAGCATTGTGTGTGTGTTACTCGAGATTTCCAGCACTTACCCAATCTCTTGTGTTTATGAATTTGATATTAGTTCTTGACACATGATTGTATGATACTCAAGTGTAAAGATATCTGACTTTTCTCTAAATGAAGGCTGACTCAATATATTGTAGTCTAGCAATAGTGTTGCTAATGCATGTACAATCTGCATATTAACCACATTCCATGCAGTAATGTGTAAAGATTGAAGCTTGTAGGGTAATCAAGCAATTTAATCAAATGCTAATTTACAGTTGATGACTGCAAAATAACTGCATCAATATAAGTGATAATCATTGTCAGTTAGATAACTTGGTAAGTTGAACATCTATGTCTGAACTTCAGTATACTTAACCTTTAAAGGAAATGGAAATATAACTTTATAGATGGCCATCCATAATGCTCTTCTAGTTTCAACTTCTGTTCTGTCCATAAAATCTTGTGGGGTGCTGGAAATACAGTTTAATGAAGAGAATGATTGAAATGTTCACCATGTCAGATAACATACGTAGAGAAAAAGACACCTTGATTTTAGTCAGCCTTCACGAAGGTGCATTAAACAGTTTCTGTAGTGTGGATTAACAAACATTTTATTTATGATGCCCAATCTTGGGAAATCTGACTTGCATGAGACAAAATCTAGTTTCATGGTTTTCATTATATGCATGTAATACCCTGGTTCACATCTTTATTGTTATGCTATAGGTATTTCATTTAGCAGTTCTGTAAGAGCAAGTCTGTTCTGCTTTCAGCCTGTTTGGGTTATTGTTGAAGATAAGGGATGATGAGGAATGTGTACCATCCAATTAGGATGTCGGAACTGGAGGGAGGTTTTCTTGGTGAGAGACAATAGGTTTGGTCTTGGGGCTTTTGTTCGGCAAGAGATGAAGAGAGAAGATGCTGGGGAGAACCAGCCATAGGATATGACCCAGTGGGAGACCGTTTGTTCAAGATGGATTGCAAGTGACGTTCAGAAGGTGATGTGTGCTTTCACGCAGAACGAGGGCCCAGCGCATGAGTGACCAAGAAGATCAAGATGAGCTCCAACTTGTGCACATTGACTGTTTAATTAAAATAGGCCCTTTTCTTTTTGTTTTCTTTACTAACCCTTAAGTTAAGATTCATAAATATAATTCCTTTAATCTTATGCAGTGTACTTCTATTATTTCATGGCACAAATTTGTAACAGGAGAGCAAATTACCCAGCATCCAACCAAACCAGGGCTTGTGGTGGGAGAACCATCTCAATCTCATGAGTTTGGCGGGACCAGAGAGCGTCTTCCCCAGATTTACACAGCCAAGGAAACCAGGAGGTTTCATGCAAAATGTTAACAAATGCAAATAATAAGTACCAAAATAAACCTGATTCTGATGTAAACATAACATAATAAGTAGCTTAGAGCCATAGAATGCTTACAGAACAGAAGGAGATGAGTGGACGATTGTGTCTGTCCCTGCTTTCAGCCAAATCACCTCACATTCTGCTCTTCCTCCATTGTCAAGCAAGCTTTCCTTCACAATGTCTTTATCCAGTTCTTCCTCCTTGTGGAGCATTTTCTCCACCATATCTGCAGATAGTTATTCCAGACTCCAACCACATGCTGTAAGATATAGCTTTACAGTACTTCATCCTTCTAATAATTCTCTTCTTCCAGATCTCTAGTCCTTGATTGTCCTCAAAAGGTAACGGTGTCCCGTTATCCATGTTGCTCAGGTTCCTCATTACATAATATAGTTCCATTTGCTCTCCTCACACCCTTCTGCTCCCCCCAAAAAAATCCCAACCTCTCTAACCTTTTCTTACAACTAAAGCTTCTTATCGCAGGAACCAATCTCATAAGTCCTATCTGCTTTCTCTCCAACACCCACACAACTTTCTTATAACAGCACAATCAGAGTTAAACATAATACTCCAGGTGAGTCTAGGTTAGAGATTTTAAACAATTTTGCTTAACTTCTGTGCTTTTTTATACTTTATGATAGAACACTTATTAACCACTTTCTGTAACTGCTCTGTCATGGGAGTCTGACCGTCTCATAGAATAGAAATAGACCTTTCAACCTAATTGATCCATGCTAATCTCATTTCATTGAACCCATTTGCCCTTATTTGGATTATATCCCCCTAAACTTTTCCTGTTGATGTATTTGGCCAAGTACCTTTAAATGTTATTAATGCACTTGTTTCAATCACTTCCTCTGGCAGATTATTCCATATACTGACCACCCTCTGGGTGAAAGTTGCCCCTCAGGTTCCTATAAAGTCTTTCCCCTCTCACCCCTCTCCCTCTAGTTCTTAATTCCCCAACTCTAGGGAAAAACAACCCTTTCTATGGAGGTTCACGAAAATGACTCCAGGTTTGAAAGGCTTGTCATATGAAAAGCATTTGATGGCTCTGGGCCTGTACTTGCTGGAATTCAGAAGAGTGAGGGGTGACCTCATTGAAACCTATCAAATGATGAAAGACCTCGAAAGAGTGGATGCGGGGAGGATGGTGGGGAGTCTAAGACCAGAGGACACAGCCTCAGAATAGAGGGGTGTCCTTTTAGAATGGAGATGAGGAGGAATTTTTTAATCCAGAGAGCAGTGAATCTGTGCAGCTCTTTGCCACAGGCAGCTGTGGAGACCAAGTCATTGGATATATTTAAAGCAGAGGTTGATAGAGTCTTGATTAGTCAGGGCATGAAGGAATATGGGGAGAAGGCAGGGGTTTGGGGCTGAGAAGGAAAATGGATCAGCCATGATGAAATGGCAGAGCAGACTCAATGGGCCAGATGGCCTAATTCTGCTCCTGTACCTTATGGTCTTATGGCTTTATGATTTTATTGAATTGAATTGACTTTATTCCTTACATCTTTCACATATATGAGTAAAATTCTTCACATTGCTTCTCTGTCTAAATGTGCAATGTGCAATTTATAGTAATTTATAATAAATAGTATGTACAACAGGATAGTCAATATAACATAGAAATACAGTTAAGTCAGCATGAATTAAGCAGACTGATGGCCTCATGGAAGAAGCTGTCCTGGAGCTTGTTGGTCCTGGCTTTTATGCTGCAGTACCATTTCCCGGATGGTAACCTCTATGAGATCATCCCATATTCTCCTACTAATGAATAAAGTCCCTGTGTATCTAATTTCTCTCCGTAACTGTGTATCTAATTTCTCCCAGGAGCGGGAAGAAGATGGCGGCGTGACGACAGCGCTCGCAGCCACTTTGGTGATGAATATCTGTTATCTGTCAAGTAGGGGACCGTGGACAATTCTGATTTGATGGACACAGACGTGAGAGCACAGCGGAACATCTGGAAAATTCTAAAATGCCTGCTTCGCTGCCGCTGCTACTGTGTGGTAACCGGAATCTCCGGAGCTGAAGGCCCCGAAATCCTCGGCTTTGCGTGTTTCAGCGGCCAGGGAGAGGTCGAAGGTGCTCGGCAAAGGATGGCACTCGGGAGGCTGTATCGGAGAGGCTGGTTGGAAGCTCAGAGTTTTCGGACGGATGGACTCAGTGTCGGCTGTGGTCGGCTGCTTCCAAGGCATCGGCAAGTTGACGGTGCCTGGAGGTTTATGGCAGGGAGTTTCTCCTTTTTACCGCCTGCTATCAGGGACTCGCGACTTGATCAACTCGGGACTTTGAGACTTTTTTTACTATGCCCATGGTCTGTTCTTTATCAAATTATGGTATTGCTTTGCACTGCTGTAACTATATGTTATAATTATGTGGTTCTGTCAGTGTTAGTCTTTGGTCTGTCTTGTTTTCTGTGATATCACTCTGGAGGAACATTGTATCATTTCTTAATGCATGTATGCATTTCTAAATGACAATAAAAGAGGACTGAGTGTTCTCATAATCTAATCTAACTCAGTGGCTTGAATCTCAGCAGCATCCTTGTAAATCTCTTCTGCATTCTTGCCAGCTTGATGGAATCTCTCCCACAGCAGGATGACAATAATGGCACATAATGTTCCAAGTGCAGTCTCACCAACATTTTGTGCAACTGCGACATAATTGTCACTTTCAATTATGTTTGCGCCCCGTGTTCCAGCATGCCTTTTAGGATAGGGTGAGCTAAGCTTATCTTTTATTCAAATTTGAAACAAAAGAGAAAATGTTGAAAATATTCAACAGGTCAGAGAGAATCAGAACTGGCAAATGCACATTGATCGTTAAGGTTAGCTGTTTCTCGCTCCAAAATTCTGCCCAAGGTGCTCAGTAATTCTAGTATTTTCTGTTTTTCTCCAAAAAGTACTTTTGGGGTAATAGTACAAAGAACACAATGTAATATTGAATTATGATTCTGTGTGATTCCACTCATTTGCTCTCGATTAAGGCTTTGCTGAATGAAGAGAAAGCTTCCATCTGGTCAAGCTTCTAAACCGGAGCCCAGGTAAGAAGTGAAAAATTTGTGTATTACCAGTTTAGACTGATCCATTTCTTTTTCATATGATAATTTCATCTATTTAAGTGCCTGCTTTCAATTTTCCATCTAGGCATTCCTGACCTCATTGAATGAGAGTGCCAGTTTGGCATTAATTTACTTTGAATGTGGCCCGTTATACAGGAGAATCCATTAATAAGTAAGTTGAAATTACCCAACTTAATTTCACTAGGTCCTTTACAACATGTAGAGAGTTTACGCTCTTAGCATTGTTCAGAGATGAATTGAACTCCAATTTCAAGAAGTAAGTAGCAGTGTGTTAACCCATAATCTCCATTCATTTAATTTCTATTAATTGGAAATTTTGCCAAAAGCCAACGAATGTGCCATTGACTTACCTAAAAAGACATAATAACATCTTCAAGCCTTTGAATAGTTCATAGAGCTCAATATAAAGTAGTGTAGTGTTCTCGTGCAGTGTGTTGAAGCTCTGACTAAACATTAAATTAAACTGGAGCCAATGAAGACAGAGTCTTAGTAAGGTTAACCATTTACTGTTCACTCTTCCACATTAACATTGTATGGTGAAAACTGTTGATAAAAAAATACAAACATATACAGCGTCTGTTTCATTCTGGAGACCACGCACGCTCTCTTCTTTTAGCGAGTGTCTCCAGCCACCCCGAGAAGTGGGCGAGGGGGTCGCGTCAAACTGTCGCCGGGCTCGAGCCCACCCCGCGTTTGAAATTGAAAAGCCAGCAAGCACGCCGCCCCAACCACCGCTTCCTTAACAGAAACCGCGTTAATATTTTTACTTCAAATACTTTCTTATGAACTTACGGCGTTGCTTCTATAATGCTTCTTTGTGGGTAGAAACGGAGCTCTTCACGATCATGCTGCACGCATGGCACCCACCTTCACACCTGCTCCGAACCAGTGGTTACACACAAGGCACGGCGAAACTGGAGGTGACGCCATCACATGCCACGATATACCATAGACAATGGATGTACCTTTGTTACACTGTAACTTAATTATCAACCTTTAACTTTAACTAGAAAATAGTTACAAACAAATCACTTAAAGCGTAGACCCAACAAAGTCAAATAGATGCCTTAAGGCCAACACAAGTACAGTCACACTTTATGTAAAATAGGTCATAGCAAATCGGTAATCTATTTTTCGGGCCTCCTGAATATTAATTCTATTACACCAACAGCCATTTTATTCCATATAATAAAGTCAAAATATTTTGGAAATTTAGGAGAAAATGTTTGAGAAGAAGCTTGTGTGGCAAGAACAATGGCATAAATTTTTTCAGCTAAATAGCATATATCTAGGTAATTACAATTTCTATAATATATTACAGAATCACTGACATATTATGCCTTTGAACAGAAGATCCTACAGGAGGTAGTGGATTCAGCCCAGCACATCACAAGTAAAGCCCTCCCAAACATTGAGCACATCTGCATGAAATGCTGTCATAGGAAAGCAGCATCCATCATCAGAGATCCTCAACACCCAGACCATGCTCTTTTCTTGCTGCTGCCATAAGGTAGAAGGTACAGGAGCCTCAGAACTTGTGCCACCAGGTTCAAGAACAGCTACCACCCCACAACCATCAGGCTTTTGAACTGAAGAGGATAACTAAATTCACTTGCCCATCCATTGGGAAGTTCCCAGAACCAATGATCAAATTTTAAGGCCTCTATATCTTATTATTTCATTTTTTTGTTATTTATTCCTGTTTATTTATATTTGAATTTGCACAGTTTGTTGTTTTCTGCACTCTACTTGATAACATTCATTTATCCTGTTTTAGTTACTATCTATAGGTTATAGTATGTATACAGGTGACACACATGTTGTATGCAGTGACATATATGTATTCTGATAATAAAATATACTTTGAACATTATATATACACAGTGCCTTCAAAAAATATTCACCCCCCAGAGGTTTTCATGTTTTATTGTTTTACAACATTGAATCGCAGTGGCTTAATTTAGTTTTTTTGACACTGGTCAACTGAAAAAGACTTTCATGTCAAATTGAAAACAATCTCTACAAAGTGTTCTAAATTAATTACAAATATAAAACACAAAATATTTGATTGTATTAGTATTCACCCCACTTTAACATAACACATGAAATCACTGGTGCTGTCAATTGGTTTTAGGAAGTCACATAATTAGTTAAATGGAGATCTGTGTGCAGTCAAGGTGCCATTGACTGTAGTAAAAATACACCTGTACCTGAAAGGTCCAACTGCTGTTGAGTCAGTATCCTGGCAAAAACTACACCATGAAGACAAAAGAACACTCCAAACAACTTCGCAAATAGGTTATTGAAAATCACAAGTCAGGAGATGGATACAAGAAAATTTCTAGGTCACTGAATATCCCTTAGAGTACAGTTAAGTCAATCATCAAGAAATGGAAAGAATATGGCACAGCTGTAAATCTAACTAGAGAAGGCCATCCTTAAAAACTCAGTGATAGTGTAAGAAGGAGAATAGTTAGGGAGGACATTAAGAGACCTTTGATAACATGGGAGGAGTTGCAAGCTTGAGTGGCTGAGATAGGAGAGACTGTGCATATAACTACAGTTGCAAAGAGAAATCCACCGTTGAAAAAACTCACATGAAATCTCAGCTAGAGTTTACCAGAAGGTATGTGGGAGACTCTGAAGTCAGCTGGAAGAAGGTTCTGATGAAACCAAAATTGAGCTTCGAAATTGAGATCAGACACTACGTTTGGCATTAGCCAAACCCCCCTCATAATCAAAAACACACCATCCCTACTGTGAAGCATGGTGGTGGCTGCATCATACTGTGGGGATGCTTCACGGTAGCAGGTTCTGGAAAGCTTGTGAAGTTAGAGGGTAAAATGAATGCAGCAGAATACAGGAAATCCTGGAGGAAAACATAACGAAGTCCACAAGAGAGCAGTGACCTGGGAAAAGATTTGTTTTCCAGCAAGACAATGATCCCAAGCATAAAGCCAACGCCACACAGGATTGGTTTAAAAGCAACAAAGTTTATGTCCTGGAGTGGCCAAATCAGAGTCCAGTCCTCAATCCAATTGAGAATTTGTGACTGAACTTGAAAAGAGCTGTTCACTCACGATCCTCATGAAATCTGACAGAGCTTGAGCAGTTTTGCAACAAAGAATGGGGAAAAATTGCAGTGACCAGATGTGCAAAGCCAGTAGAGACCTATCCACACAGACTCAAGGCTGTAATTGCTGCTAAAAGTGCATCTACTAAATATTGACTTGAAAGGGTGAATACTTATGCTATCAATTATTTTATGTTTTATGTTTGTAATTAATTTAGATAACTTTGTCGAGATCTGTTTTTCACTTTGATGCAAAAAATCTTTTTCTGTTGATCAGTACCAACAGAAAAGCCAAATTAAATCCACTGTGATTCAATGTTGTAAAACAATAGAATATGAAAACTTCCAAGGGAGGTGGATACTTGTGGACACTATTTGTTTACTTTAACACAGCACCAAAAATAGTTATGCACTGTTTTAGGGCAGCTATCCTCCTCTTGAAATAATATTAATTGTACAAAACACGGTAACGTGCAGATGAGCTGAACAAGGGCACAAAGCAAGTGCCCTTTGGGCTTAACTTTCAAACATGATACAGAATTCAACGGTTCTGTTGCTTCTGTATCATGCCACGAATGACCAATCACAGCATCACAATTCTCATTATTTCAGATATCTGTTTCGTTCTGCAGAAACCACATTTGCAATTCTTTTCTGCATAATAAAGTTGTATACTACAACATAAAAGCATGATTCGTAATCAGCATCAGATGATTCATCAAACATCGCAGAACCTAATTTGTTCATCAGTTTATTGTTCAGAGTCTGGGCATTCCCACACAAAAATGTCAAGACAGTGTTGGTGATATTGGGCATTCTTAATGATGTTGGCAGAAGATCCCGATAAAAAGAATCAAGCTAGGCCAGCTGGCTTGCCTGATGAATACTCTTCATTGACAAATTAATTGTTCATAAATGCCAGACCCATTTTCATAATGAATATGTGTATTCAAAGTACTTTGCTCTCTGTTGCCTTTTTGAGAAATATTTATACCTCTCTTTATCATGGCTTCTTTTATCAGTGTGACAAACAGCATGTGAACCTTAAGTATTTCATCCCTGAGTATTTTCCTGCCTTTAATTTTATAGTTGGCTTCAAAATTGCCTGCTTTATGTTGGATATATCTCTGATGCACTTGAAGGAATGTTGAAAGGGATGCTAAGAAACAGGATCTACCAACATGAAAGGAGACAGGGTCTGACTGAGGACAATGCGTGTGAGAGGTCATGTTTAACAAATCTTGAAAAGGCAACGTAACTTCATTGGACATGTGATTAGGAAAGAGGAGTTAGAATGCACGGTAATTACGGGAAAGTTTGAAGGGAAGAAAGCAAGAGGAAGACAAAGACAAATGATGATGGAGACAGCAGCCAGAGAACTGGAAATGAATACCAATGATTTGATCCATTTGACCCGAAACAGGAGTGTGTGGGCCATGGCAGTCAAAGCTCAAACCTGGGCATGGCACCTGATGATGATGATGATGGAGTTCCGCAAGGTGGTAACCAAGAGGGTAGGTGCGGACAAGGCGGTAGGTGTTATCTATATAAACTCTAGCAAGGCATTAACAAGGTCCCTCATGATAGGCTAGTATAGAAGAGTTAGATCACGTGGGACCTGGGAAAATGGTGATTTGGATTTGTAAATGACTCATTGGTAGGAAGCAATGAGTGATTATTGAGAATTGTTTCTCAGACTGGAGGCCTGTTTCCAATGATGTGCCACAAGTATCAGTGCTGGGACCATTGCTGTTTGTAATTTTTATAAATAATTTGGATATGACTGTACATAGTAAATTTGTGGATGATACTAAAATAGGTGATGGTGGAGATAGTGTAGATGGTTATGAAAAAATTACAGGGCAGCCTTGCTCAGATAGCTAGTTGGGCTGGGGATTGGCAAATAGTTTTCAATCCAGAAAATGTGAGGTGTTTCATTTTGGCAGATCAAACTACGCTTAGATTCAACAGTCAGTGGTATGTCCCTGAGAAGTGTTATGGAACAAGGAAAATCAGATGTGCAAGTTCATAGTTTGCTGAAAGCAGCAAAATGGGTAAAACAGGTAATAAGGTGGTGAAGAAGATTTTTGGTAACCTGGCCTTCATCAGTCAGGGCAGAGTATAGGAAATTGGAAGTTATTTTGCAGTTATATAAGACATTGGTTACACTTATAGGAAAAACATTATTAAACTAGAAAGAGTTCAGAAAAGATTTAGCAGGAACTTTTACCTGGACTTCAAAGCTCAAAGTACTGTAAAATTTATTATAAAAGTACATATTTGTCACCATATTCAGAATGAGCTGTCAGAAATAGTGTTTGAGGCAGATGCTTTCTAAAATTTAAAAGCCATCTCAATAAGCACACGGATAGGAGTGATTCAGAGGGCTATGGGCCAAACGTGGGCAGATGGAACTAGTTTGCTGAGCAACAGTCAGCGTGGATAGGTTGGGCCAAAGGACTTGCTTCAGTGCTCTATAACTCTACAATTCTTTGAAATTAGCAAATTGCAGAAAAGACCATCTATTTTAAAATTGCATACATAGATGAAATCATATTTCTCATACTTGATCTAAAAAAAAATCCACTCAGCTATACCAAGATTTAAAGTCTTGAAATAATCAATAAATGCTCTCTGTTCCATCAGGCCCCATATCGTAGAAATGAAATCAATTTTATTGAAGTTTTGTAAAAGTTTGATTCCTTATAATTTTGGTATTACAGCTTGCATGCACAACTTACATGAGATTGTATAATTTAGATCTTTTATGTAATTCTTTAAAAAAAAATTAGATGCACATAATTTAAATGATTCTGAAGATTGCACTGTAGCAATTAAAATATCTCCTGCAGTGTATTTAACACTGGCCAAACACCATGAATATAATACTGCTCCAAGCAGTAATTCTTGAAGTAAAATATAATTCAGACAAGATAATGCAACAGGTTCAGAGCAGCACAGCAGTTTTTGGTCAAATTCTAATTACGGTTTTATTAAACCTCCAATAGTCTAATATTCTCATGTATATTGAGGTATATTTTTATTGGCTAATATTCTAGGACATCTCCCCTTTTCTTCTTGATGCTGTACACTTGTGAAAATAGATACAGCCTTGGATGAAAAGAGGACTCCTTTGATAATACAGCATTTTTCAATTCCTCAGTATAGTGTCAGACTACATACTTGTTTTAAAGTCTCCAGAGCGAAACTTGAATTCGGACACTGAACTATCAACTGAACTACAACACACAAAACTAGGTAAAACTGAGCTGGCAATGCTGTAAAACCTAGGTCATATCCTTGGCTCACTGTTTCTCCTTGTTTCACAAATCAATACATCCCTGCTGAGTTCCTCTGTGGTTGTGCAAGAACTACTCTGCTGCAGTGGCAACTGGGACCCAACCTGCATCTATCTTTTTACAGACAGGGTTGTCTAGGTTGTGCAGAGCAGATGATCCTGGATGCATGAATGGCAATTCCAAATGTATCTTATCAAATGCAACTATACCTTAAAGTAGGAAAAATTGTTTTTATCTTGAAAGGGATAATTTATAGCATCAGTCTTTTGAAAGCCTGCATGAAAAATAGCCATGTGTCCTCCTTGAAGCCGTACTCCTCCTAATTCTCAGGGGTACAAATCTTCTACTGTTGTTCAGATATCTCTTCAGGTGCCTCCATCAATCCCAAGGGAAGTCTAATTGATGAATTTTTGCAATGTAACTACCCACGTTTATATTTCAGATGAGACATTCCAGAAATATTATTGGTCAACACATACTGTAAAGAAATTACCACTTATTTAATGTGTGCATTAACTGGTTGGGATCACACATTATGTGAACTGTTTTTTTTATTATCTCTTTAATTGCAAGCAGTTATATTTCCATAACTACCATTTTC
Organism: Mobula hypostoma; assembly: GCF_963921235.1. Lineage (NCBI taxonomy): Eukaryota > Metazoa > Chordata > Chondrichthyes > Myliobatiformes > Myliobatidae > Mobula > Mobula hypostoma. The sequence continues at coordinate 32,143,421 of NC_086103.1, read as the reverse complement.
ATAACAATTGGTTTTGACTGATTTCTCCATGGCTTATTAGGAAAATGTAGAAGTAAATTATTTTCAACATCTAGTTTATACATTACCTCTTAGTTCTTCAATCACAGTTGAAATAGACTACCCTGCTTACATCTACATTAGCCTTATATCCACCACTTTAATGTTCTCCCTTAATCTTCTTTTCCACTGTGAGGACAACATTGGCTCTGCCTACCTGGCCTCACAAGCCAAATTAGAATTCCTTCAACACCAGCAGAATAAACCTTGATGGTCTACCATTATCATATAAACTTACTGTTACAGAATGAAGTAGAATAAATCAATTATCCCTCATTCCTTTTAACTCACAATTCATTTGAATGCTGTAAATTTCTTTGGCAAGGAATTTTCATGTTGTAACTTTGACATAGGGTCTCTCTTGTCTAAGATATTTAAAATCAACAGTGCAATCTGAAATCTTTTTAATGCTCAAGCGGCAGCAAATCAAGGTAACTGGACTTGCTGTGTTGTCTAGAAGATATTTCACCTCTCATCCAAGAGGCTTCTTCAGTTCTGAACCATGCTTTTCTGGTTTATAAATGCTGTGAGTTGTTTAAAGGTATAGTAATCACACGAGGGTCGTTAAGAGTTGTAGAGGTAATGAGATGGTCATTAGTCTTACCTTTGCATGAATGGAGGTATGAACTGTTGTGGAGATGCCAGGGTAAAGATGTTGGGATTACATTGTAAACAGCTAATAAGTGTGGTCGTACCCCACCTGCTCTATTCAGGAATGGGTTTTCCAGTATGATCAAGATGGGTTCTTTAACCCCTCTTTCAAACTTCCTGTCCTCACTGTCCAAAATGTGCACATTGTTATCATCAAAGGAGTGTCCCTTGTCTTTGAGATATAGCTCCACTGTAAAAAGGATTGTTACAGAAAATCCTTCCTACCATATGCAATAAGCATGTACGACAGTTCATCTCTGTGTGACAGGAGCTCACAGGAGTACAATAGTCTCTGCTTTATTATTTTGTACATTATTATTGCACATCATTATTGTGCATATTACTATTCTGTATGTCATTATTAGTTAAGCATACAGACTGTTAAGTGTGTTTTTGAATGTTGCTGCTGTAACAAAAGAATTTCCCACTCGGGATCAATAAAGAACTTATTATTATATTATTAGATATAGAGCTGAGATGTTAGCCCTCCTGCGTTGGGCCAGCCATTTGTGAAGTGGTTGTTTTGTCTCCCCGATATACAGATCTACGCAGTTCTCCTTGCATTAGATAGCATATACAATATTGCTCTGTTTACGTTTGGGTGGGATGGACAAGTTTCTGTCTAGTGTGTTTGTGGGTCTGAAAAACACAGGGATTTCATGTTTGTTGAAAAATCCTTCTGAGTTTCTATAAAACTCCAGCTAAATATAGGATGACTATGTTTTTCCATCTGGTTTGCTCCTTACCTCTGTCTGTGGGCTGGTGTCCCTGCTGGGTTTTGTTGCTGCTTTGATAAAGGCCCAGTCAAGGATCCTACACCCAAACATAAACAGAGCAATAGTGTATGTGCTATCCAATGCAATGAGAACTGCACAGATCTGTATATCGGCGAGATGAAACAACCACTTCACAAATGGATGGCCCAACATAGGAGGGCTAAAACCTCAGGTCAAGACTCGGTTGTATATTGACACCTAAAGGACCAGGAACACTCCTTTGATAATGACAATGTGCACGTTTTGGACAGGGAGATTGAAAGAGGATTTAAAGAGCCCATCTTTGTCAAACTAGAAAACCCATTCCTGGACAGAGCAGGTGAGGTACTACACCACCTGTCAGCTACTTACAATGTAGTCCTAACATCTTTACCTCGGCATCTCCACAACAGTTCACACTCTATTCATGCAAAAATAAGACTAATGACCCTTTCATTACCTCTAGGACTCTTAATAGCCCTCATGTGATTGTGATACCTTTAAACAACTCACAGAGTTTATAAGCCAGAAAAACTACTTATTATGGATCAGAACTGAAGAAGCCTCTCGTATGCATGGTGAAGTGTCTTCAAGACAACACAGCAAGTCCAGTTTCTTTGATTTACTACTGCTTGATATACAATGACCTGGATGACCGAGAACCTTCAGAGACATATTTTAGTGCTTCAGATGATTATTTTGTATAAATGCAAAGGTAAAGATAGTCAAAATGGTTTGACCAACAAATAATTAGATTCTTGCCATGCTACTGAACCACTGTAAAACAAAGTATTTCAAGATATGAAGCCAACTGTACTTGTCAACCACAACCATTATCAGAATCGTAAACCTAAAAACTCTTTGGTTTTCCTTCCACTTCAGCAGTGTTATTTCATCACTATTGTCTAAAATCCACATAAATGGATCATCACCATGCTTTTAGTGATGAATGTCAGAAAAGCAGGAAAAGCTCCTCACCATTACTGGAGCACTGGTGACTTTTTGTGTTTTTGAACCTATTGTCAATTTGACTGAGCCATTGTTCTCCAAAAGCAATACACTGCATATGCTAGAAACCTAAAATAAAACTCATCAGGTCTCCCAAGAATTGTGGAAAGAAAAACAGAATTAGCACTTCCTATATGAGTGTACAAGTACATAGAAATGGAACATGTCTTAAAGGGATATCTGTGATTGGGTGGATTGGAAAAGGGAGTGTATAAGTGATGATGTTAGCTGCTAAGGTATAGTGAAGCTTCATTAATTACAATTTGTCTAACTATAAGTAAAGCTTCCTTCTATAAATCTGAATTCATGATCCAAGATTGGTATATAGCTTGTATTTATATAGTGTATCCTGACATTGTTTTTCTTGTTCTCTAAAGCTTCCTTGGTATAAAGTCATTGAAGCTTATTTCAAGTTATATTCATATGCTTTCAAGGTGCATCCTAGAAGTTAGTGAGAAATATAAATAGTACACAAATAGATTGAAAAACATTTTGTAATTACCTTTGAATCCTTTCCTCTTGTATCTATGTTAATGGTAATCCTCTCAGCAAGTTTCCAATTCTGATATGCGTTACATTCCAGTAAACAGTATCTGTCTTTCTCTTCCTATTTAATTGATTAGGAACACTTCAGCTCTTCTTTGTCCCCAACCTTGAAATCTAGTATCATTACAAATTTAATATTAAAAAGGGGAATTTGTCTCAAAACAGCATATAGATAACATGGCTCTGCGAGAGATTCAGATGTAAGGATTAATTTGTTGTTGTCCCCTTGAATCAGGCCTACTTGTTCACCACTTCCACTATTTAACAGTGAGAGGCTAACCTTTCTGTTCGGCCTTTGATTTTAACTCAGGACACTCTTGATGACTTCTTGATTTCATAATGGTATATTGATATTGTCTTCCCTTGCCATTGCAGTGTATGAACTGGGAACCATTTGCCAGCCTAGGGAGAAGAGAATTTCTAAAGGACTATCTTGGTCAAGGTTATGCCCTTAATTAACCATGGTGAAGCATCTTCCAGAACCAAATGAAAATGTTAATGAGAGGTTTAAATTAGAATTTTCAATAATTGAGTTTTAGCATGCATGGTGTCAAGAGCTATCTGTCATAAAATAAATAAGATTTCTTCCACACCATTAAAAAGGGACAATGTATGTTCATTTCACAATGGATGCTTCAATGGTCGTACCAAGTTAATTGCCCTTGGATCAACACTAATGTAATTTCACATTAATGAAAAGACCTTTGCAAGCTTTACATCACAACCAGAAGAACATGATTTATAATTATAAAAAGTTCTTTATAATATCCTCATACAAGCAATTATTTAAAATTTTGTATTTTACTATGGTAGCCATTCACACTCAGCAATACCTCCATGAAACCCACTTCCAGATTCCTCTGTTTGTATCTGTTGTCCATCTGTGGTATTACCTATACAGTAGATTCCAGTTAATTGGACCATCAGTTCATTGGGGCAGCCACTTATTTGGGACAAATCTTAAAGAACTAAATTTAATTAAGAAGGTAGCTGGGACTCCCTTTATTTATTTAGGAGAATATACTGCTTAGTTGGGACAGGCGACTATTGCCGCACAGTTTCTAACTAGCATCAGCTGCATGCAAATATGTCAGGAACTGATAAAAGAAATTATAGGTTATTGGGGAAAGTGTTAAACCTCAGTGCTTAAAGAGGCTAAGAGTAGATAGTTTACCAATTGAGTACAATGCTAATAAAAATATATGGATGTCTTCAAAGTTTTTTTTAAATGCTGATGAGTTGGGATGTGGAGCTACAGTGGAAATGAAGTAAGGGTGTTTTGCTTGCTGACAATTGTACAGCACACCCTCATTTAGAATGTTTAAAAAGGAGTCCATTATCTGCACTAGGTGTCAGTGCTGATTTTGTTCATTTTTGGTCAATCAAAAGAACATGGCAGTGTACACAGGCTGACTATTAGGAACTAATACAGTTTTATGGAATTATAAAACAACATGATTTCTTACTCAGTTAAACAGTAGTTTGTTTTTTTTTATAGCTTGTTAACTATTTTCATGAAACTTCAAATATTTGGGGCATCTGCTTAATTGAGCCAAAATGTGCTGATCTCAACGTGTCTTAATTAACCATTATCCATTGTACTTATCTAGTTCTTTTCCGTCCCTGGAAGTAGAAGACATCCCCAGTCTGAACCGATGAACATGTCTTTCCCCTCTGCATTTCACAATTCCCTCAATCTTTTATCTATATTGATTTTTTTTTAAATTTCGCTCATTCACTCAATGAGTTGGTTTACACCTTACCCCCTTGGACATACAATACCAGTTTTACCCAATCAGAAACTCCCCTTCCCCACACTCCCTGAAGTTGAACAGTTGACCAAGTGTATTTTACATCCTTCCCAGTTCTGAAAGGTCTTTTACCTGAAGCATTAACTCAATTTCTCTTCCACTTGATGTGAACTGACACACTGGGCACTTGCAGCATTTTCTATGTTTGGTGATAGTTGTACCATTGTTGACTGCTACTTGAACGCTAGAAAAAAGATGAAGATCACAAGACTGTAAGTGCCAGAAATATTAACGAAAACCAACACATAAAGTTCTAGAAAAACTGAGTGGTCAGGCAGCAATAATACAAAGATGCTGCCCGGACTCCACAGTGTTTCCAGCGTTTTCTGCTTTAGTCTAAGACAAGTGATGCTGTTTCATAGGACTATTACATGTAGAACTACATCTCAAAATATGTCTCCAAACTCAGGAGGGAAATGACTAAGCAAAGAAACACCAGGAGGTTCAAGGTAGAAAACGACTGAACTTAATCATAATTGTTTTATTCTGTAATGCACTACATATTCAATCAAAGGTTTCAGATAATCTATTAATGAGTCATCCTGTATATAGTTTCAATGCATTTCAGCTTCTTTAATAAAGTAATAATATTTCAAATAAATGCTTTATTAAATTCATTATGGGAAAAAACAGTAAAAAACAAGTTATTACAAATACCTGTTTTAAAATACAGGGGAAAAATTGAACAAAATTCTACAAGTAAGGGAATTGAAAGAAGAAATGAGAGAAGAATGTATGGAAGTAGATATGAGAGAATCATAAAAGATTTACTAAATTAGAAATAGTCTGGAAAATGTGTAGCACCGTGGTTGATGATTGGTGTTGACTTGTTTTCCAATCTTGGCAATTTACTGCACTTGCCAAAGTTTCTTCACCATACAAGGAGACATCATCAGTGCACTGTTAATTAACAGCGCACAATTAACAGCGCACTGATGATGGCTCCTCGTATGGTGCCGAAATGTTTGCAAGTAAATTGCCAAGATCAGAGAACAACTCAACCCAACCATTAACTAAGTTCTTTTATAATCAACAAGGTTAAAAAAAATAGAAGTCAAATTGGGGTAATGCAAAACTGAAAGACTACACTTGTGTGGAGCAGTGATATGGCTGAGGCAGTTGAATAAATAATTTGCATTTGTATTCACTAATAAAGAAGTCACTGTCAATGCCAAAGGGGAAAAAAAAACCTGGATGGAATAAAATATTGAGAAAGTACCTAAAGATTGGGTGCACTCACTTGGCCTGGATGGGTGGATCATATATCCTGTGAAAACTGGATGGAAGTACTCTTCAAAATGTTCCTCATCTCTTAAGATTTGGAGGGATATCAGGTAGTGCAAGGCTCTAAGTATTATATCCTAATCATAAAAGGGAGGGAAATGAGAAATCTAACAAATGTAAACCAGACAACCTATGTCAGTGGTAGAAACCTTTTAAAGAGAACAATCAAAGGCAAAAAGATTTGTCAATTGAAACTAATAATCATTCACCTGTGATATCTTAAAGGAAAATCTGCCCAGAAATTGAATTGCAACTAAAGTTTGATTGCATTTAACCAAGTGAAAACTCCACAAGAAATAGCAAAATTGGCCAAAATGCAGTTTGAGACAAGGTTAAGATAGTTTCAGAAAGAAACAAACCTTAAAATCAGACTTAATAATTCCCAATGGGACCTCACTTAATTTTACATATCTCTTTAGATTCTATAGTACTTCATTCAGATCAGGGGAATAGCCCTAAGTGACACACTTCCCCCCACTACAATGCACATTCAGGCTGTCACAGAGAGAGGGAGACATGTCTTAGATTCACTAAAAGGACTATGCAAGCTGTGGTCAATGAGAAAAATGCCTGGGGGAATATCCTGTTCAACGAGAAGCCAAGAAACCCTGTAAATCCACAGTAGAGAGTCCGTGCTAGAAGTTGGGCACATTTCCACCTCAGTAATTATGATTCCCACATAATGAAACTATGCTGAAAGAAATGTCATGATCCCACAAGATGCAGGTTACACTCATTCATTTGTTACCCATGCACTACAAGGCCAGAAGGACCTTAAGTATCATTTGTGCTCTTCTGGCTGATTATCGTTTATCTTACATTGCTGGAAACAATTGGAGTTGAAATGCTTAAATGATGAATTTTATTTTATGAGCTTTTGAAAACCTTCTCTCTATCATCTATCTGATCAACGTTTGACTATTACTCAACTGGAAGATAAAGATGTTACAGTGTAGCAACAATGTGTCCTTGTTAACCTCTGTCATGTTCTTGCTCATCGCTACTTCCTACTTCCCACTCTTCACTCCCTGACCACAGCATTCCCCTCATTGAACCTCCTCCATCTCAAATCACTCCCCTCCTTCCACTTTATCCCCTTCCCTCTAGATGCCGCTGCACTCCTCACCAACTGCCCTGGGCTACCTAAACTCTCCAATTGTCCTTTATTTCCCCCTTCTTCTTTTTGCAGGAGCATGGCTGCCATTGAACTCTTCAGGGACACTGGCTGATTGACCATTTCCCTTTCCCCTAGCCTATTCTCTGCTTTCCCCTGACATCCCAGAAGAAGCACAACCCAAAGCCTGTGGTTTTGAGTGGACACTCCGGATATCTCCTTTAAAACCATAAGGAACAGAAGGAGAATAAATATGAAACTGATATCAACGTCTGGTCTCCCACTGGAAGGAAGTGTGCATTGCTTTCCCTAGAACTGGTCTACTGACCACTATGCTTCCTATTATGTATAATTAATGAAAGAAGGAATGTATCTGATCATTTCCATCTCTTCAACAAAAATGATACAATAACTTGTAGTCAATCTAGTTCAGAAAACACAGCAACTAAAGAATAAAAGATTCTGAAGAAACATAGATAATGATAAACTTAAAAGGCAGGTTGAGATGCCCACACAGTTCCCCATGCTGTAAGGTGAAGTTAAAAGAATCCATGTAATAGGATGAAAATTAAGGGGAGTTGCTGGGAAAGTGAAGAAAACAGCTTACAGGGGACATTACAGAGAGAACATGGACTTGCCAGAAAAAAAGGTGTTCCAAGTTAACTCTCTTTAGTTCCTGCCTAATGCTCTCATAACTTGCCCTACTCCAATTTAAGACTCTCCTGCAAGGACCATACCTACCCTTAGCTGTAGCTATCTTGAAAGTTAAGGAGTTGTGGTCAGTGTTCCATAACTGCTCACCCACTGAAAGGTAAATCACCTGGCCAGGCTCATTATCCAATACCAAGTCCAGTACTGCCCCTTGTCTCATTAGATCATCTACATATTGATTAAAGAAACCCTCCTGGCTACACTTAACAAATTCTGCCCCATCTGAACCCCTTGTACTGAGAACATTCCAGTTTATATTAAGGAAATTGAAATCCTCCATGACAACAACTCTATTAATATTAATTTTACACATTTCCTTAATTTGTTTACATATCTGCTCCTCAATGTCCCGACGGCTACGGGGGGTGGGGGTTGGGGGGGGTTCTGTAGGACAACCCCATCAGTGTGATTGCATCCTTCCCAATCCTGAGTTCACCCAAACGGACTCAGAATCTGAACCTCCTATTATGTCTCCCATGAGCTGTGATATTGTCCCTGATTAATAGGGAAACTAAACCCCCACTATACCTCCTTCTCTATCTTTTTGAAAACTTTGAAAACCTGGTACTTTAAAACCTGGTCCTGCCCCTCTCTCAATCAAGTCTCTGTAATGGCCACAACATCATAGTTCCATGTACTGAATCATGCTCTAAATTCATCACCTTCACACTCTTTGAAAGAGTTCTTTATTCACAATTTTTCAATGATTAAATAATATATATTATTTATTTTGCACGATGTTTAATCTATTCAATATACATATACTGTAATTGAATTATTTATTTATTACTTTCTTTCTTCTGCATTATGTATTGCATTGATCTGCCACTGATAAGTTAGCAAATTTCATGACAAATGCCAGTGATAATAAACCTGATTCCGATTCTGAATTGCTTTATGAGTTTCAAATGCCAGTCTAAATCAGTCAATAACATAAGAGGTCCTGCAGATGCTGGAAATCCAGATTAACCCAGACAGAATGCTGGAAGAGCTCGGCAGGCCAGGCAGTGTCTATGGAGAGAAACAGTGGCAAAGTTTCGGGCTGAGACTCTTCATCGGGACCAGAAAGGAAGGGGGAAGAATCCAGAATATCAATAGTTGACTAAACCAGTCGATTGTTGTATAGTTTAATGTCTCACAATACTTATTGTTTGATAGCCTTATGTCTAAGAATGCGAATGCTGTCATATGTACAACATTAACTGGAATTGGATAGATTCCCTCATAGAATTTAGGTAATTAAAATATCTATGTAATTTTATTCACACCAATGAATTAAAAGAAAAAGAAAGAGAGAGAGAGAGAATGAGAATGTTCTTTTATCACAAAGTGTAATTAGGTACTTTAGACCAAGTAATTTAAAAAAAACTATGAAATAGAACTGAAGAAATTAAATTTTAATTAGCAAAACAACATTTTTGGAAAAGAGAATGAAAAGAAGGTGGAGTTTACTATAGCTCACACTGAGTTTTAAACAGATTGTCAGTAAAATGTCAGAAGAACATTTTGTCTGCCTTCGGTAAAGGCAGAATCTTTTCCTTATTTTATTCTTTGTATAACTAAGTGTATAGCATTTACCTCTGCTTAAGAATGCTACATCTGGTGTATATGCCTGAAATTTATTGAGATAGTTGCCAATAGAACATGCTTATTTTCATCATTCTCTGATCTGGATGCAATCATTTAACCTTTGCTCATTCCTGAACTAACAGAATGGGATATCAACCATTGTTGACTCCTCACAGCTCCTTGGTATTTAGCCTGTGATAAAGAACTGAAACTAATTAGTTTAACTTATTGGCAGATTTCCATGGATCTATGTTATTATTATCCATTAAATACATTAAATTAAATGAATTTGCATCCCAAGACTGGGCTGTGAATTGTTATTACAAGCTGCTTTGTGCCTCAAATCATCCCAATTTGTTTTCTCACTGTTCAAACTCTTGGTATGGAGGTTTATTGCAATCACCTTTGACGAGAAAACTTCTGCCAATATAATTCCATATTCTTACAGCAAAGGAAGTGACCATTTGACCCAACGAGTCTTCAATGTTTCACAGCGCAGTCTCATTCTCCCTCTAATTTTCCCTGTAAGCTGTTTTGCTCACTATCTCAGCAACTCCCCCTTGATTTTCATCCTATTACATGGTTTCTTTCAGCTTCGCCTTACAGCATTGGGAACTGTGTGGACATCTTCACCTGCTTTTTAAGTTTATCATTATCTATGTTTCCTCAGAAATTTTTATTCATTAGTTACCGTGTTTCCTGAACTAGATTGGCTACAAGATATTTATTGTATCATTGTTGAAGGAATGGAAAAGATCAGGTATATTTGTTCTGGCAAGTGTGGAGGGTGTTTAAAGATCAATTGCACAGAGTACTGCAAAGATATGTTTTCCCGTTAGCAAGAAGGACAGGGTAATATAAGATAACCTTGGATGTCCTAAAGGTGATGAATTTACTCATGAAGAAAAAGGAAAATTATGTAAAGTGTTGGAAGTTAGGATCAAACAGAACACGAGGAATATAAAGAACTAAAGAAGGGAATTAGGAAAGCTAGCAGGGGCCATGAAAGTCCTTCGCAAGTAGGATTAAGGTGAACCACAAGACATTTTAAACATCAAAATCAAACTAGGGAGTGGGTAGGCTCACTCAAGGATAAAGAGGGGAACATTTGCTTGGATGCAGAGAATGTGAATGAGGTCCTTAATGATTATTTTACTTTAGTATTTACTAAGGAGAAGAACTTGGAGAAAAGGAGATCAGTCTTAAGTGAATCAATATGTTAGGGCATTTAGAGTTCAAGGAGGAAGAAATGTTGAGTCTCCAAAGGAGTAACAAGGTGTATAACTCCCCAGGACCTGTTGGGATTTACCTCAGGTTATTGAGGGAGGCAAAAGATGAGATTGCCTGGACAGGTATAGGCAGAGAAATTGCAGATGGAGTTTAAGCCAGATAATTGTGAGGTGATGCACCTTTATAGGACAAATGCAAGGAGACAGGACACTGCTAAGGGCAAAATCCTTAACAGTATTACTATGCCAAAAAATCTTGGGGTCCAAATTTCGAGCTCCTTGAAACTGGCTATTATGGAAGGCTGGACAAACTTGTGTTGTTTTCTCTGCAGCGGCGGAGGCTGACGGGAGATCTGAGAGAGGTTTATAAGATTATGAGAGTCATGGGTAGAGTAGACAGGTAATATCTTTTTCCCAGGGTAGAAATGTGTAATACCAGATGGGAATTTCCCTTTAATTTGTAATCACCAGTGTGCACAAAAATCTTATGCAGTGCAATTTTTTTGTCCAGTGACAACAGTATGTGCACAGTGAATTTTATATATAAAGAGAAATTCATTTAAATAGCTAGCAAACCTCTGTAAATAAGAACTCTGATCTCCTCTGGGTTTGATCATTTTCACTCTGGTTCATCTGCACTCTCAAAACATATGTAACAGATCTGTAGCAGGTAATGAAGAAGTTTTTTGCCGGAGCTTTTGCACACTGTCTATATGTGATTTGCTTGCTAAATGATGCTTTAAAATGGCAAGTTTCCAAATATCACTCCACTTCTTCCCACTTGCAAATTCTCCAGCAACTTTTGCAATGTGACAGTACACTTGGGTAACCTCAGTTTCTGTATTGTACATAAATATTTCTCGTACCTGGACATTCCTGACCTCAGGAGCTTTTGGTGTAGCAGTTTCTACTGTTTCAGTAAGCCATTCTGCTTTAAATGAACTGGCACTTCTTTTGCGCTACATGCACTTTGCTTCTTTGGAATTCAACATAGTGAATCAATAATTTCTTCAATAAAGACAGTATAAATAAGCCAGCTCGAAAATCTGCAGACAAATCATCGCATTCTCCACATTGTCCACACCATCCACATCAGAAACCGGAAAAGGAAATGTGATTGTGTATGATCATGAAATATAATAAACAGGCCAACGAGGTAGAGGGTGACAACCTTTTGTGGGAGGTTTAAATTCCTTTGTGCACTAATAGCAAAAGATGTGTGCGTGTGCACTCATCTTAGAGGGAACATTGCCAGAGGGCATGCATTGAAGGTGCAAGGGCATAGGTTCAAAGGGGTTGTGAAGGGTGAGATTTTACTCAGAGAGTGGTGGTTGCCTGGAATGCACTGGCTGGTATGGTGGTCGAGGCAAATATGTTAGAGGCTTTTAAGAGATGTTTAGATAGGCATGAATATGAGGAAGAAGGAGAGATATGGACATTGTTTAGGAAGCAGAGATTCGTTTTTGGATATTTTTTGATTTACCTTTTCGTTGGTTTGGCACAACATTGTGGCGGAAGGGCCGGCTCCTGTTCTATGTTCTATATTCCATGGTACAATGATGATAGAATAGGTCACGGCCTGCATAGCACTCTATTTTTTTATTTTTTGAATGAGTGTTATTTACCACATAATGCAAAGATGATTATTTTATCATCAAACTTAATGTAGCTTTACAATCTTCATGGGATGCTTTAACATAGAGTAGAAATTTCCTTGTCAAAAATATTTCTTTGCCTCCTTACTCAGCACTCAGCTCCTTCAATGGTTCGTGTAATTGAGTCACACAGCAAAGTGCAATTTGAATGTTCCGAAAAAGTGCCAAAGAAGGTGTTGGTTTTCAAGAGGTGGGGTTCATTTGACTCTTGGCTCAAAGAAAAGATTTGTGAAATATAGAAGAATCTGTCAAGGGCAATGGGGTTTCAGTGAAGGATGCAGGCTATAACAAGCTACACAGTTGCTTATTTTCAGTCTGTAATGAAACGTCATCTAATTTTATGTCTCTATCAATGGACCATTTGACCCTCAGCAAAATACTTGGCTATTAACAGGCTATTTGCCTTTTAATATGTCTTGACAGATATTTTGCCCTTCAGCAGAAAGCTTGTTCATTAACAGATAATGTTCTCTTCAACAGATGTCTAGTACTTGCCTCACAGTCAGTTTCCTCTCCTTTGGGAAGTAATTGATCAATATTACTATTCAGAGCTCTGTCCATTGGGAATACAGGCACTGCTGCCTTACCAATTTCAATCTAGAGCTGGGGTGCTGTTTGTGTGGTGTTTGCAATTTCTCCGTGCTTCCAACAGCCCCAGGGTCCTCCCAATAAACGTGCTCTGTGAGGTTAATTGGCTACTATAAACTATGCCTTAAGATAGTAAGTAACAAATCAAGGAGGACTTGATGAAAACGTAAGGGAGACAGGGAACAGGAAAATAAGGTGACTGGAATGGGACTGATGGGATTGCTCCATTGAGAGTTACCATTGACCTGATGGGCTGAATGGCCTCAAATATGATATATTAAAAAAACAGTAATATGGGATCTCTGACAGGGTTAAGGAGCTGTCTGCGAGTAATCACCCCTATTCCTCATAAGCCAGCTAGAGTGAACAAAAACAGTTCAAAAAACTAGTACAGAGTAAATGAAACATGTTATCTGCCAGGTATCCAGGTACATCCCTGCAAGATGGTCCTAAGCTTTCTATTCCAACTGTAACAATTTTAGAGTATTAAGACAAGACTAGTAACTCAGAAACTAAATAACTTTAGTCGGCATCAATGACAAAGAAAAAGGGCTTGAAGATGACCAACATCCTCATGGTAAAAACCAACACCTAACCGAAGTAGAAATGATGAATTTCATAGTTGTTACTGCACCACACTGATGAGCAAATGAGCACACTGATTTGGTGCATCAGACGTGAGAATTCAACAGTTTTGAAAACTGGCACTACACTCGGTGTAAGGGCCTTATGGAAGTATTTCAGCTACAGAGTGAGTGAGGTCCTGTGGAGTTTCTTAACACAGAATTTATTGGCTCAGTGATTGTGTGCTAAAGGACACGGTATTTATAAAGCTTTTATTTTGGGATTTATCTTGCTGATTGTGCTTTTTAGGCCATAAGTGATAGAATAAACTTATCTATAAAAGTAGGATCGGTTATGTTTTGTAACTCCAGAAAGTAACCGCAAGAAAAACATGGGAGCAGAGGATGCGTGTCTATTTAATTTTACTTCAGTGAGGCACTCACATATGACATGGTGGCATAATAATATAAACCATTCATGTACAGTACTTCTTAAATATAATCCATAATGAATTATATACGCAAACAAGAATACTTAACCACACAATATATTTACAATATAACTCAAATATCACTGAAATATTAAATATACTACACTCCTCCCTATTTAGCTAAAGAATTCACACTGTTTTAGGATTTGGTCAGCCTTGTATCACCTGGTCCATAGCTTTCTGCCAGTGTGCAGGTGCAGATGCTACTCCAAAAATAAGCCTATTATAGAGATAATGCCCTTTGTGAGTGGTTATGGTGAGAAACACTTCGGACTCTTCTTCATCTTCATCTGTAGGTGGGCCTCAGCCAAGTCCACTTTGCTGAAGTGTTTCCCTCCAGAAAGATTTGCAAAGATACCCTCTATCCTGGGAAGCGGATATTGATCTACATACTTTCAGTAGTGAGTTGATTTGACATTAAAGTTACGGATCCTGACAGACAGAGGGATCAGAAGTGGAGAAAGTGAGCAGTTTCAAGTTCCTGGGTGTCAAGATCTCTGAGGATCTAACATGGTCCCAACATATCGATATAGTTACAAAGAAAGCAAGACAACAGCTATACTTCATTAGGAGTTTGTAAAGATTTGGCATGTCAACAAATGCATTCAAAAATTTCTATAGATATATAAACATGGAGAGCATTCTGACAGGCTGCCTCACTGTCTTGTATGGCAGGGGGAGCTACTGTACAGGACCAAAAGAAGCTGCAGAGGGTTGTAAATCTAGTCAGCTCCATTTTCAGTACCAGCCTACAAAGTACACAGGACATCTTCAGGGAAGGGTGTCTCAGAAAGGCAGCATCCATTATTAAGGACCTCCAGCACCCAGGGCATGCCCTTTTCTCACTGTTACCATCAGGTAGGAGATACAGAAGCCTGAAGGCACACACTCAGCAATTCAGGAACAGCTTCTTCCCCTCTGCCATCCAATTCCTAAATGGACATTGAACCCTTGGACACTACCTCACTTTTTTTAATATACAGTATTTCTGTTTTTTGCACATTTTAAAAATCTATTCAATATATGTATACTGTAATTGATTTACTTATTTATTATTATCATTATTTCATTTATTATTTTTTTTCTTCTATATTATGTATTGCATTGAACTGCTGCTGCTAAGTTAACAAATTTCACGTCACATGCCGGTGATAATAAACCTGATTCTGATTCTGACCCATCCTTCTTGGCTGCAGGGACCACTAATGTTGCCCATGGGCTCCAATCAGCGTTGTAAAGGATTCCTTCAGCTTCCATGACATAGAGCTCACTGGCTAGTATTTCACGGATGGTATAAAGGAACTGGACAGGCTTTGTAAAACTTGGATGTGGAACTTTGATTTAACACTAACTTACCCTTGATATGCTTGAGCTTTCTAATGTCATCCTTGAACACTGCTGTGGCATTATCCAGTACCTTTTTTAATTCACCTTCAATTGACTCTGTTGCAGGGGATGTGGCATGCAAATGGTGGGAGGTATCTCCAGTCAGGCTGTGGCTGTCTGTGCCAATTACAGTCCCATAATGCTGCTTTTACCACATATAAGCCCAATCTGGCTTGTTGGTTGTTGTATTCACTGTTTCAAATGTCACTCCCACAGTGAAATGTCTTTGCTCTGGTATAAATCCTTAGTTGGGAATCTGTAGGCTTCAGTTCAGTATCTTTGAAATGACATTCAAACTTATTGTTTTTGGAATGAATGAAACATCTGAGCCCACAGCCATCTCCATTTTATTTACTTTGCCATTTACTTCTGGTGTAAGCCATATTGCTTGTCTCTTATTGGTTTTTACACCAAATATCTGAAGGCTTCACAGTCCTGCGTGATCCTCATCATTATCAGATGTTTCATCAACAGCATGATGATTGGTGGTCTTTTTGAAACTGCAGTTTGATATTTTTTTTCTCTTCCCTGTGCAAACCATTTATTTTTGTATGCCCGACATATGCTTTGTATGTGTCCTACTTTGTGGCATTTTCTGCAGGTTTTGCCTTTAAACCTGCTTTAGTCTAGTGTATGTGAACCTCTGTCGCCCCGGTAACACAATTTGTTCGGCCAGGCAAGTTTTAGTTTAGCCATTGCAATTTTGTTTTCGTGCATTTTCATTCCTCACTGCAACTCAACTGCACCTCTTACTGCTGTTTCCATTGATATAGCAATTCCAACTGATCTTTTAAATGTGAATTGTGCCATTTACTTCTGTAAATGGCACAATTCCCCCCTCATCCCCCCTGTTAATAGTTAGGAGCCATTGTTGAAAGCTTTCTTATAAGATTTCACAAACTAAACAATCTCTTAGTGCATCATTAAGCACATCACTGAACTGACAATGCTCAAATAGTTTCTTCAGCTCAGCCATATGAGCTGAAATGGACTCCCCTTTCTGCAACCAACAATGATTTTGGTTCTAAATGCTCCTGCCTTACTTTTACGATATTGGCAAAGCTCATTTCAGCTAGTTGGTTGGAGCAGTCAAACTTCTAAGCAAACTGTCTCCTTTTCCTTCTATTGCACTGGGCAAAATTGGCATTCGTTTCTCATCAGCTATGTCATTTGCTTCAAAAATCCGCTCAGTTTGTTCAGTATACATCGTCCAGTTATCTGTTGTGGAATTGAATGCATCTATCTTTCTGATGTAGCCAACCACTTCTGCTTTTTCTTATTATCATTATCATCTGATACTCACTGTTTATGAACCCATGAATTTAGTCCGTTTTTTTAAAAACTCAACCATCTTTGTCCCTTCCAAAGAAACACGTGTTGTGCTTCTTTTTTTTAACTCAAACATCTCTTTTTCCCCTTCTGATGAAAAATGTGCTGCTCTTCTACAGGAAGGTTGTCATCTTGAGTTCACTTTAAAATTTCCTTTTATGTTTTGTAACTCCATAAACTAATCGAAAGAAAAAACATGGGAGCCAGGGATGCATGTCTACTTAGTTTTACATTAGTGAGGCACTCACATATGACATAGTGCATAAAAATGTATGTCATTCGCTTACTTTTCACATATAACAGTAATGAATTATATAAACAAACAAGAATGCTTAACCAAACAAAATATTTACAGTATTACTCAAATATTACTGAAAAAGTACCAAACTATCCCATCGAGCAATCTAAACACTTCATGGAGTCAAGCATGAAAAGAAGTTTGTCAAAGTCAGTATCCAAGAAATACTATTTACTAAATTGTGAAACAAATGAGTCCTGAGAATTTTTATCATTTTGCAATTGTGGTATGTCATAATCATTATTAATAAACCAAGGAAACTTGGAAAATAATTTAGTTAAATCATTCTAAAACCATTTAAAAGGAGGAGGACATTATAGAAAGCATTTTGCAATTAGTTGCAAAAATAACACTCATCCCCCCTGTTAATAGTTTAATTTATTGTGTTTTAATATTTTACTTCAAAACTATTAAAGTAATTATCCACTGTGTTCACTGGACAGCGAACAGCCTTTGACAGTGCATTGCTAATGTACACTGTAAGCAATAAACGGGAACATTCTGTTTGCTTTAATTAAAATTTAGTGTAAATAAGAGGACAGTGTACATTTTCTGAGCTCTGTAATTATACCCAGTCATCCTGACTGGTCGTTTTGCATGATTATCAGTCCATGCGAAAACTATTTAGCATTAATTATCATAATATTAGTATTTCTGCATGTCTTGAGTCTTCCTGGATTTCAGGAAGAAAATGATCCCAGGAAACTGAATAAGGAGAAAAAGAAAAGGACTGGATTTATTGATTGAACTGAGAAATTTCACATGATTTTAAAGGACAAATCCAACATAGCAAGGTTTCTTCAAGTGTATTTTATTAATGGAATAGAAGAACATTTTTTTTATTTTGGATATCCACATGTTTGGACATGAGGTATTTTGATTTACCAAGTCCTGGAGACCAACATCAATTGAGTTTTTAACTGGGCCAGAATTTCCAAACTAAAAATTACAATAGCAAGGATGGGGCAAATGATCTGAGATAGGAGCAGAGTTGGACTATTTCATGGATTTTGAAATAGGCAGTCATAGTGATAGCATGAATATAAGGTCCAAAGCTTAAATCAGAATCAAAAATGACATGAGTATTGATAAGAGTCTGGAGAGAGCCGGACAGACAGATAGAGTTGATGGTAAATGAGCAGATTTTATGACAGAGATAAAGGTCATTTGGACATATCAGAATGGACACCACCAAAATTCTCCAATATTTCGCTGCAGTTCATTATAATAACAGTATCCATTGATGAACATCAGATCAACAGCCTAAAAACTTAGTGACCGTGGAGCAAATCAAGTGTTTTTTTTCAGCTGAACGTCAATGAATTAATTAGATTTTTCCCATAACCCTTCATACTGGTGTCCACCTAATTCAGTTTCCCTATTCCCCACTCCCATATCCACCATGATCTCATGATGCATTAATCAAATCATACTATTCTGTCTGTACCTCTTTTTAAGGCTTTGCTTTCGTGCTACTATATATGACTATTCCAATGTATTCTCAATTCATCTCCCTCCTTCCAACTTCAATAAAAATCAAATTTGTGAATGACGCCAAGATTTGGGGTGCAGTGGACAGCAAGGAAGACTATCAAAGTTTGCAACAGGATCTGGACCAGTTGATGAAATGGGCTGAAAAATGGCAGATGGAATTTAATACTGACAAAGTTCAAAGTTCCAAGTAAAGTTATTATCAAAGTATATATACATATCACCATATACAACCCTGAGATTTGTTTTCTTGCAGGCATGCTCAGTAAATCTAGTAACCATAAAAGAATCATTGAAAGACCGCACTCAACAGCATAGACTACCAGTGTGCAAAAGACAACAAAGTGTGCAGTACAGAAGAAAAAAAGAAATAATAGTAATCAATAAAGCAGTAAATATCGAGAACATGAGATGAAGAGTCCTTGAAAGTGAGTCCATAGGTTGTGGCAACAGTTCAGTGATGGGGAAAGTAAAGTTGAGCCAAGTGTGAAGTGCTGCACCTTGGGAGGACCAACCAGGGTAGGTCATACATAGTGAGCGGTAGTGAGGACATTGAGGAATGAGGTAATACAAAGGGTTCTGGGAACGCAGATCCATAATTCCTTGGAAGTGGTAGCACAGCTAGACAGAGTCGTAAAGAAAGCTATTATACATTAGCCTTCATAATTCAATGTATTTTGCACAGGAGTTGGGATGTTATGTTGAAATTGAATAAGAAGTTGATGAGGCCTAAGTTGGAATATTGCGTCCAGTTTTGGCCACATACCGACAGGAAAGATATAAATAACAATGAAAGAGTGCGGAGAAAATTTACAAAGATATTGCCAGGACTTGAGGGCCTGAGTTATAGGGAAAGGTTGAATAGGTTAGGTCTTTATTCCCTTGAATGTAGAAAATTGAGGGGAGATTTAATAGAAGTCTAGAAAATTATGTGGGCAAAGATGGGATAAATGCAAGCCAGGCTTTTACCACTGAGGTTGAGTGAGACTAGAAATAGAGTCATGGATTAAAGGTGAAAAATGAAATGTTCAAAGGGAACATGAGAGGGAATTTCTTCCTTTGGAAGGTGATGAGGGTGAAGAATGAGCGGTTAGAGCAAGTGGTGGATGTGGGGTCGATTTCAACACTTGAGAAAATTTGGATAGGTACGTGGATGAGAGGGGTATGGAGGGTGATTCTGGGAATGCAGGGTTAACATATGAGAAGTGTTTGGCAGCTTTGGACCTGTACTCACTGGAATTCAGAAGAATGCAGGTGAATCTCATTGGATCCTACCAAATGTTGACAGAACTAGATCGGGCAGATTTGGAGAAGATGTTTCCTATGGTGAGCATATCCAAAACCAGAGGGCACAGCCTCAAAATTGAGGGGCAAACCTTTATAACAGAGGTAAGGAGGAATTTTTTTAGCCAGAGAATAGTAAATCTGTGGATTGCTCTGCCACAGACTGCAGTGGAGGCAAGTCCATACATATATTGTTTGTTTCCTGATTGGTCAGGGCATCAAAGGATATGGCGAGAAAGCAGGTGTATGGGGTTGAGTGGAATCTGGGAGCAGCCATGATGGAATGGCAGAGTGGACTCGATGGGCTGAATGGCCTAATTCTACTCCTATGTCTTATGATCTTATAGTCTTATAGCTATGTTCAAGTTCAAGTTCAAGTTTAATTGTCATTCAACCATACATGAATAGAACTAAATTAAACAACATTACTCCAGGACCAAGGTGCAAAGCACAGTATCAGCAGTCATATACAGCACAAGATATAGATAGCACATATAGCACATATAAGATGCAGTTCATGATTGTTGCAATAGCTTACAGTCAATCATAATCCAGCTTGTGTCTTGCTGAGCAAACACTGGGGGCCACCAACTCCAGCACGGATGCTGTGCCACACTGTCTCCAGCACCTCATTGGAGTGCCGAAAATGATGCCTCCACCTGGGCAGCTGCAAACATGCTACACCGTGGCCTGAGGCTTAGTCTTCACTACAAAAATGCCCGGGCACTGATTGATGGGGATAAACAGATTTATGGTTTGCCATAGATTAGATGGGCCAAAGGGCCTGTTTCTGTGTTGTAGTGTTCTTTGACTTTTGACTATAAATGGAAAGACTTTGACAAGTAAGACATGCCTCCAGGCTTTGCCTGCTATCAAAGACTTTGAAAGCTTCAAATAAGTGCATTGAAGAATTGTTAAATAAAAGAACTGTTTTAAAATTGAAAATAACCCAATTGAAACACTTAACAACAAGTAACCACATCTAATGATGAAAAACAATTGAGAAATCTCAATTAGTTCAAACCAATAAATTAACTTTTAGCTATTATTTTCACTAACAGCATTCCTCTACATTCAAAGGACATTGATTTACTGTTCCTGCTCCAACTTTAGCTCAAAAACAGTGTGCAAGTACAACATCACACTCTGTAACTGGACTTCCTACAGAGTTCTGCATTGGAACACAGCAGGAGAATCACCAGTAAAGTGCAGCTGTCAAGTTTAGAAGTACCACATTCACAACGGAATCCAATGCCCAGTAACAGAGGGAGAACTGTCAGCTGCTCAATGTAGAACTAGTAGTATTTCTCACAAGTTCCAGCTAAATAGATAACCCCTTTCTTTCTAACTGAATAGTTACCTCTTGTCCTGCACTCCAAAATATCCGCTCCCCCCAGCCCCCAAGAATCATTTCAGAAATGAGGATGTTGCTGGGTAAATGATGATGCTCTGAAAGTTTAACTTTGCTGCAGAGCCAAGGAATTAGTATTCTGCCTGCGGGTTGATCTCAAAGGGAGACATTTCGACAGGAAGCTTAGTTGGCAAAAGAACAGAAATGACCTTTAAAATACAGCTGCCTCTCTGCCTGCGAAACAACACAAATCTCAGGACCCATCTGGGGTTAGTTCAGCTGAAGCAGCAGCCTCTGATTATCATTGGAGAAATTAAAAAACACAAGAAATACAACTGTGGCAAAATCATTAAAAAGAAAACCATTATTTCTTCAATTAAAAAATAATCTGTGGACTACAAATTATCATTTAGTGAATATTATGGTATTATTAATTATTAAGCACGAGTAATTCTTAGATTGCACAGTATATAAGACATTTTTAAGAATCAGATTTAAGAGAGTTTTTTAAAGAGATAAACATGTCTTATGTTAGAAAGTATTAATGGTGAATTTTTTGGATCTCAGTAGTTAGCTTCTACACAGAAATGTGCAGAACATTTACACTTAAGATGGCAACAGAATTTTTAAGTCATTCTGAGAACATGGACATCACTGGAAAGGCTGACATTTTATTCTCTAGCCTTAGGTGGCTTTAAGAAGCAGTTGTGAGCTAAAATGTCCAACTACTGTGGGCATTCTGATGATAGAATTGGAACTGGAATTAGAATTGGTTTATTATTGTCACATATACCGAGATTCAGTGGAAAGCTTGTCTTGCATACTCTTCATAGAGATCGAATCATCACACAATGCATTGAGGTAGAACAAGGTAAAACAAAAACAGAATGTAGCCTAAGCTATAGAAAAAGTGCAGTGCAAGTAAACAATAAGGTTCAAAGTCAGAACAAGATAGAGTATGAAGCCAAGAGTCTATCTTATGGTACCAGGGAACCATTTAAGAGCGGGATAGACACTGTTCTTAAAACTGATGATACATGCTTTGAGAATGGATTTGGACAGGGAGTTCTAGAATTACACCCAACTTTCATGAAGAACTGATATATTTCCAGAACCTTATCCCTCTTGGTGGGTGAAATTACAGCCTCAGTAACCATGGTCAAGTAATCGCTGTGCATTTTGTGGACGGGACATACTGCAGCAATGGTTTTGTCCTGAATGGCATTTGGCTTCCTGAACAATTGAGTTACACTTAGTGTGGATATTCCATCACACTGCTGACTTGTGTCATCTAAAACTGCTAAAGAGGATCTGGTGAATCTGAAAGTGAATTGCTCATTCCAACATTTAAAAATATAAAACCATCTTCACGGCAACTGCTAAGTCATTTTACAACCAGTCAACATGCAACTAGTTAGTTAGAGAGAATAAAGTGACTTATCTCTGTGTTTAGGTCCATCCTCTCTGGGAAAGTGTTTGGGCTTTGTGCTGTAATTCAGAATCTAACCCAATGATTCCACAACAGTACCAAAAGGTACTGAGTTTGTGAATTGAGGTTGATCTAATGCTTTGTAGATGATTAACACGTTTGTTTTCTATATTTTACTCTAGATTATAGTACTGTATTGTAAAAATTATGGTGTAGAGTGTACAATGATCTGTACAATTCAAGGGAGGATGGGTAATGATTTTCTGTAATAATGCAGAGTATGTGAATCACCATCCTGATTTACATCACTCTAAATTTTACGGTGTTTCAACCCTACCACCAAATCAATAAAACTGGGTTGAATCCACCCTTCTCTTTAATTTTTCCCCAGTTCTCACATATAAAATCCCCCATTCCAATCATCTTTCACCTTATTGTCTACCTGCACTCCACCCTCTTTGTCACTGTGACACTTCACTCTTCTTTTTGATATTGTTGCGCCTTGTACTACCTCAATGATTGATCTGTATGAATATTACGCAAGACAAGCTTTTCATTGTATCCCTTGACTGACAACAATGGATAAACCAAATGCAAACCCACTTATAAACCTCCCTCAGTGAACAATGTTCCTGAGTCTTAAACTCCATCAGCCCATTTACTACTTTGTCCTGACCGATGGTGGACATCATCAACAGATGCATTTCTCTGCTGTGGCAGAAGCACACAGACACCAACTCAGAAAGTGAGTGATTTGAAACCAGGAAACTTGCTCACATGTAAATCAGTATAAATATTTGGAATTTGCATACCATGTCCTTTCCATGCCAGCTCCTACCCACTGAGCTCTCTGCCTAATGCAGCATTCATAAAAGGTCAACAGCTGAGGCTGGTTTTGAATCATTTAAACAGCTGCATTCTACTCTGCAATGAGATTTCCAAAGTTACTGGATAATATTCATTTCTTAACCATCTATCATCAAATATCCAAGCTCTGGTTAAAGAAAATGAAGGGAAATATAGCTTTGATTGTTAGTATTGAAATCTACCCTTTCAAAGAAATTAGCAAAGCAAAAAACATGTACTTGGTGCCTATAACGTAGAAAAATATTTGGTTGCTTCACAGAAACACCATCAAAAGAAAATTGATACAATTAGGATGAAACAGCTGACCAAAAGTTTGGTCACAAGTGTCATGCATTTAATAGTTCAGTACTATTTGAGTATTATTGTAAATATATTGTTTGATTCAGCATTCTTGTTTGTTTCAATAACTCATGATGGGTTATGTGTAAAAATACGTAAATTGCATACGTCATGATTTTACCACGTGATATGTGTGCGCCTTGCTTAAAGTAGATTTGAACTCAGACTTGCTTTGCCAGCTCTGTGTATTTTTGCTTTTAATTTTATCTTTCTGAGTTGCAAAACAAAACAACAATGTTTAAAGGAGCATCAGAATTAAATAAGAACAGCAGAAAGCTAGGGAACTTCAATGGATGAATTCCAATGCTTGAAGAAGGGACAAGGTCCAACAGAAGAGTGATGAACTTTAAGTTCCTGGGTGTTACTATTACAAAGGATCTGTCCTGGACCCAGCACACAAGTGCAATTGTGAAGAAAGCGTGGCAGTGCCTCTACTTCCTTCAGAGTCTGTGGAGATTCAGCAAATCACCTAAAACTTTGACAAACTTCTATAGCATTGACTTGCTGCATCACAGCCTAGTACGGAAACACCAATGCCTTTGAATGGCAAGTTCTACAAGAGGTAGTGGATTCAGCGCAGTACATCACAGGTAAAGCCCTCCCAACCACTGAGCACATCTACATGAAACACTGTTGTAGGAAAGTAGCATTCATCATCAGAGTCCCCACCACCAGCTCACGCTCTCTTCTCAATGTTGCAATTAGGTAGAAGTTACAAGAGCCCAGGCTCAATAAAAATATGATGGAATTCATACTGCAATTTGACAGAGAGAAGCATAAGTTACATGTATCAGTATTGCAATGGAATAGAGGGAATTACAGGGGCATGAGAGAGGATCTTACCAAGGTGGATTGGAGGAGAATACTGGCGGGGATGACGGCAGGGCAGAAATAGCTGAGGTTTTCTGGGAATATTTCACAAGGCACAGGATAGAAATGTCCCACAGAGGAAGAAGTTCTCAAACGGCAGAGGTAGGCAACCGTGGCTGACAAAGGAAGTCAAGGACTGAAAAAAAGCAAAGGAAAGGGCATATAAGGTAGCAAAAATGTCTGGGAAGTTGGATGATTGGGAAGCTTCCAAAATCCAACAAAAGGCAGCTAAAAAAGCTACAGGAAGGGAAAAGATGAAATTTGAGGGAAATCTAGACAATAATATAAAGCAGGATACTAAAAGTTTTTCAGTTATATTAAAAGTAAAAGGGAGGTGAGAGTTGATATTGGTCCACTGGAAAATGATGCTGGTGAGGTAGTGAAAGAGAAAAGAAATTGCCTTTAAACTCACGAGAGAGCATAGGCCATCAACTTTTTGCTGTTAATACTTTTGTAGCAGGTAATTTCTTTTTTACGAGGTCGAGTTGCAACCGAGCATGGATGGACAGTGTGCACAGGAGCTGGCTGGATTTGAACTCGGGACCTTCTGCCCCAAAGTCCAGCGCTGATGCCACTACGCCACCAGCCAGGTACGTGAGGTAGTAAGGAGGGACAAATAAATGGCAGATGAACTTAATGGATACTTTCCATCAGTCTTCACTGTGGAAGACACTGGCAGTATGTCAGAGGTGTCAGGGAGCAGGAGTGAGTCCCATTGCCATTACAAAGGAAAAGGTGTGAGGCAAACTGAAAGGACTTAAGGTGGATAAGTCACTGGACCATATCCCAGAGTCCTGAGAGAGGTTGCTGAAGAGATAATGGCATTGCTCATGGTCTTTCAAGAATCACTTGATTCTGGCATGGTCTTGGAGGACAGAAAGATTGCAAATGTCATTCTATTCTTTAAGAAGGAAGGAAGGCAAAAGAAAGAAAGTTATAGGTCAACTCACACAAAATACTGGAGGAATTTCTCCAATTTGTGTGTTGCTCAAATTTCCAGCATCTGCAGAATTTCTCCTGTTTGAAAATTATAGGTCAGTTAGCTTAACCTCAGTGGTTAAAAAAGTGTTGGAGTCTATTATTAAGGATGAGGTTTCAGGGTACTTGGAGACTAATGATAAAGTAAATCAAAGTCAGCATGGTTTCTGCAAAGGGAAATCTTGCCTGACAAATCTGTTAGAGTTCTTCAAGGAAGTAACCAGCAGAGTGGACAGCAGAGGCAGTGGACGTCACTGACCTGGCTTTTCAGAAGGCACTTGATGAGGTGCCACATATAAGGCTGCTTAAAAAGATAAAATCCTATGGTGTAACAAGAAAGATACTGGCATGGATAGCAGAATGGCTGATAGGCAGGAGGCAGGAAGTAGGAATAAAGGGGACTTCTCTGGTTGGCTGCCGGTGACTAGTGGTTTTCCTCAGGGGTCAGTATTGGGACCGCTACTTTTCACACTGTTTGTCAATGATTTACATAATGGAACTGATGGCTTTGTGGCAAATTTTGCAGATGATATGACAATAGGTGGAAGGGTAGGTAGTGCTGAGGAAGCAATGCGATTGCAGCAGCACCTAGACATGTTGGAAGAATAGGCAAAAAAGTGGCAGATGGAATACAGTTGAAAAATGTATGACAATACATTTTGGTAAAAGGAACAGTAGTGCAAACTATTATCTAAATAGGGAGAGTGTTCAAACATCAGAGGTGCAGAGGGACTTAGGAGTCCTCATGCAAGACTCCCAGAATGTTAATTTACAGGTTAAATCAGTGGTAAAGAAGGCAAATGCAATGTTGACATTTATTTCAAGGGGAATAGAATATGAAAACAAGGAGATAATGCTGAGGCTTTATAAGACACTAGTCAGGGTACATTTGGAGTATTGTCAACAGTTTTGGGCCCCTTATCACAGAAAGGATGTGTTGTAATTGGAGAGAGTCCAGAGGAGTTTCACAAGGATGATTCCAGGAATGAAGGGGTTAACATATGAGGAGCATTTGGCAGCTTTGGGCCTGTACCCACTGGAATTTAGAAAAATGTGGGGGGATCTCATTGAAATCTACCGAATGTTGAAAGGACTAGATAAGGTGGATGTGGAGTGGATGTTTCCTTTGGGGTATTCAGAACTAGAGTGCACAACTTGAAAATTGAGGGGCGACCTTTCAGAACAGAGGTACAGAGGAACTTTTTAGCCAAAGAATGGTGAATCTGTGGAATGCTCTGTCATAGACTGCGGTGGAGGCCAAGTCAGTGGGTATACTTAAGGCCGAAGATGATAGCTTCCTGATCGGTCTAATCATCAGATGATATGGTGAGAAGGTAGTTTGAGCAGGCTGCGGGATCAGCTATGATGAAATGGCAGAGCAGACTCACTGGGCCGACTGGCCTAATTCTGCTCCTATGCCTTATGGTCTTATGGACTCTCACCACCAGGTTCGAGAACAGTTGCTGCCCCTCAACCATCAGGATCTTGAATAAAAGGGGAAACTACACTCACTTGCCCCATCATTAAAATGTTCCCACAACCAATGATCTCACTTTAAGGACTCTTTATTTCATGTTCCTGTTATTTATTGGTATTTATTTATATTTTCATTACACAGTTTTTTTGCCCTCTAAATTCTGGTTGATCTTTCATTGATCCTATTATATAGGGTTGCTGAATATGCCCACAGGAAAATGAGTCTCAGGGTTGTATATGGTGACATATATGTACTTTGATAGTAACATTTACTTTAAAATTCAAGGGTGATGAAGGGCTGAAACAGGAGAATAAATTGTGAAGGCTGACAGGAATAAGGCGTTAGGAGAGATTTTGAAAACAAGGATATTAATTTTAAAATTGTGAATTTGCTTAAGTGTAAGGCAGTGAGAGCTGTCAAGAGTAGTGAAAGGACTGTTGCTGCCCAGGACTCAGTCAGCAGCTGAAAAAAGCTAAAGATGGTGGAAATGTGAAATAAAAAAGATAACGCTGGAACCATCGGTGGGTCAGGCAAAATCTGTGGAAAGAGAAACAGTTAATGTCAAGGTCCCAGTAGTTTTTTAAAGAGATATGGAATCCGAGATGCATACAACAGAAAAACTGGTCTTTGGCTCACCCTGTCCATGCCTCTCTGTACCTACAGTATTTATACTAATCCTGATTAACCATGTTACATCTGTGACTCCCTGTGCCCTGGTGATTCAAGCACTTGTCTAGATGTTCCCTAACTGTCATGAGAGTAGCTGCCTCCACAATCTCTTCAGGCAATAAGGTTGTCATCCCAGAATGTTTAAATGACATCATATCTGTGGATGGTAGTGTAAGGAAAGTTGCCTAGACGTGTATTAGAGTAGTCAACTCAGAGATCTGTAAGCGGGCTTCAGCAAAGAATAAATTGAGGTAAGTACAAAGTCAGTTTCAGAAGCAGAAATAGTTGTTGCAACTAAGTACAGAAATGCAGATACATATTTGCAGGCCAGTCATGACAACCCGATTGTAAACATTCTGTTTCTCTTTCAACAAATGCCACGGAGACAGCTGGAACTGGTAGCCGGAGGCCTGAGTTTGTAATAAGTACAGAAAAAATGCAAAGGCAGACCCCACCTCCAGCTGGGCAATGATGGTCTCAGAGAAACATTGTACAATTAACTGTGAAAAATTGCAATTATGTCAAGAAGAACAAGATTCATAAATTAGAATTAGTATCAGGTTTATTATCACTAGAAAAGACTCCTGACATTGGTTGTTTTCTGGTAGCCGTACAATGGAAGATATAAACATTACTCTAAGTTATAATATAGATCAATAATACAAGCATGGAATAGCGAGATGGTGTTCATGTATCATTTAGAAATCTGACAGCAGAGGGCAAGAAGCTACTCCTAAAGCGCTATATGTCAGTCTTCAGGTTCCTCTACCTCCTCCCTGATGGGACTGATGGAAAGAGGGCATGTCCCAAATGGTGAGGGTCCTTTAAGGATGAGTATTGCCTTCTTGAGACACCACCCTTTGATGATGTGCTCAATGCTGAGGAGGGTTGTGTGTGTGATGAATCTGACTAAATTTACAACCCTCTGCAGCCTCTTATGATCCTGTGAATCGGTGTCTCCATACCAGTCAGAATACTCTCCCTGGTACATCTGTAGAAATTTGCTAGGGTCTTTGGTGACATTCTAAATCGCCTCAAAACCCTAATGAAGTATAACTGCTAACGTGCCTTCTTCATAATTACTTCAAAATGCTGGGGCCAATATAGATCTTCAGAGATGTCGTCACCCAGGAACTTGAAACTGTTCACCCTTTGCGCTGTTGACCCCTCGATGGGAGCTGATGTGTATTTTCCTGATTTCCCCTTCCTGAAGTCCACAGTCATTTCCTTGGTCTTTCTGACGTTGTGTCACGAAATGCAGAGGAGGATTGACGCAGAAGCTGAGCAGCGGAGATGATTTAGCGGTGAGCGATAACTTTAATAATAAACTGCAAAATAACAAGCCACGAGTGGCCACAAAATAAGAGAGGACAAATGCCAAACACAACAAGGTAATGCAGTAACTGAAGGCTAGGAGCTAGTGGTTGAGGCTGGCTGGAGAGTGATGAGGGAACAAGGATTGTGGACGAGAGCTAAGTTTAAATAGGCTGCAGGTGACGAGTTAGAATTGAGTGGCAGGTGGCTCATATTAGCTGGATGGAGAATGGAAGGAGCCTGTATGTGCAGAACTGAAAGGACCTCACCTCCGCCATGGCCAGTCCCTGATGGACCAGGACAACCTGGATGGGTCCGGTGGAACTCCTCGATGAACAATGGATCCAAGTTCTAGTGGGGCGGCAACCAAGATCTCTCTTCCAGGCCATGCCCTTCCCAATTGACATGGTACTGCACACCCCATCCATGACAATGTGAGTTCATCATCTGGCAGACCATGTACACCGGATCACCTCCCACCACCTCAGGTTTCAGGGGCGCAGGCTCAGGTGGGTTGAGTGGTCCATGGAGAAGGGACATGAGGCAGGACACGTGGAAGATAGGTGTGATCTTGAGGGACAGTGGCAGGTGAAGATGGTAAGTGACTCGATTGATGTGATGGGTGATCTTGAAGAGACTGATGAGCAGGAGCGAGAGCTTGCGGGAGCCAGTTCATAGGGGCAGATTTCAGGGGGACAGCCAGTGACAACTCCCAGGCCAGAGCCAACAGTATTTAGGCTGTTCCAGTAAGCATGGCTGGAAGCTAGGATACTCTATTCCAAGGATTCCAGCATTGGCAAACCAGGGTCTTGGCGGACAAAATCTCCACAGCTGGCTGCTCCACAAGGAACAAAGGGAATTCGTAGCCATGAAGCACTCGAAGGGTAACATATCTGTGGCAGATGAGAGGTATGTAAATTATCCTGGAATATTGTGCAGACTTGAAAGACAGGTGCTGTGTCTAATGGTGCTTCATGTAGTTATCGGATCAGGCAGTGAATGGCTAAACAATATCAACACCGTATCTGTTCAAATCTTCATTATTTGTCCTTAGGAGCCCAGAGATCAGGTGGAGCGAGAGAGAATAATGATTTCAGAGTGGACCAGGACAGGAAAGGTCAAGATGAACGAGTGAGAATAGGCTGGAGGTAGCTAGAAGATGGATAGTTTCCACATCACTCAAAAGAATGTAAGTTCAAACTAAGGGTGAATAGTTTAGATCTGAAGGAAAATGTCCCTGGATATTTAGCTGTGGTATGATGTGACGTGGTCATGATTGATCATGTTGTCCTGTTCAGTACAATGGTCTGTTCCCACTGACCA
The DNA here is from genome assembly GCF_963921235.1 of Mobula hypostoma. Lineage (NCBI taxonomy): Eukaryota > Metazoa > Chordata > Chondrichthyes > Myliobatiformes > Myliobatidae > Mobula > Mobula hypostoma. Next base: position 32,112,984 of record NC_086103.1, on the reverse strand, counting down.
GCTGTCATTTCATCAGTACTGTACCACAAATTATTCTACAAACTGGTTACAAGTTAAGCACTTGAGGCTGTCAGTAGACTTCTAAAAACTCAACCGCACTGAACTGTTAACAGCAAAAGGTTGCACACTATCAAAGACAGCAGACTTAAGGGGAATAAATTTGAAACAATATTAGTTAAAAAAAAACATACTGGTCATTAAGTTTGAGAGTATTGACAAGAATACACATTTGTGAAAAGTGAAGGAATCCTATAGAGACAGCATTATACTAGTATTACATCTGCCTTACAGATATAATACCACTGTCTGTCAATATTCCTGAGCAGAATAGCATACAGCTGTTATTTCAGGTGGCTTGAAAGCTGTGGCTAAGAATATACAAAGTTTTTATTACTAGAGTACATCACGGAGAAGCCATAATTCAAAAGATATCAAAAATCTCTGATATTCCAATTTAATATCTCTCTACAGCACTAAAACGCTTGATGCACAGTAGCGGCTTTGAGTTCTAATCCATAACTGGCATTTTCTTTCAGTTCATCATGTTAACATGACATAGGCACCACTGGCAAGTCCAGCATTTAATACCTACTTCTTATTAATCTTGAGAAGTTGGTGGTGAGTCACTTTCTTGAATCCTTTAGCCTGATTCATTTGGGATGCTGAATCATTGAATATATTCAAGCCTGAGGTTTATAGACAATGGAAATGGAAGAATGGTGAGGCATGTAGAGAAAGAACAGTTCTGAAATCAAAACTGGATAAGTTACTATTTTATTCAATAGTTCAGTTTAATACCAGTGCAGTCACTGAGATTATTGTCCAAAATGTTAATTCAAGTGTGATCAACAGTTGTTAATGGTGTTGCTCATGTTTTTTCTCCTTCCACAATGCTTTCTCTAGCATTGGTTGCAATTTTTAACATGATTATCTCTGGCTTCTTTTAAGTTAATCATTGCCTTCTAATTTTTTTTTAGATTATGAAGATACGCAGTCCTCTTTTATTGTCATTTAGTAATGCATGCCTTAAGTAATGATACAATGTTTCCTCCGGTGTGATATCACAAAACACAGGACAGACCAAGACTGAAAAAACTAACAAAACCACATAATTATAACGTATAGTTACAACAGTGCAACAATACCATAACTTGATGAAGAAGTCCATGAGCACAGTAAAAAGTTCGAAGTCTCTCAAATGTCCCACATCTCACGCAGAGGGGAGAAGGAAAAAAATCTCTCCCTGCCATGCCCGACCACAGTCTGAATCTGAGTCGTCCGAAAACTTTGAGCCTCCGATCAGCTCTCCGACACCGAGTACTGAGCGTCATCTCTGTCCGAACAATTCAACCTCAATCTCGGTCACCAACAGCAAGCAAAGCCAGGGACTCTGAGGCCTTCCCTCCGGAAGATTCCCGACCGCACAGTAACGACAGCAGCGAACGGGCATTTCAGAAATTTCTCCAGACGTTCCTCTGTGCTTTCATGTCTGTCTCCATCAAATCAGAATTGTCCACGGCACTGATTTAACGGATACGATATCATTTTTGTCCGGAGGGCTGCGCACGCGCACCACGCTTCTCTCTCTCCTCCCGCCGATTAGAAAGAATGAGTGTTCTGACTTGCTGCAGTGGTAACGCTGTTCTCACAGGAGAGTTTGACAGATATGGTATCCTTGAGGTTTTGATCACTGATCCATAGTTCATAGCAGACAACTTTGTGTGGTTCTTGCAGCACTGACAGTCTGATCACGAGACAACATCACAACAGAGTAACGGTAAAGCAGAGAACCATGTGAGGGACAAATGAAGGTCAAATCATCACTGTTCTACCCCTTTTCTGAGCATTGTAGCAATTCACAGTAACCCAAGAGATAACAATTGATCCGCTGCAGAGACTTTTCAGTGAATGAACCTGAATTTCCCTTCCTACGATGTAAAAAAGCTGCCAAGACTAGAAGTGCAAAGCTGTCTAGGTGGTTATTTGACAGAGGACAGGCACATCATTAACCACAGAACTTGGAGTCAAATGAATATGAATCTACATTTGACCATTGCCTGATGTGGCTGGAGGCAGTGGTGACACACCATATCCCTGATCGTAAAAGGTAGCAGCAAAAGAGGAAATCCCATATCAGAGGGAGATCATCATGAAGGCTTCTTTGACAGAAGATGATGTGGAGATATTGGTGCATACACCGCCAACCCTATAAAGCAAGAACCACCACTCTTCTACGGCAGACTCTGGGAGAAATGCAGCCACGAGGGACTAGATCAGGAAGTGTCGTATGTTCATTCAAGTAACTGTAAGATATTATGCCAAAGGAAAGCACGCAGAGTCTGGACAACTGCTGTTTTTTTTTGTTATATTATGAGAGAGATGTCATGTATATAAAATTGGTTGATGCCACTTTAAGCAATGTAGAAAGTGTGTTGCTGTTACGTTTGAAGGTGAAAGATTTCATAGGCTGTTTAGCTGATCAAAGATACACAGTGAGAAACAAAATGGTGAGCAAAAAAGAGACAAGCTACTGAAACTGTCCTTACTCAGATCCGAAAAAAATATTAGCAGCTGAAGAGGCAAAGGCATGGATTTTGCTCAGGGACAGTATCTCACAGTGCCTTCCATCTGTTATATTTATTTAGATTTAACACACCCCCTCACTAGTTTCACCTCTCCCTACCCCCCCCCCCGCCACTACTAAGTAGCACTGCTGAAGTCCGAGATGATAATGTTGCTTTGGAGCAAACTGTGTAGCTTCAAAATAAATGAGAACCAAGATTTAAGAAATAAACAGAAGGAGAGCGAGCCAGTGAGTGAATTCTTTATTAAATCAGACACAGAAAGGCAGAATAAGAAGGAGTCAATCATTAGGTTATGAATGGGCAAAAGAGATCAAGAGAAATAAAAATATATTTAAGTAAACTATCTAAAATTTCCAAACTACTCACACTGATAGACATTATTAATTGTGTTTACTTTTAGCACAAGGGTGGTTTGCAGTCATTAACAATTATCACATCATTAAAAGGCTACTTACACTAATGATTATTTGACTAAATTTCTGTGGCAAGTCTAATGGGCTATAAATTTGAAAATACAGCAACCATGAAAATCACAGTTTCCACACAAGATGCCATTTTATTTTTTTACAAAGCTAATCGTGGAAGTAGAAAAATTGGCCAGCAACCTTCGGCAGTTCACAAATCATGGAGCAGCTCATCCTCACGACAATTTGCGACCCAATTACACAGAAACAATGGTGTAGGTTGCTCACAGCTCATTATTTTTCTGGGCAAAATCTGGCTGCGTATCTAACAAATTCAACAACCTACAAAACACTAATAGATTTCTAGAATGGTTGAAATATCATGATACTGTACATGTGGGAAAAAGAAACCTATAGGTGCTTATTAAAGTGTATTCATCAATAAATTTGCTTCACTGGTCACAGCACTGCATGGGGTGAAGATCAGACACTGCCAGAAGGGAAGGATTGTATGGAGTGCAGGTATTAAACGCAATATGTGGGCAAGGGTAACATCTGGCTTGATGTATATTGCTTCCACGATTACAAGCATTTATGGTGACAGGAACTTCCAGGTTTTAAAAGCTGCAAGGTTATAATTTTACATGACTGCTCTGCCAGAAAGTAAGACTGCCTCCAACAAACAAACAGCACACACACTGTGAGTGGATTCATAAGGATTCTGATCATCGTTCAGCAGCACTTTGTTTTCTCGACTCTTTAGAAATGTATTAAACTAAATAGCCATCATGTGGCGATGACATTGCCAGAGAAACTGGCTTGAAGAAGGGGAGCGAGTGTTTCACAGGTTGATGGAGCTGAATTAACAGTTTTAATAACATGGTGACAAAGGTCCCTTGGTTGATCATTATATTTCTACTGACATTTAATTCAGCAACTTAGCACTGTCAATGTCAAGTCAGAGACATGCACTTAGATTTAAAAAAACAGTGGAAGTCAATTGCAATAATCCTGAAATAATACAGCTTTCTATCCTGATCACACTCTTTAAAGGAATTTAAAACAGCAAGGCAAATGGCAAGAATGTCATACAAACTGTCCGGTTGTATCTATCAAGTTTAAGATTACAAGCATTACAATTTGCACCTCATTAAAATAAGAACTCACAAATTAAACCAGTGCATTCACCATTCTCGCATTTTGTTTTACATATTTGCAATTTCTGCCCTTGAAATCTATTGTCCCATGTGATTTAATACCAACAGCAACTACACTGTTTGATGCAATATAGAAACAGCCATTGCAACCCTTCAGTAACTGCCCAGCCCCATTGCCATCCCTACCCTGCTTCATTTAAAGAGAATACGTTACGTTCTGCCCTTACAAAAATTCTTATTTCTTTTTAAATGGTAATACTTTAAAGGTTAAAATAAATGATCACCCAGAGGTATCAACTGCAAAAAAAGTACTTTATCTGGGATTTTTTTAGAGATTAAATGAAAGCTATTGGTCATTGATCCCTGGTTTAATTTATTTGAATACATTAACTTTCCATGATTGAGGTTTTCTAATAATTGACTTTCATTTATCATTTTGTTTGAGTTGTATATGCTGCTGAACTCTTGCTTAACTATTTTCTGGTACTTCTCTCCTTTGCCTGTTCCCCCACCAACCGCACCGCCCCCCCCCCCCCCGCCACCATCCTGTATTCCCTGTGTTCAGTATCTTTCTCTTCATGCATTTTTTCACAGCCCATAACAGTTTCCTTTCTTGCATCAGATCTCTGTCTTCTTCCTTCCTTACTTACTTATTCCTCTTGTCACTTCTTTGATATTCTTCACTCTCTAAGCCTCAGTGCTCAAGCTGTTTCATGCACGATCTTCTTTGAATTCAACTTCCCTTATTGCACCCAATCAGTTACTAATATTCATTTCACGCCTTTCTTCCTTTTCCAACTATTTTTCCCGAAAATTTTGCAACCTAAATGTAAAGTCCTCACAGATTCAAATTTCAGTAGTAATACTAAACTTTTGCATTAGCTGTAGAAGTGAAAATGTGTTCTTTAATGAGCCTGAAGACAGATTCACAATATCCTGCTTTTCCTATGAAATAAATCTAAAGCTTTCGGAAAATTATGACAGGTTCTTTCAACAAGTTTCACCTGGTATATCAAAGCAAGTTAATAGGCATTGTATCATAAGAACAAAAAATGTAAGAGCATTAGGGGATTGAAGCAGGTCCGGCTTCAATAAGTTCATGGTTGATTCCATATCTCAAGCTCACTTTCCTGCTCATTCTCCGCGTTCCTTACTTTCCAGGACATCCTAGAAATGATCTCTGGCAACTGGAGGATTCTTGTGCATACAGCCCATCACAGGCAAAGCCTTCCCCACCATTGAACACACATGGAGCGCTGCCACAAGAAAGTAGCATTCATCATCAGAGATCCCCACCATCCACGCCATGCTCTCTTCTCGCTATCCATCGGGCATAAAATACAAAAGCCTTAGGTCCTACACCACCATGTTCAGAATTAGAATCAGAATCAGGTTTAATATCACTGGTACTTGGTGTGAAATCTGTTAACCTAACAGCAGCGATACTATGCAAAACATGTTAAATATAAGAAAAATATATGAACTACAGTAAGTAATAGTTCAATTCAAAATAGTGAAAAAACAGAAATAAGAAAAATTGTGTAGGTAGTTCAAACATCAGGCTCCTGAATCCACATAGATACCATCACTCACCACAACTCCGAACTAATTTTACAACCTACAGATTCTCTTTCAAGGATATCCTAAGAATCGATATTGTGAAGCTATGCTGCACTATTTCCAAGGCAAATTGTTTGATGGGTCAGAGACTAAATAAGCACACAGTATTCCACATGTGTCGTATCAAAGCACTGTGCAAATATTAGCCTTTCAATCTAACTCCTTGCAGTAAAGGTCAACCGAACATTTTCCCTCCTGAGTACTTGCTTCAGTTACATGTTAACATTCTCTGATACATAAACTAATGTACCTAGATCCATCTGCACCATATCTCCAAACTTCTTACTGACTAATAAACATTTGTCGAGGAATTAGACCACAATGTGCTGTGGTTTTGTGCATGAATAGATTTCATTTGAAGACATAATGGAAATGGAAATCAGAAATAAATTAAAAATTCCTTTCTAAGTTCTCTATGATGTGCTCACACACAGAGGAAGCCGAGCTTGCACTCCACAATGTGAATTGTGGGTCATTCATGCAAAAGCAAGCCTTCACAGGACCCAAGAGGCTTTTTCTTCATTTCTTACTGTGGAGCAGGCTGAACAGATCTCACTCAAGCTTGGGGAAGCTGGCCCACTTTTGTAATGTAAAAAAAAATTCCCTTCTTTCCTTGCAGTCTGCTTTGATCACCTATTTACCTTACCTCTACATTAACCTTTACAAAGACTAATCATTATCTTTACTAATTGTTATTATTGCCACATTCTCATCAGCTTCCCCAGATCTAACAACTTATCTACACATTGAGGACAACCTATAGTCGACAATTAACTTATCAATCTACAAGTCTTTGGGATGTGGGAAGAAATTAGAGCATCCAGATGAATCTCACTCAATAAAAGGGAGAATCTGTGAATCTCAGATAGACAGCTCCACGATCAGGATTGAACTTCAATCTCTGACACCGTGAAGATCTGTTAGAGGATCTACCAATTATTCCTTAGAAATATGACTGCCTTACCTAGTTTACCCCTCTACTATATCAATGTGAGACCTCTTTTGCATTTTGCTGACTTGCTTTTAGCTTGATTCTATCCCTTTGCTGTCTCTACATGTCCTCTTCACAACTTACTTCTTTCAACTTTGCAGTGTCAAACAATTTGAATACAGTACTTTGTGAAATATTTGCATTCCAGTTTGATGGTGAACAGAAGGTGGAACGTGTATTTTCTGTCTCACTTTCTTTCATGCTTTGGTCTGCATTTTTTCTCAATCCCCTGCCTCTATTTCTCCTTCCCCTCAGTGCTTCAGGATACCAGAAGAATAACAATTGTTGCAGTGAAAATTTTACTTGAAATTCAACACATACATTAGATTTCAGTGTACCAATATAGATCATATTTCCTTCTCGTACAGTGTCATGTTACTATTTATAAATACTGCCTCCCAAAGGCACTATCACGACCTCTTTCATCTCAGGTGACATCTGTTAAGTCAGGAAGGCTGCAAAAAAAGGCCTCCAGTGTTGGTTTACAAATGAACAGTTGTACATAGTGTTAGTCCTGGCACTCTCCATGAGTGCCTTTCAACAACATAATGACATGAATGATTTTATGACAACAGTTCGTAATTTACAGTGGGGCTGGATATTGCGGAAGGCACTGCGTACAACACAATGACACATCTTCGGCTATGATCTTGCATAGTCTATCTGACCTACTGGAAATTTGTTTATCTAGCAAAACATAATCCTCTCCACCTTGGGGCAGGACAAGCTGTTATGATGATAGAATAGATAATATATGTCAGGTTTTCCATCCCCAACTTCCTAACTCCATCGAAAAAGCTTTCATTAAACCAAAAGTGATATCACAAGCTGACACCAGAAATTCATTCTCAGTCTCTTCCATTAAATGTCCTTAAAATATGGTGTCACTTTCTGTTTCTATGTTCCTCTGAGAACAATGCAGCTGAATTTCACGGGTAGAATCCAATATCTTGCTGCTGCAATTACACATTTAGCACATGTAACTGAGGACAAGTTTCTGTAAGTATCCTGAGTAAATTAAGTCACACTCTCTCAGCAATGGCTAAACAGAATTAGACCCAGGCAATGGACTTACTCATGTGTAGATGGCCAGGACATCAATACAGAACAAATGCTTGCAGGCTGAAATAACTATCTGGAAAAAAAGTAAAGAACGTTGCCAATTAAGATGAGAAGGTTGAAAATACCCCACTTTTAGCTCCTGCCTCTGGCAAAAGCTTCCAAATATAAAAGGATATGGACGTTTACTAGCTGCTCTTAATTGTCTTCTGAATTGAATGCCTTTTTGAAGTTATTTAAATGGGACAATCAAGAATCTGGTATCACATTCAGGATAAATTGAAAGCTATTTTCCTTCCTGAAGGAACCATGTAGGTTTTTGCAAGAATCAAACAGACTTAGATAATGTGAGATGGATGTTTCCTATAGTAGGGCAGAGGGCACAGCCTCAGAATAGAAGGAGGTACCTTTAGAACAGGGATGAGGAAGAATTTCTTTAGCCAGGGGATGGTGAATCAGTGAATTAATCACCACAGACGGCTGTGGAGGCCAAATCATTGGCTATGTTTAAAGTGGAGGCTGATAGGTTCTTGATTAGTGAGGGTGTCAAAGGTTATGGGAAGAAGGCAGGAGAATGAGGTTGTGAGGGATAATAATCAGCTACAATGGAAAGGCGGAAGACTCGCTAAGCCAGATGGCCTAATTTTGCTTCTGGGTTTTATGATCTTATGGTCTAATTATTTCATGGTTACTCTTACTGATTTTTATTTTAAGTCCAGATGTACTTAATAATGTAAATTTAAATCCACTATCAATTATGATGGACTGTCGCCAAATAAATAGTGCAGATCACAGGATATTAGTACAATAACCTATCTACAACTGACTTGTAATGGAACCAAGCCATTAACAGAGCATATTTATGAGCAAAGACTATATGGGTGAATCAATCATTTCATTTCCTAAAATCAAAATGGTCAGAATATAAATTTGGTAGCAGATATATTTCTATTGAATCTTCACTGTTAAGGTTTAAGGTTTTAGTCATCTCATATGCTTCCTGTAAAACAGAGGACAGTAAATGGAAGGCTACCAACTCCCTTGATTTATGCCAATCTACATTTCATTTTGTAGCAATATTTACAGATGAAGTGCTGGACGTTTTTGTAGCCATAAAAATACAATAATGCTTGTGTCCCTGAAGGTTACACATGAGCCAAACAAATGTCTTTTCCAACGAGATTCAACAGTCTGGAAAATTACATGGCCCTGAGCCCATTTTACCCCTAAGCTGCAAGATTGATAAACAATGTTACAATTGCATTATTATTGTATAAGCTTTCTGTAGTGTGAAATCAAAGGTCAAATGGACTTGTGGTAAGTTTATTTCCATTAGTTTCAGTGTTGGTGCTTCTGGTTATCAGTTTACTAACAGCTATTACAGTCATTCAGTTATTTCATTACATTTATGCATTTACTTTTTTAAACTTTGGATTTGAAGATCAATAACATTTGTTCCATCTGGAAAGCTTTATTCCAAAAAGAGAACAAAATGCAATTCCACGGCTAAGTTTGGTTAGCTCGAACATTTTATTGACATTTATATCAGCTTCTTTATTAAAAGTCATAGCAGTCTGACTTGCCACATGTCCTTAAGAGGGAGGGCAACTGATTATTGACTTAGGGCAGAGCCTGCACCATTAGTGTGAACTGGTTTTGCAAATAATCCGTGATTCACAGTATTGGGTTTAGAGCCAAAATATCAACAACTTATTTTCTCTTGTTGCAGTTGTTGCTTGACCTGCTGAGTTCCTCCAGCAGATCGCTTGAGCTCTAGATTCCAACAACTGCAAGGTTTTATGTCTATGAACTCTCCTGTACCTAATTGGACAACACAGGAGGCTCTGAGAGGATTATTTACCTTTCATTTCCCTCCAGAGCGGTAGGTCAGCAAATGGAAGCATTGAGAGAAAGATGAAGGTCCAGTCAGGGAGTCTGAAAGAAAGAACAGGCAGGTGAGTCTGCTGGGCAGAAGTGTATTTATTTCAGAGCCAGGATGAACTAAGAGATTAGTCCATGGAAACAACATTGTAGCCGTTACAGAGACTTGGTAGAGAGATGGGAATGACTGACAGCTCTGTGTTCCAGAGTTTGGGGGTTCAAATGTGATGGAGAGGGAAGTTAAAGAGGAAGGGAGTTGCACTATCAATTGGAGAAAAAGTCACTGCAGCAGTGGAGAATATATCCAGTCAGGGAATATTGTCAAAGATCAGAAATAAGATAGATACAATCACTATGATGAGGTAGTACTAAAAGTCTCTCAATAGCCAGTGAAAGATAAAACAACAGACATGTAGGCAGATTGTGGAAAGGTGTAAAAGCAACACAGATGATATTTTTTTTTTCTCTAGGCCTGCCTAAAACATCAACTGTACTGTTTTTCCCATAGATGCTGCCTGGCCTGCTGAGTTCCTCAGCATTTTGTATCTGTTGCACAGATGATAGTTGTAGTGTATGGCTTTAACTTCCCAATATTGAATGGAAATTCCTCAGTGCCAGAAGCTCAGATGGTATACAGCCTGTTATTTGCTTCCAAGAGACTTTTTGACACAGTCTGTAGATAATGCAAGCAGGGAAGGTCAGACACATGGTGCATTGTGAGCCCCTTATCTAAGAAAGGATGTGTTGGCATTCGAAGGGTCCAGAAGCTGCTCACAAGAACGATCCCAGGAATGAAAGGGTTAATGTATGAGATGCATTTGATGATGCTGGGCCATACTCATTGGAGTTTAGAAGAATGAGGGTGAATTTTATTGAAATATTGAAAGGCCTAGGTAGAGTGGACCAAGAGAGGATGCTTCCTATAGTGGGGAAGTCTAGCACCAGAAGACACAGACTCAGTATCCAAGGCAGTCCCTTTAGAACAGAGATAAGAAGGAATTTCTTTAGCCGTAAGGTGGTTTATCTGTTGAATTTATTGCTGCAGATGCTGTGGAAGACAAGTTACTGAGTTGGCCACCATGGTAGCGTAGTGGTTAGCATGATGCTTTCATATATATATATATACATACACACACACACACACACACACACACACACACACACACATATATATATGTAGTAGTGGTGGCAACCATGGCTGCATTTCTCCTGGCTCTCTTCTGCTGTCTTCTGGTTGATCTTTCCATCTCCAGAATACAAACCCCGTCCCCACACAGCTGTCGCCAAGTGGTACGGTCAGCAGCAACCTCCTCCAAGTCCTCGGGTCTGATCTTGCACTTCCTTAAAGCATTCCTCATCTGATCCTTATAGCGCTTCTTCGGCCTTACAGCTGAGCATTGACCATGACATAGCTGGCCGTATAACACTCTGTGGGGTAGCTGACATGGGGGCATCCTTATCACGTGCCCCAACCACTGCAGCTGACGCTGGGTGATCATGGCCTCAATACTCCTGCAGTTGGTCTTTACAAGTATTTCAGTGTGAGGCACCTGCTCACTCCAGGTAATTCCCAGGATGCGCTGGAGGTAGCTTATGTGAAAGCGCTCCAAGGACTTGATGTGACGGCTGTAGGTTACCCAAGCTTCACAGCTATAAAGGAGGGTGGTGACACAGACTGCTTGGTATACGACGACCTTTGTGGAGGAACGAAGGCTCCTGTTCTGAAAGACTCTACGCCGAAGTCTCCCAAAGGCAGCAGATACCTGTTTAATGTGGCTCTGGATGTCATTGTCAATGCCACTATCCTCAGAGAGAATGTTCCCCAGATATTTGAAAGATGGCACTACTGACAGCTTTTCACCAACAACAGTGACGGCAGGTAGAGTGGGTGGGACACTGGTACTCCATTGGCAAACCACTTCTGTCTTGGTGGTACTGACAGTCAGCCCCATCCTGCTGTACGCTCTCACCACCACAGCAAGGACAGTCTGAAGATCCCCCACCGTATGGGCCACAAGAGCACAGTCATCTGCGTACTGCAGCTCCAGGATCTGCTTTCTACAGAGTTTGGTGTTTGCGTGGAGCCTCCTGATGTCAAAGAGGTTGCCATCTAATCTGACGTCCACTGCCACACCACTGCTGTCTTCAATCTCGTTGTGGAGAAGCATGGTATCACACAAGAGGAAGATGTTAAAGAGCACTGGTGCTAGTACACACCCCTGCCTCACTCCTGTGCGTACAAGGAAGGGCTTGGACTCTTGTCCTCCTATGGTCACCCAAGCAGTCATCTCATCGTGGAACTGGCGGAGGATGTTAACAAATTTATTGGGACAGCCAAATCTAAGGAAGACATCCCATAAGAGCTCTCGTTGCACAGTGTCAATTGCTTTGGAGAGGTCGACAAAGGCCATAATCAGGTCCTGATGTTGCTCCTGGCACTTTTCCTGAAGCTACCGGGCTGTAAAGATCATGTCGATCGTGCTCCTGTTCTTCCTAAATCCACACTGCGATTCAGACAGCATTGACTCGGTGATGTTGCTGATGAGTCTCTGAAATATCACCTTAGCCAGGACGTTTCCAGCAACAGAAAGGAGTGATATGCCCCGACTATTGCCGCAGATGGCCTTGTCACCCTTGTTCTTATGATGTTGACAATGACAATGATGTTTGCATTTCTCCATTGCTGTGGGATGTTCTCATTAGTCCAGGCCTTGGTGATGTACTGGTGGAGGGTGCGCATACACATGTACCCTCCGTTCTTCAGTAACTCAGCAGGGATATTGTCAATGCCAGGGGACTTGTTGTTCTTAAGGGAATGGACAGCTGATAGAACCTCCTGGAAGGTTGGTAGTAGACTGAGGTTGTTGATAGGAGAAAGTTCAGGCAGTTCGTTCAGGATAGTGGGGTCTGCGTCAGAGTCCTGATTAAGAGGGTTTTAAAATGCTCAGCCCACCTCAGCAGAATGGAATTCTGATGCTTTAGACCATCTGCTGCTTTCAGGGGAGTAACGCATCAATGTATTGGGCTGTAGATGGTTTTGACAGCATTGTAAAAATTATGCGAGCAATAGGGGGGCCTTAATAGACCAAGGACCCGGCAGCGTCCTGCAGCCAAGATGTGGGACTGGTTGTCCTGGGATCACCCTTGTCACCAGGATTTACCTCATCATGGTGAAGATAGTGCTACTGGGGATGGCGCACCCCTTGTGGCACTTTAAAATCTTCCTTGCGCAGGTCTCTAGCTCTGACCATAGTGATCAATAACTGGACCTTACATATGGTTGAAGTCTGACGGCGATGGGACGTCTGGCAACGGGAACAGGTATGAATGGACTGAGAGCTCCTAGTCAGAACCCTGCACGGCAGTGGCACAGGGTATTTGGTCGCTAGCAGCTGGGACTGAGTGGCAGCTGTTTTCAGCAGACCTCTGTGCAACTGAGCAGCCCTATTTAGGGACCGCACTGCTCACCCCAATTGGGGAAGGCCTAGAAAAGGTGGCCTAAAAATTGTCCATTCAATCATTCACCTGGATAGATTACCACGCCTATCAGGTTATTCCACTACTGCGGTCAAAATAAGAAACAATACAACCTAAAACTGGCAATGTGGAATGTAAGGACTCTCCTGGACTCGTATGGCATCTCTGGCAGGCCTCACCAGAGAGCAGCCTTAATCGCTGCTGAGCTGAGGCGCTACAACATCGATACTGCTGCCCTGAGTGAGACCAGGCTCCTGGATGAAGGCTCTTTAACAGAGGAAGGGATGAGTTACACCTTCTTCTGGAAAGGTTCCCCCCAGGTGGACAACATCTCCACGGAGTAGGCTTGGCCATCAAGAACACCTTTCTACCAAGTCTTACAGAAACACCTATTGGCATTAGTGAAAGACTAATGACCCTCTGTATCCCCCTGGCAAAGAAACGTTATGCCATGCTTCTCAGTGCCTATGCACCAACTTTGCCATCTGAGAATGAGGCCAAGGAAGGCTTTTATCAGACATTGGATGAAGCTCTTTGCCGGATCCCTAAGAAAGAATTTTTTTTTAAAGCAGAGGTCCTTGGTTAACAAGAGCGTCCAAGGTAGTGGGAGAAAGCAGGAGAACAGGGGTGGGAGAGATAATAAATCAGCCATGTTGGAATGGCAGAGCAAGTTTGATTAGGTGAATGGCCTGATTCTGCTTCAAATTCTTCAGGTCTAAAGATCCCATCCTAGACACTGAAATTGAAGAAGGAGAAGCTAAAGTCAGATGTAGCTGTATTACTGGAGTAAAAGGAATTACAGAGGCATGAGAGAAGAGTGGGCTGGAATTGTTTGGAAAAGAACACTGGCAGGGATGATGGCAGAGCAGCAATGGCTGGAATTTCTGGAATCAATTTGGAAGGCACGAGATATATACATCCCAAAGAGGAAGAAGTATTCTAAAGGCAAGATGACGCAACTGTGGCTAACAAGAGAAGTCAAAGCCAACAGAAAAGCCAAAGAGAGGGCTTATAATAGAGCAAAAATTAATGGTAAGTTAAAGGATTGGTAAGCTTTTAAAAACCAACATAAGACAACTAAAAAGTCATTAAGAAGGTAAAGATAGAATATGAAAGTAAGTATATCAATAATATTAAAGAGGATATTAAAGGTTTCATCAGATACAGAAAGTGTAAAATAGAGGTGAAAGTGGATATCAGACTGCTGGAAAATGATGCTGGAGAGTATGGGGGACAACAAAATGGTGGACAAACTGAATAAATATTTTTCATCATTCTTCACTGTGGAAGATACTAGCAGTATGGAGTTAGGGGGTCATGAGGTATGCGAAGTTACCACTACTAAAGAGAAGGTTCCTGGGAAATTGAAAGGTCTGAAAGTAGATAAGTCACCTGGACCAGATGGTGTACACCCCGATGTTCAGAAAGATGTGGCTGAAGAGCTCATGAAAGCATTGTTAATGATCTTTCAAGAATCATTAGATTTTGGAATGGTCCTGGAAGACCAGAGATGTCGCTCTACAAATGTCGCTCCACTCTTCATGACGGGAAAGAAACATAAGAAAGGAAACTATAGGCCAGTTAGTCTGACCTTAATGGTTGGGAAGATGCTGGAGTTAAGTATTAAGGATGATATCTCAGGGTACTTGGAGGCACATAACAAATTAGGCCAAAGTCAGCATGGTCTCCTCAAGGGAAAACGTTGCCTGACAAATCTGTTGAAATCTTTGAAGAAATAACAAGCAAGATAGACAAATAAGAATCAGTTGATGTTGTATACTTGGATTCTTAAAAGGCCTTTGACAAGGTGCCACACATGAGGCTGCTTAACAAGCTACAAGCCCGTGGCATTACAGGGAAGATTCTAACATGGATAACGCAGTGGCTGATTGGCAGGAGGCAAAGAGTGGGAATAAAGGTAGCTTTTTCTGTTTGGCTGCCAGTTACTAGTGGTGTTCCACAGGAGTCTGTGTTGGGACCGATATTTTTTACATTATATGTCAACGACTTGAATGTTGGAATTGATGGCTTTGTTGAAAGGTTTGCAGACAATATTATGATATAACCATATAACAATTACAACACAGACACAGGCCATTTTGGCCCTTCTAGTCCGTGCCGAACACTTATTCTCACGTAGTCCCACTGACCTGCACTCAGCCCATAACCCTCCATTCCTTTCCTGTCCATATATCTATCCAATTTAACTTTAAATGATAACATCGAACCTGCCTCAACCACTTCTGCTGGAAGCTCATTTCACACAGCTACCACTCTCTGAGTAAAGAAGTTCCCCCTCATGTTACCCCTAAACTTTTGCCCTTTAACTCTCAACTCCTGTCCTCTTGTTTGAATCTCCCCCATTCTCAATGGAAAAAGTCTATCCACGTCAACTCTAGCAATCCCTGCATAATTTAAACACCTCTATCAAGTCCCCCCTCAACCTTCTATGCTCCAAAGAATAAAGACCTAACTTGTTCAACCTTTCTCTGTAACTTAGGAGGTGAAACCCAGGCAACATTTTAGTAAATCTCCTCTGTACTCTCTCTATTTTATTGATATCTTTCCGATAATTTGGTGACCAGAACTGTACACAATACTCCAAATTTGGCCTTACCAATGCCTTATACAATTTCAACATTACAACCCAACTTCTATACTCAATGCTCTGATTAATAAAGGCCTCCATACCAAAAGCTTTCTCCTCCACCCTATCCACATGAAATTCCACCTTCAGGGAACTATGCACCATTATTCCTAGATCCCTCTGTTCTACAGCATTCTTCAATGCCCTACCATTTACCATGTATGTCCTATTTTGATTAGTCCTACCAAAATGTAGCACCTCATATTTTTCAGCATTAAACTCCATCTGCCATCTTTCAGCCCACTCTTCTAACTGGGCTAAATCTCTCTACAAGCTTTGAAAACCTACTTCACTATCCACAATGCCACCTATCTTAGTATCATCTGCATAGTTACTAATCCAACTTACCACCCCATCATCCAGATCATTAATATATATGACAAACAACATTGGACCCAGTATAGATGCCTGAGGCACACCACTAGTTACCGGCCTCCAATCTGACAAACTGTTATCCACCACTACTCTCTGGCATCTCTCATCCAGCCACTGTTGAATCCATTTTACTACTTCAATATTAATGCCTAACAATTGAACCTTCCTAACTAACCTTCTGTGTAGAACGTTGTCAAAGGCCTTACTGAAGTCCATATAGACAACATCCACTGCTTTACCCTCGTCAACTTTCCTAGTAACCTCCTCAAAAAATTCAATAAGATTTGTCAAACATGACCTTCCACGCACAAATCCATGTTGACTGTTCCTAATCAGACCCTGTCTATCCAGATCATTATATATACCATCTCTAAAAATACTTTCCATCAATTTACCCACCACTGACATCAAACTCGCAGGCCGATAATTGCTAGGTTTACTCTTAGAACCCTTTTTAAACAATGGAACAACATGAGCAATACACCAATCCTCTGGCACCATCCCCGTTTCTAATGACATTTGAAATATTTCTGTCAGAGCCCCCACTATTTCCACACTAACTTTCCTCAAGGTCCTAGGGAATATCTTGTCCAGACCCAAAGATTAACCCACTTCTATATCCCTTAAAAGCACCAGTACTTCCTCTTCTTTAATCGTCATACTTTCCATAACTAACCTTCTTGTTTCCTTTACCTTACACAATTCAATATCCTTCTGCTTAGTTAATACCAAAGAAAAGAAATTGATCAAAATCTCCCCCATCACTTTTGGCTCTGCACATAGCTGTCCACTCTGATTCTCTAAGGGACCAATTTTATCCCTCACTATCCTTTTGCGATTAATATAACTGTAGAAACTCTTTGGATTTATTTTTACCTTACTTGCCAAAGCAGCCTCATATCTTTTAGCTTTTCTAATTTCTTTCTTCAGATTCTTTTTACATTCTTTATATTCCTCGAGCACCTCATTAACTCCAAGCTGCCTATATTTATTGTAGATCCCTCTCTTTTTCCAAACCAAGTTTCCAACATCCCTTGATTACCATGGCTCTCTCAAACTTTTAACCTTTCCTTTTAACCTAACAGGAACATAAAGGTCCTGTACCCTTAAAATCTCACCTTTAAATTACCTCCATTTCTCTATTGCATCCTTCCCATAAAACATATTGTCCCAATCCAATCCTTCTAAATCCTTTCGCATTTCCTCAAAGTTAGCCTTTCTCCAATCAAAAATCTCAACCCTGCTTCCAGTCCTATCTTTCTCCATAATTATATTGAAACTAATGGTATTGTGATCACTGGACCTGAAGTGCTCCCCAACACATACCTCCGTCACCTGACCTATCTCATTCCCTAACAGGAGATCCAACACTGCCCCTTCTCTAGTTGGTACCTCTATGTATTGCTGCAAAAAACTATCTTGCACACATTTTACAAACTCCAAACCATCCAGCCCTTTTACAGAATGGGCTTCCCAGTCTAGGTGTGGAAAATTAAAATCTCCCACAATCACTACCTTGTGCTTACTACAAATATCTTCTATCTCCTTACAAATTTGCTCCTCCAGTTCTCGGTCCTCATTAGGTGGTCTATAAGACACCCGTATAAGCATCACTACACCTTTCCTATTCCTCAATATGAAGATAGGTGGAGGGGCAGGTGAGTATGAGGAAATAGAGAGGCTACAGAATGACTTAGATTAGTAGACTGGGCAAAGAAGTGGCAGATGGAATACAGAGTCGGGAAGTCTATGGTCATACACTTTGGATGAAGAAATGAAAGTTTCTAAATGGAGAGAGAAAATACAAATAAAAACTGAGCCACCAAGGGACTTGGAAGTCCTTATGAAGGATCCTCTAAAGGTAATTTTCAGGTTCAGTCAGTGGTAAGGAGAGCAAATACGATGTTAGCATTCATTTCAAGAGGACAAGAACATAAAAGCAAGGATGTAATGTTGAGACTTTATAAAGAACTGGTGAGGCCTCACTTGGAGTATTATGTGCAAGTTTGGGGCCCTTATCTTAGAAAGGATATTCTGAAACTGGAGAGTGTTCAAAGGAGGTGCATAAAAATGATTCCAGGATTGAATGGCTTGTCACATGAAGAGTGTTTGAAGACTGCATTCACTAGATTTCAGAAGAATGAGGGGTAACCTCATTGAAACCTATTAAATATTGAAAAGCCTTGATAGAGTGGATGTGGAAAGGATGTTTCCTATGGTGGGAAAGTCCATAACCAGAGGACACAGCCTCAGAATAGAGGGGCATCCTCAGATGAGGAGGCTTTTCTTTAGCCAGTGTGGTGAATCTTTGGAATTCTTCACCACAGGTAGCTGAGGAGGCCAAGGCTTTATGTATATTTAAGGCCGAGGTTGATAGATTCTTGATTGGTGAGGGCATGAATGGATACAGGGAGAGGACAGGAGATTGGAGCTGAGAGGAAAATTGAATCAGCCATGATGAAATAGCAGAGCAGAGTTGATGGGCCAAATGGCCTAATTCTGCTCCGATATTTTATGGTTTTATAAATCTTGCATTTGAAAATGAGCCTGGGGAGATGACAGATGTTTCAGTGGGTTAGTATCTTTGGAACAGTTATCATACAGTAATCATACTCTGTAAACTTTCTAATAGTACTGGATTTTGGGAGATATTGCTAAACTGGGAAAAGTGTAACTACAGAAATATTAGGCAGAAGTAGGGGAGAGTAGATTGAGAACAACTGTTATTGTGCAAGGCCATATCTGACAGGTGGGATTCATTTAAAAGGCTGCTAGTCAGAATTGAGAACCTACATGTTCCAGCAAGCAAGAGAGGCAAAGATGGCAAAGTTTGGGAATTTTGTGTGAAGAAAGAACTTGCAAATTTCATCAAACAGGCAAGAAAACATCAGATTTAGGAATCTGAAATTGGACAATGCCTTCAGAAGTAACTCACTATTTAAAACTCACAAATAAGTTAAAATTAGAAGTTAAAAGAAGTTTCTTTATTGAGTGGATTGTTAGAAATTTTTTAACCATCAAAGGGAGCAACTGAGATTAAGACCATAGTGTCATCTCAGGGTGCTTTACCTGACATTGAAACAGAGGAAGAGAGAAGGTGATAGGATTCATTCTGAAGTGCCCCAGCAAAAACATACTGCACCATAAATCTCTCGCATTCTCTGCTTTTCTAAAGCAAGCTCTCTGTACTCAACTGGTACCTATCATTTCTTAATAATGGGGGACCATTAGTCCTATTAACACCACTAGAGGACTGTGTACTCAGACCCAATCTTGAATGCCTAATGTTACCAAAGTACATTGCAGAAAATTTAAAAAGTCCTATTCAGATGCAAATGTCAATTACTTGCAAATTTTAATGTAGATTTTTGGACTGATTTGGGCAGAATCCACATAAACTTGTAAAAATATAGACTGTTATATTTAGCCAAATGTATAAAGCAGAATATTTATCAGACAATCCTAGATTTGCATCAGGCATCAATTTGTTAGCTAGTATCTAATATAAGGTTATAAAAGCCAAGTCCAATTTGCTAATGATATGCATATTAATATAATTCACTGCTCCAAGGAGCTGGCAGAATTTTTGATTATGTGAATAAGGACACAATCAGAAGTCTCTAAAAACATGAAAAGGAGTAGAAATATGCGCACACTATCTTGTACAAATGAACTGGAGCTGCTTGGAGATCTTTCTCCAGCTGCATTCCCGAAACTCAACTGTAATTTGCCTCTTACAGGGTACAGCTTGGGGACGAGACAGAAAGTTATAAATCACTGTCACTATGCCTCTTCATCAAAGCTAAGAGGCTCCAATTTCTGGCATCATTGGTTGCCTGTAGCACACAGTGTTTTGATGACAAACAGAAGCTTTTGGCTCCATAAGAGGTCTGCAATAATAAAAAAGAAGTGGCCTGTGTGACATAATTACCCATCACCTGCTAAAAATCATAATATTGCTGAAACAGTTTCACTGACTGTGGGTGCAGCATCTCCCCACTCTAGAATTCATGAGCTTGTGTGTTATAAGGGCCATCAAAACAGAACAATTGAAAAAGTCATAACTGAAAATAAAGCCTGGCTAGAAGCATCTATGTTGCATTAGTATGTCAACTGCATGATCTACAGCAGCTATGCAATGCATTTAATATTGAAAGTCTCCAGTATGTAAGGTAGTGTTACAACTGTGCAGTGAAGGCAATTTGATTTAAATTCATTATCAGCGTTTGTAGGATATAAACCAACAGGAGCCCATTCAAGGAACACAAAATGCTGTCAAAATGGTTAATGCAGCATCACTGATTGTATCTAATGGAGGCAGTGGATAATAGGAACAAATGGCCAAAAGCAATACAGTCCCATTTTACGAAGGAATTCACTTAAGTGAAAACAAAAATGGAATCTATGCCAAAGCACTTTTAATTTTTTTAAAGTTTTTTTTTGGAATTTCATACAAATTTAGGAAGATACATCACAGAAACAGACCCCTTGTCCAGTCTCCCTGGCCTCCCACATTCCACACAGGGTACAAATCACTGCCCCTGGAGCCATTCTCACTGAACTACTATGCCCAAACAGATGAGGAATGAACAAATAAGAACAGAGGGAGAGAGTAAGTTACAAGATACTTTACGTCGCCTAAACCTGATGATCCAAATCACTCTAAAGCAGCGGTCCCCAACCACCGGGCCGCAAAGCATGTGCTACCGGGCCGCGAGGAAACAATATGATTTGGCGATAGGAGTCAGCTGCACCTTTCCTCATTCCCTGTCAAGCCCACTGTTGAGCCATTACGCATGCGAGGGCATTACCCGCGCGTCATTCATGTCAGCGTGGGAAGGAGATCAACTCCTCCAGTTTTCAAATGACGGCGGTCTGAAAAGTATGTTTGACATAACATCTCTGCTGGCATTCTGGATCAAAATCAAGGCTAAATATCCTGAGATAGCCACGGAAGCAATGAAAACGTGGCTTCCATTTCCAACATACCTCTGTGAAGCAGTGCCCACACAAGGCTTCATGGTCATTGTAGTCTTTCTCGGGGTAAACATAACATGTTTGACTGCTACTCTTGTCCGTTGGCAACCCTACCCCCACCCCCCAGTCGGCCGGTCCGCAAGAGTATTGTCAATATTAAACCAGTCCGCAGTGCATAAAAGGTTGGGGACCCCTACTCTAAAGACTGTCACACTCAAAAGAATTGCTGCTCAGAGAATGACCCCACTGCTTGCACTTGTTGTATTTTTGTTGGCCCTTTCTAATCAATCCCTCTTGTTGATTGGTCGCTCCTCAACTAAGAGAAACTGCCGCAAAATTCTGCCTTTAAACTTTCGATCGCCGTCCTGATTAAAAGGTAGCCATTTTTATGCACCCCTGACATTGGTTATCCAAAGTTGTCCTGACGTTGATTATCTAAGAAAAGATGTGCTGGCATTGGAGAGGGTCTGGAGGAGGTTCACAGCATAATTCCAGGAATAAAATGGTTAACGTATGAAGAGTGTTTTGATGACTCTGGGCTGTACTCACTGGAATTTAGAAGAATGACTGGGGTGGGGGGGGGGATGGGGATGGATTCTCATTGAAGCCTATCGAATATTGAAAGGCCTAGCAAGAGCAGATGTGGAGAGGATGTTTCCCATAGTGGGTGAATCTACGACCAGAAGGTACAGTCTCTGAATAGAGGGACATCCATTTAGAACAGAGATGAGGAGAAATTGCTATAGACAGAGGGTGGTGGATCTGTGGAATTCATTCCCACAGATGGCTGTGGAGGCCAAGTCATTAAGTATATTTAAAGCAGAAGGTGGGAGGTTTTAGATTAGTCAGGCTGCTAAAGATTACAGGGAGAAGTCAGAAGAATGGGTTTGAGTGGGATAATAAGTCGGCCAAGATGGAATGGCAGAACAGACTTGATGGGCTGAATAGCATACTTCTGCTCCTATACCTTATGATCTCATGGTGATCTAAAAATGCACACAAAGATGGACAAACAAGCAATGTGCAAAAGACAACAATTGAGAAAATACAAAAAGAAAAAAATAGTAAATAAATAGATAGACAGATAAATAAATAAATATTGAGAACATAAGTTGTAGGTCCTTGGAAGTGAGTCCGCTAGTTGTGGAATGAGTTTAGTGCTAAGAGTGGGTGAGGTTATCCACTCTGGTTCAGGGGGCTGATGGTTGTACATTTTGACGTACATATGACAGACAGAACTAATATTTTCTCTTTAAGAAGGCATGCCAGTGGCTCAATTTTATTAAGAGTTTGAGGAGGTTTGATATGACACCAAAGACCTGCAACTTTTTATACATGTACAGTGGAGGAATATTCTGAACTGGCTGCATTGCTGCCTGGTGTGAAGGCTTTAATGCACAGGACTGCAAGAAGCTGCAGAGAATCCCATCACAGGCTCAACCTTCCCCATCTCTCAAGAACATCTTCAAGAGATGGTGAAAGAGGCATCAAGAAAGAGGCTCAAGAAAGAGGCATCCATCATTAAAGATCTTTATCAGCTGGGACAAGCCCTCTTCTCACAGATGAGGTACAGGAACATGAAGATCCACACAGTTTAGGAACAGCTTCTTCCCCTCCACCATCAAATTTCTGAATGGTCCACTAATCCACAAAAATGCTAGAGGAACTCAGTGGGTCAGGCAGCATCTAAGCAGAGGAATAAACAGTTGATATTTTGGGCTGGGACTCTTCATCAGGACTTATCACCATTGTTTTCCCTTGCCTCACCATTGAAATGAATGGTCTCATTCCTGCACTATGTCTAACTTAGTGCAAACTCAGAAGTTGCTGTTGGCACTCAGCTGGTCATGCAGCAGCCATGGGGAGAGAAGCAGAGTTCAACACGTCAGGCCAAAGATTCCAGCAGTTTGTGTGTGTTGCTTGGATATCCAGCAACTGCAGATTTTCTCTTGTTTGTGGTTACCTGAAATGATTTCTTTATTAAATCCAATGCAGGAGGCTACAATAGCAAAATACCAGTTCCAATTTGAGGAAGACTGCATGAGAATCAAGAAAATGTTTAAATTATGACCCAATGAAATACGTATAAACCAA
Organism: Mobula hypostoma; assembly: GCF_963921235.1. Taxonomy (NCBI): domain Eukaryota; kingdom Metazoa; phylum Chordata; class Chondrichthyes; order Myliobatiformes; family Myliobatidae; genus Mobula; species Mobula hypostoma. The sequence goes on along the minus strand of NC_086103.1, from coordinate 32,089,717 downwards.
GTTCTGACACAGATAGATGGATAGGAAAGTAAAGTGGAATTGGAACAGATGATGACTACTGATCATTATGAAGGATGGTGTGTGACCAGCTCAGTTCTCTGTCCCTGGTGTTCACAAAATATATATTTAATAGTCATAAATGCACACCTACATTAGTAAACCATTTAATTTCACTTCTATTTCTCCCTTCCACTGTGTGATTATTCATTTCACTTCTTTCTAAGATATTAAAATATGAAGTAATATGTGCAGTCCCCTGTAATGTGTATACTGCAGTTAATGTAGGTCAAATAGGTTTTGTAAATGAATGAGATTCAATTGTGTAAAAGTCTCTTGCGTGGAATTGTACTCTTTCTTCGTCTATCATCAACACAATAATTGCTACCATGTGCATCATTGCTTCCTAAGTTTGGACTAGTTCATCATTACAATTTTGTGATATAATGTAACATACTCCTGACCGTTGTGGAAGGAAAGGCAAGTGATTGAAACTCAGCTCTGAAAATACACGCTGGGTTATATTTCCTCATGTTGGAAACGTGGGTTTATAGCCAAAGGAAGAGTGGCCCAAGTCACTTAGCACTTTAGTACAAGGGTATTTATTAGGAGCGTCAAAAAATCGAACTTATAAAAATTAGTGAAAAGAAAAATGACATATTTACAAAATGATATCTACAAGAAAACATAATAATAGCTCTGAACTTATCCTTGCCCAGTGTGAACTCCTGGCAACCCCTATCTCTCCCTCCTACTGAGAGCCAAGAGTTCCTTTTATTAGGCACGAGGACATACCATGTTAATTACCAACAAAGTTATGAACTACACATGAATTAGAATATGATGCCTCTACAATGTAGTTACAATCATATCACAAAATAAACTAAAATATCTACCTTAAATACAGTACAGTAAAAACAGCATACACACATTTACACATCCCCATTACTAAGAAAATGGAATATTTCACTATGTATGGCAGGAAAGGCACCATAAAGCTGACCCAAACGTATCAGCTTGGTTTAGGACCCAGCAGATACCATGTGACGGCTGGGAAATGACAGTGTGAAACAGCAGAACGCTCAACACAATCGAACACTTACAGACAAGTACGAATAAAGAATGAAATCAAACCAAACCTTTGTGTCTGAGTCTAAACACAAGGGAAGGGAAACCAGTGGGTCATCTTTGAGAATATACCAGGCAAGACAATAAAGTACGTACACTCACTACAGCAATAGCAGAATGGAATGGCAAGGCAATGTTTGTGGCTCAGTGAATGCGTGTGTGTAAGGACTGCATTTACAGAGCACCCTCCATCAGATCTCTTTACAAACAGAATAGAAATTTATGGGTGAGTTTGAAACAAGTTGACCCATTTTATAATTCCACCTGCATTACAAAATAGAAGAAATGTATTTGATTTTGCTCAGACTGTGAGAATTTTAAATTTCCAGAAGTAAAGCAGCTTGAGCATTCTTGTATTACTACCACAAAGCACAAAGTTCAAAGTAAATATATTATCAAAGTATATATTTGTTACCGTATTCAACCCTGAGATTCTTTTTCTTGTGGGAAATCACAGTAAATACAAGAAACACAATACAATCAATGACAAACCACTGGATGGACAAGGACCAATGTGAAAAAAAACACCAAATTGTGCAAATACAAAAAAAAGAGAAACAAAAACAATGAATGAATTAATTAATAATATCAAGAAAATGAAATGAAGAGTCCTTGAAAGTTAGTCCAGTTCAGTGAATGGGGAGTAAAGTAGAGTGAAGTTAATCACGAAAAGAAATTAAATCCACTTTTAGCTTGTTGTGAAGCATTGGAAAGATAACGTACAGTACATTTTGCTTTGCTGTCATCTGGTTTGATTTCAAACCTGACACTAGACAGAATCCTTGATGGCAGCCAGCAGGTGGGTAACAGGCAAGTACCGGAGGCAATACAAATTACTGGCTTGAATAAACTCTTTCTGGAAAAGTAAATCAAGACAAAGACATCGTATGCAGTTGCAGTAAGCCCAAGCAGATGGGATTTCATTTGACCCCTAAGATTAATTTGCCCTTTCAGCATGCTCCTGTGTCTCTTGATCCTGCATTTCATAAACTGCAATTGGTGTTCTCAGTCTGGTCTTCTTCGCACTGGAGAAACCAACCAGGGATTAGATTACTTCTCATATAACACCTCTACTCAGCTTTCAATGGTCATCTAAAGCTTCAAGTTATCCAGCATTTTAATACTTCATCCTTTCATTCTTTGATCTCTCTGTCTTTGACCTCCTATACTTTTCAGGTTCAAGTTCAAATTCATTGTAATCTGTACAAATATACAACCAACATTGTTCCTCCAGACCACAGTGCACCCACAAAACATATATCACACACAGCACATGAAACTAAATATTGCCAGAAATACGTTCATAAAACATAATTCAAAATGCATGTAGTGCATAGTACAGATAAACAGTAAACAGTACAGTAAATAATAAACAGCTCTTTGTCTGAGTGACGAAGCCTCAGTGCTAGCAGTGTATTCCTTAGTCTCACCCCCTGAGGGAAGAAGCTGTTATGCAGACTGGCAGCCCTAGTCCTGATGCTCCTGTACCTCCTTCCTGATGGTGGTGCATCAAAGAAATTGTGGATGGGTGGTGGAGATCTTTAACAATATTTCAATTTCCATACCACACAATAATGCAACCAGACAAGACACTCTCAAGTATGTACAACACTCCCGGTAAATGGGGAAGAAGGAGACACCAGCGATCTCCTTGGTGGTTTTTGCCATCCTCAAAGGTTCAAAAGTTCATTTTATCATCGGAGTATGTATGCAGAATACAACTCTGAGATTCATCTTCTCCAGATAGTCATGAAATACAGAAAAATCATGAGTCATTGAAAGAAAAGACAGCAATCCCCCTCCCACATGAGAAAATAAGAAACAGAATTCGCAAACCGCAAACCCCAAAAACCCCCCACCTCGCACAAAAACTAACAGATCACCCACCTAGACACGGCAGCTAAAACATCAAACCCCTAACCCCAAGCCACTCCCATGCAAAAATACAGCAACAATAACATCAAACCCCCAAAATCTTACAAGCATAAAATCTAACAGATAGCTCACAAGTAAAAACACCAATAAGTCTCAAATCCCCAACCCGTCCCTTGCCCAAATAAAGTAACATATCGCCCACCCACCAATCCATAACAAGTGAGGCAACACAGAAAAATTGAAGGAGACCAATATAAACTACAGTCCACATCAATGATAACGTATGTCTCGGAAACATTTCCATCAGCACTAAGGAGAGTGACAGGTAATGAAGAATGACCACCAAACCATGACCTCAGGCCCAGCCCATGAAGAATGACAACCGACCCAACATGGCCTCTCAACTTCTGCAGGATTTGAGGTCTGATGCCTTTCAGCTTCCATACCACACAATAATGCAGCCAGACACGACACTCTTGATGATTCTATATAATCATATAACAATTACAACACGGAAACAGGCCATCTCGGCCCTTCTAGTCCGTGCCGAACTCTTACTCTCACCTAATCCCACTGACCTGCACTCAGCCCATAACCCTCCATTCCTTTCTTGTCCATATAGCTGTCCAATTTAACTTTAAATGACAGCATCGAACCTGCCTAAACCACTTCTTTTGGAAACTCGTTCCACACAGCTACCACTCTCTGAAAAAAGAAGTTCCCCCTAATGTTACCTTAAAACTTTTACACTTTAACTCTTAACTCCTGTCCTCTTGTTTGAATCTCCCCTACTCTCAATGGAAAAAGTCTATCCACGTCAACTCTATCTATCCCCCTTCATAATTTAAAATACCTTTATCAAGTCCCCCCTCAACCTTCTATGCTCCAAAGAATAAAGACCCAAATTGTTCAACCTTTCCCTGTAACTTAGGAGATGAAATCCAGGTAACATTCTAGTAAATCTTCTCTGTACTCTCTCTATTTTGTTGACCTCTTTCCTAGAATTCGGTGACCGGAACTGTACACAATACTCCAAATTTGGCCTTACCAATGCCTTGTACAATTTCAACATTACATCCCAACTCCTATACTCAATGCTCTGATTTATAAAGGCCAGCATACCAGAAGCTTTCTTCACCACCCTATCCACATGAGATTCCACCTTCAGGGAACTATGCACCATTATTCCTAGATCCCTCTGTTCTACTGCATCCTTCAATGCCCTGCCATTTACCATGTATGTCCTATTTTGATTAGTTCTACCAAAATGTAGCACCTCACATTTATCAGCATTAAACTCCATCTGCCATCCTTCAGCCCATTCTTTTAACTGGCCTAAACCTCTCTGCAAGCTTTGAAAACCTACTTCATTATCCACAACTTCACCTATCTTAGTATCATCTGCATACTTACTAATCTAATTTACCACCCCATCATCCAGATCATTAATATATATGCAAACAACATTGGACCCAGTACAGATCCCTGAGGCACACCACGAGTCACTGGCCTCCAATCTGACAAAGAGTTATCCACCACTACTCTCTAGTGTCTCCCATCCAGCCACTGCTGAATCCATTTTACTGCTTCAATATTAATACCTAACAATTGAACCTTCCTAACTAACCTTTCCGTGCTGTAGAAAGTTATGAAAATGGGAGCATGGAGACTTGCATGCCTCAGTCTCCTCAGAAAGTATAGACACTACCATGCTTTCTTGACGCATGAGGAGGTGTTGTAGGTCCAGTTTAGATCATCTGTTATGTGTGCACCAAGGAACTTTGTGCTGTTCACTCTCTCCACTGTAGAACAATTGACGTGAAATGGAGAGCAGTCTGCCTGCACCTTCCTGAAGTTCACAATCATCTCTTTTGTCTTGTCCATGTTGAGACTCAGGTTGTTGTTCTCACACCATTTGACAAGTCTCTCTACCTCCTCTCTGTATGCCAACTCATCATTGTTGCTACTGTTGATACGTCAGCCAGCTTGATGATGCAGTTTCAGCTGGAAGTGGCAGTGCAGTTGTGAGTCAGCAGCATGAACAGCGGTTGGCTGAGCGCACAGCCCTGGGAGGCATCAGTGCTTAGTGTGATGGGGCTTGAGATGTTGCTGCCAACTTGTTCTGACTAGGGTATTTCCATCAAGAAGTCCAAGACCCTGCTACAATATGTTCAGTTCCAATGAAGATTGATACAATTTCAAGGGAAAGCATCCAACTTCGGCAGTCAATATTGAATTCAACAATTTCCGATAACCATCCATTAAAAACCTCCTCCTCTCATAATTTTTAAATTCTTTATCTGAGCAGTTTCAAGTTTCTGGGTGTCAACATCTCTGAAGATCTACCCTGTGCCTAACATATTGATGCAATTACAAAGAACGCATGACAGTGGCTATATTTCATTTGGAGTTTGTGGAGTTTGAGTTTGTACATAGTGGGAAATGGAACACCTCAAGGTAGTGTGATTAGCCCGTTACTTTTCATCATTATGATCAATGATGTCTTTGCAAAGGTACCAGTGGATATAGGTAGGTCACTGTTTGCGGATGATGGGGCCTTGTGGAAAAGAGGCAGGAACATGAAGCATATAGTCAGGAAACTACAAGGAGCAATTGATGAAGTGGTGGAGTGGGGTTGTAACTGGGGATGTAGATTTTCAGTAGAAAAAACTCAAACTGTGTTTTTCACCAGGAGAAGAATTGAAGTAGGGAAGAAGTTAAGGATGTATGGAATTGAATTAGAAAGGGTTGGATCATTTAAATTTCTGGGAGTTATATTTGATTCACGGTTAACATGGGCAGACCATATCAGGAAAGTTGAGGAGAAATGTAAAAAACTAATAAATGCTGACGAAGGGTCTCAGCCCAAAACGTCATCTGTACCTCTTCCTATAGATGCTGCCCGACCTGCTGCATTCACCAGCACTTTTTATGTGTGTTGCTTGAATTTCCAGCATCTGCAGATTTCCTCATGTAAATGTGATGAGATATTTGACTGGTAGGGAATGGGGAGCAAGTTGTTCAGCGTTGAAGAGAATTTATGTGGCTTTAGTAAGATCTGTATTGGACTATGGAAATATAGCATATGGATCAGCAGCTAGGTCTCATAGGGAAACTGGATGTGATTCAGACTCAGGCTTTGAGAACGTGCAGTGGGGCTTTTAAAACATCACCAGTATCGGCCCTACAGGTAGAAGTGGGACTAATGCCTTTGGAACTAAGAAGGATGCAATTGATGGCAAACTACTGGGCTAATTTGCAGGGGCACAATGATTCTCACCCTGCAAAAGGAGTGCTGGGAAAATGGGAGGTTTTAGAGGGATAACTTTAGTCGGGTAGGGAATGAAATTGCTAAAGAATGTGGCGTGTTTGATCTAAGGATAAGTCCTTCAGTTGTTTATCCGGTTGCAGCTCCAAGGAAGCTTGTATGGCCTGACATTGACTGGCATTTGTTAGAGGTAAAAAGGAAAGGAAAATATAAAACTGATTTGGTAAGTGCATTTAATTGTCATGTGATGGAAAAGTATAGTGATTATGCTCAGATTTATATGGATGGTGCTAAGGAAACTGAAACAGGAGTGACGGGGGTTGGGGTGGCTATACCAGCAAAAGAAATTGGAATCAGCAGAAGAACATCTAATAAGTTAGGGGTGTATACAGTGGAGATGCTGGCGGTGTTGGTTGCATTGCGATGGGTGGAGAAAGCTAGACTAGTCAAAGTGTTGATATGCTCAGATTCATCCTCAGTTCTAGCAAGTTTAAGGACCTTGCACTCAAACAGTCAGCAAGACATACTTTATGAAGTCCTTCAGTCAGTCACAAGAATTGCGAATCAGGGAGGTCAGGTAAGATTTCTATGTGTTCCAGCACATGTAGGGGTGAAAGGGAATGAGACGGTGGATGAGTTGGCGAAGAGGGTGTTAAAGAAAGAAAAGATAGAAATACACATTAGTATCAGTAAAGAAGAGGTTAAGTGTGTAATCTGGGGAAAAAAAATCAACCAAATGTGGCAAGAAAGATGGGACAGGGAGGGGAAATGGAGGCATTTATATCAAATACAAAGGAGTGTTGTGGGTACTAGGGTAGGTAGTGGATACAGGAAAGAGGAAACTGTGTGGACTAGGTTAAGGCTGGGGCACTGTGCATTAAACAAAACATTGAAAATGATAGGGAAACACCAGACAGGATTGTGTGAGGAATGTCAGGAAGAGGAGTCAGTAGAACATGTAGTTCTGAGTTGCAGGAAGTATGGGATACAGAGAGAGATGATGAGAATTAATCTAAGGGAATTGGGGGTGCAAGAATTCACATTAAAAGGGTTGCTGGGCATGGGTGAGAGAGAACAGGTTAGGGTGTTTTTAGCTTTCCTAAGGGGTACGGGGGTTTTTTATAGGATATGATGGATAAGCAAGAATAGGGTACTAGGATGGCCAAAGATGTGAGGATAAAGTGTAGGTTAGGGTATGTGTGTGTGTGTGTGATTGGGTGAAGGGAATTAGAATGTAAGTCTATTGCACGCTCCGGAGCAGGTGGTGGTAATGCACCATTAAGCTGGGTGCCAACCGCCGTAAAACAAGACGGAGAAGAAGTAGAGATGAGTTTGAGGAGACATGGAATTTCAAGAAAGACTCGTAAATTTCTACATATTTCTACATGGAGAGAACTCTAACTGGCTGCATCACTGTCAGGCATGAAGGTGTTAGAGCACAGGATTGGAAAAAGCTGCAGAAAGTTGCAAACTCAGCCAGCTCTTTCATGGTCACTAACCTCCCCAGCATTGAGGACATCTTCAAAAGGCAGGACCTCAAAAAGGTAGCATCTGTTATTAATGACACCCACCACCCAGGACATGCTTCTTCTCCACCACCATCAAATTTTTGAATGAACAATGAACATACATCCATCCCTTCACTAATTTTTTTTCTTTTTTTTTGCTCTCTTTTTGTACTACTAATTTAATTATATGTAGTAAATATATTTCTTCCTGTAATTTGTAATTTAGTTTTTTTAATCATGTATTACAATGTACTGCTGCCACACAACAACATATTTCACAACCTGTGCCACTGATATTAAGCCTAATTCTGATTCTCCTTTTAAACATCCTCTCAACTTATACAGACCTTTCATTGTTCACTTGACTTCAGTCTACACCAACAGTTATGTTATTCAAGCTCTCCAGCTATCCACTTTTGTTCTTTTAGCTGTTACTCCTTTCTCCATAAATATAAACATGTTTCATTTCTCACAGCAAACGAAGCTGGAGGATCAAACTGCAAACGAGGTAAATAGCTAAAAGAGGGAGCCATCCCACATTCACCATGGAATCCCCATGACAGAGGGTCTTCAGGTCATTCCATGCTGACCACTGACTGATGGACTTTATTGGAAGAACTCTTCCACAAAGGACAAGTAATTTTTGATAAACATAAGAGATCCTGCAGATGCTGGAAATCCAGAGTAAAGCATACAAAATGCTGGAGGAACTCAGCAGATCAAGCAGCATCTATGAAGAGGAATAAAGTGCTGATGTTCTGGGCCAAAACCCTCCATCAGAAAATGGACAGCTGATATTTTGGGTTGTACAATGCAGTAGCTGCCTGACATGCTGCATAATATCATCAGTTTTTTTTTTATTTTCACTCCTGATCCTTGTTTACTCAGTGGGGCCAACACCCTGACAAAAGCCATGCTGCTGTTACAATGAAGTTCGGATCTAAATAATTCATAATACCCTGGCCTGAATAACAGTAAAAGACCCTGAATCATGCTTGTTAAATTGCCATATGCAAGGTGTCTAATTTGAGTGCCACATTCTCTATAATTTGACACCCCAAACCCCAGTGCTGCCTGCATCATTCTCATTGGGATATTTAATTCTGACTTATCTTGAAGAATCACCCAGCCTTCTTGGTATTTGGAAGTTTCATCAGGACTATGCAGGTTCTCTTCTCACCATCATTTCAAGCTGTATAATGGATGTCATTTATATTTTTAGAGTTCTATTAAATTTATTGATCCAGGAATTAAATGTTGTGTCATGGCATCCTGAGAAGCTAAATTATATGCAGTCGTTGTTGTGCCCTGTATAACAATTCTAATTAAAGCATGTCCTTTTCTGTCCCTTGGTGGACTCAGCAGTTCATCTGTAGCATGGTGTAGTTTAACAGAATCAATGGCAACTTGTAAACAACTTGTGTAACAACACGTGTACCATCTGAAAAGATGTTCAGATCATGACTTCGCTCTTGAATCATTAAAGTATCTTCTAGGATTTTATAATTGAAATTCAGCGTTTGTTAATTTGGCAAAGTAATACTTAAATAACAATATAGGTCTCCTACAGCTAATTTTGAAAAATAACTCGCCAATTTTTCATTATTTAACATTGAAATGCCTGCATTCAAGTCAGAACAGAGGATCAAAATAATTTTAATTATATGATCCTGTTACTTTGGAAAGAAGATGCCTCTAATTTATGGTCTCCCTTATTTATCTGATGTCCTTGGAAGATGCTACCCGAGCAGCCCAGAGAAGAAATTACAATGCATTTTTGCATTTTCTGTGTTACGTACCCCGTAACTGGGTTGCCAAACCAGCAGAAATGGATCACTCAGTTGGAGTCTGGATTACTAGAACTAAGAAAGTTTTATTAAAGAAACAAGCAACACAGTACTCTAATCAAAAGGATAATAAATGCAACAGTTCAGCAATGATAAACACACATGTACACAGAATTAAGATAACAGGATCAATCAAGCTCTATCATTGTCTAGGGGTAAATGACCAGTTTCAAAGTGATGCAAAGTTCAGTTTGCAGTAATCGCTGCCGTGGAAGATGGACAGTGGGGGGAAGAAGAGAGAGAGCAAAACGAATGAATATTCAAACGGCTTCCACACAGACCTTCGCAGTCAGCTTTCGGGCGAGCCCTTTGTGATGTCATCTGAGGTCACCGACCGTGACCCCCTCCGTTATCCAGATACGATCGTTTCTCTGCAGTGAACCCCGCACCCAGGCAAGGGTGGACACACACCAGGTTCCCGCCGATCGTGCCTTCCCACCCTGTGCGTCTATGGCCTGGTCCCGCAACCGGCCTTCCAAAACTTCCCACCGACTTGTGGGAGATGCACCGCTTCCAGGGTCTCGTTACCTCAGGTGTCGTATGTCCTGCCTTAGCGAACCTGTCCCTTTTTATCCCCCTGCTGGGGTATCGCCTGTCCATCACTTCAAACAGTTCAGGGTTCAAAGGGGGAGCCGATTTTGACAGCTCTCCTTCCGTTACTCTCTCCCGTCCCTTCATTAACATCTCCAAATGCTGCTCCATTGTTTTCCTTATCTCTCTTTCTCCTGAAGATAGGTGGCAGACCAACTGCTGATCTCACTGGTGCCAGCCCAGGCCAGCTAACATCTTAATTTATGTGTATTCTCGTCACATCTGAATGACACACATTGAATCACAGTGCATTGGCAGCTGAGAAAGTCAACATTGAGTGGGATGATAATCGAGCAGACTGTTTTGTCCGAGATGGAGTTGAGCTTTTTAAGTGCTGTTGAAGTTGCGCTTAGTTAGAAGAGTAATGTAGATGTTGAAAAGGTTTTGGGGTAGCCAGAAGCATGTCACATCCAAAGATATGAAACCTCACTAGGACTTACTCTTGCAGCAACTGAATTCCATTAAAGAGTATAATACTTTAAATGTTATAATAGGAATTACACTGTAATGAATGTATTTGATGAGTGAATATGAATAGGTCTACCCATTACACCACTGGTGTTTAGGGCAGCAATGAAGGTCCTCCGTATCTGATGGTGTGTAGAGCTTCCTTCATCATATCAGTAGTTTCCTCTTGATTTTCACTAGTGTCAGTCATGCAAGTCCCAGGTAGAGACTCGGGAATACCATCACACTTAGATGTAAAAGGAATCTTCATTACCGTTTCCATAACAATTTTGTTTTACCAGTCAGTGCTGTTAGCCCTGAGCGGAACTCCTGAAACTGGAGGACCGGTGTACCACTAATAGTTTGTCCTCTACCCTTTGACCTGTTTGGCATGGGTGACCCTACCAAGAGCCAAAGCATAAAGCCCTGACTCCAGCCAACATAGCTCTCCAGGTCATTGAGGCACACAAGCCTGCAAACCCTACTACAAGTTTGTGGTCCTCTTAGAGTGATGAGTGATTAAGGTGGTAGAAATTTATCAGCAGCTGCATTCCCAAGGCAGAAACCATGGCAACACTGAAATCATTGCTTTTGAATTTCAGATGTGATATCCATCATACAGAAACTGTATTGTGCATTTCACATATGTACTGTAACTAGGAATAAATTAGCGTACATTATATATTTCAATGAGGTATAAAAACAAGAGATAAAATTACTTCAATGTTAATTAATAACACATGTAAATATTAGTTGTTGTTATTAGCCTATTAAAGCAGCCACACCCACACACTCCTGCCCCTGCCGGACCCACAAAGCTAAGATCATGAGAATCCTTCTCTGGCTGGACGACCTGCTGACTATGAAGACCCTGAATGATTTCCACTCTGCCCTGCACGGCTCTAAAGGGCCACAGAAGGTACAGAAGATGATAAGGGGCATAAATCATGAAGACGGCTGGAGACATTTTCCAGTGCAGAAATGGGTACAAAGAGGGTGCATAATTTTAAGGTGATTGGAAGAAAGTATAAGGGGAATCTCAGGAGCAAGCTTTTTACACAGAGAGTGGTCGATGCTTGGTGTTAGAGGCACGTATGTTCAGGCCTATCTAAAAGACTCTTAGATAGGCACATGAATGATAGAAAAATGGAGGGCAATATGGGAGGGAAGGATTATATTGATTGAAGTTAAAAAGACGGCACAACATTGAGGGCTGGAAGGCCTGTCCTGTGTTGGAATGTTTTATATTTTATGTTGAGATAAATCAGCATATTAAAATATTTCTTCAATATCAGCTGACTTTGCTTGTCCAACAGGATATCCTGGCGAAGATTAGGATGGTCATGACATTTTTTCAGGAGATTCCAATATTCAAGAGCTTCCACTTAGTGTTACTCTTCGCGAAATTTTAATTTCTAGCAGCTGAAAGAGACATTTAATAGAATTGAATCTGAATTGAACTGAACTGGAAGCTGATTGAATTGTTCAGTTTGCTCTCACTTACTCAACCCCTACCTCTATTAAATTCTCTTCCCAACAGTCTAATTTCTATACCTGAATTTCTGCCAATTTGTAAAACAAATGTGGAACAAAACTTAACGACTGCTGTATAATTGCTAGACATGGGTTGCTTTTTCTCAGGAGTGATGGCAGGGGGTAGTCAGTTATTAAAAATACAAACCTGTTTTCAATCTAAGGCACAAAGAATTGCATAAATAAACATTATTCTTTTACCACCGCAGACAGCTATGTCTCAATGCAGTAGTAAAAGAATGCTGTTTTGTTGTCTGGATTCCAAACCAAAGTATTTGTCATTGTAAAGATTTAATTCCACAGAGCAATATGTCTACCCTCAGAATGTTGAAATAAACTGCATTTGCTCACTTGTGGTTAATTTTAAAAAAAGTATAAAATCCCAGTCTGCTTTTAAACTCAAAGTGATTCTCCTAAATTTGTACCGAGTGTCTGCTTGTCAGGATCTTTTATATTTACAACACCAGTCTTCATGTCACTCATTCAGAGTCACGATGACCACATCAGGCAATTTGGAAATATATTGACATTCTTTTGTTGGCACTGGAACAGAGTCCTATAAAGCCTATCAAAATAATGATAGCAAAATGATATACCAAAATTCACCACAAGGGAAGATGGCTCACCATCACCTTATCAAGGTGAATGAGAGACAATTGTTATATCTTGTACTTGTATGTGATACACATAACAGGTGAGTGTTTTAAACAACTCAATGAGGTTTCTAGCAAAAATCTATGTAAGAATTCAACAGAAAACTTTTCTTGGAATGAAAGGCAAGTCATTTTGGCCTATTTCCTCGTTTAACTAGATGCACCCAGTTTCCCTGCCATCATCTCTTCTCTGAAACTTCAGTCACTGAATTGCTATTGGCTTCATTTAATTGTCAATTATAATTCCCTCTCTCTGCTCCTGCCTATCTACAGCCAGCATTTATCCTGATTGCCTGAGGTAGTGAATACAGGGAAGCGAGCTTAATAAAGACTTAGCAAGAATAGTTAAAACTTTTCATAATTATATAAAGCAGAAAAAGGTGGCTAAGATGAACATAGATCCCTTGGAGGACAAGAAGAGAGAATTGATATTGAGTAATGAGGAAATGGCAGAGGCTTTGAATGACTATTTCGGTGGAGGAACACATCTAACATGCCAAAGAGAGATGTTATGGATGCAATGGGAAGTGAGGATCTCGATACAATAGCTATCACTAAGGAGATAGTGCTGATCAAACTTGAAGGCCTGAAGATAGATAAGTCCCCTGGTCCTGATGGAATGCATCCTAGGGTACTGAAAGAACTGTCAGAAGTTATAGCAGAGGATTTGGTAATAATTTACCAAAATAATCTGGACTTTGGGCAGCTCCTGGCGGTTTGGAAGACGGTAAATGTCATGCCACTGTTCAAGAAAGGATGTAGGCAAAAGGCAGGTAGATACAGACCAGTTAGTTTAATATCTGTAGTTGGAAAAATGCTTGACGCTATCATTAAAGAAGAAACAGTGAGGCATCTGGTAAAAAAAAATAGATCCAACAGGCAGACGCAGCATGGATTCAGCAAAGACAGGTCCTGTTTGACAAACTTACTGAAGTTCTTTGAGGACATAACAAGCGCAGTGGATAGTGGAAAACAGAAGGACGTTACTTACTTGGATTTCCAGAAGGCATTCGATAAGGTCCGCATAAAAGACTTATCCATAAGATAAGGATACGTGGAGTTGGGGTGATGTATTAGCATGGATAGAGGATTGGTTAACTAATAGAAAGCAGAGATACGTGGATGTTACTCTGACTGACAATCAGTGGTGAGCGGTGTGCCACAGGGTCGGTGCTGGGCCCTCAACTGTTCACGATATACGTTAACGATCTGGAAGAGGGGACCGAGTGTAGTGTATCTATGTTTCCTGATGATACTAAATTGAGTGGAAAAGCAAATTGTGCAGAAAATATGGATAGTCTACAGAGATATATAGATAGGTAAAATGAATGGGCAAGGGTCTAGCAGATGGAGTACAATGTTGGTCATCCACTTTGGAAGGGAAAATGAAAGAGCAGATCATTTAAATGGTAAAAAAAATGCAGCATGTTGCAATGCAGAGGGACTTGGGAGTGCTTGCATCACAAAAGGTCGGTTTGCAGGTGTAGCCGGCTATCAAGAATGCAAATGGAATGTTGGCCTCCATTGTTCGAAGAATTGAATTTAAGAGCAGGGAGGTTATGCTGCAACTGTACAGGGTACTGGTGAGGCAGCGTGCAGTTCTGGTCCCCTTACTTGAGGAAGGATATACTGGCTTTGGAGACGATGCAGAGGAGGTTCACCAGGCTGATTCCAGAGATGAGGAGGTTAGACTATGAGGAGAGATTGAGTATCCTGGGACTGTACTCACTGGAATTCAGAAGAATGTAAGGAGATCTTATAGAAACATATAAGATTATGAAAGGGATAGATAAGATAGAGGCAGGAAAGTTGTTTCTGCTGGTAAGTGAGACTAGAACTAGGGGACATAGCCTCAAGATTCAGCGGAGTAGATTTAGGATGGAGATAAGTAGGAACTGCTTTTCCCAGAGATTGGTGAATCTGTGGAATTCTCTGCCCATTGAAACAGTGGACGCTACCTCAATAAATATATTTAAGACAAGCTTGAATAGATTTTTTGCATAATAGGGGAATTAAGGTTTATGGGGAAAACGCTGGTAGGTGGAGATGAGTCCATGGTCAGATCAGCCATAATCTTACTAAATGGCAGAGAAGGCTCGATGGGCCAGATGGCCTACTCCCACATCTATTTCTTATGTTAGGAAGGATAGCTTATCCATGCTGTCATTAGTTCCTAATTCAGAAGATGATGATTAGGCAAATAAAAAGCTATTCATTCCTTAATCTTAACATCTTTCATGGTGATGAGCAGGAAAGCAGTTTTATAAATCAGCTATACACACGCAAAATGCTGGAGGAACTCAGCAGGCCAGGCAGCATCTATGGAAAAAAGCAAATAGTTGACGTTTCGGGCTGAGATGAAGGATGAAGCATCTCAGCCCAAAAAGTTGACTGTTTTCTCTTTTCCACAGATGGTGCCTGGCCTGCTGAGTTCCTCCAGCACTTTGTGTGTGTAGCTTCAGGTTTCCAGCATCTGCAGATTTTCTCGTGTTTATAAATCAGCAGATCCTTTAATACTCTTGCCTGAAAGTGAAACCCTACCAATAAAACATTTTTCTCACTGTGACTACAAACCCACTTGAATCATTTTCTTTCAAACTACATGTTGTGGCTGAAACATATCAGCTGTTTTTATAACAACAAAAACTTTGGTGTTTAAAAGCATTACTGTGCCTCTTGGTCATGAAGCAAATCGCACTTTGCAAATGTCTGGAATGTAGTGTATTCACCAAACCTACCCACACACTAGAACCATTCATCAGCCCTACTTGTTAGCTTCAGGGCAATTGCAGTGACGGCCACGGAGGGTCATTGTGCAGAATCTAGACCTGGACATTACAGTGTTTGTATACAAAAAATAGGAGGTTATTTATTGAGCAACCTTTCCCATGGCTGATGTTTGTTAAATCCATCTGTACATGTACCTGCTGCCTGAAGCCAAAAGCAAACCTTCTGTTTTGTGTTTCGTTTTACTGCAGAGCAGGGGTTCCCAATCTGCGGTCCATGAACCCTTTGATTGATGGTAGTGGTTCACAGCATAAAAAATGTTGGGAACCCCTGCTCTAGAGTGTAAATCAACCTTAGAGACTTAAAATTATACGGCAAGGAAACAGACATTTTGGCCTAACTCCCTATGCCAACCAAGATATCCATTCAAGTTTGTCCTATTTGCCTGCATCTCGCCATATCCCTCTAAATATTTTCTATGCATGAGTTATCTTTACAACATTGTAATAGCACCCAACTTTACAGCTTCTTCTGACAGCTCAACCCAGCATCTTCTGTACATGAAAGATTTCTTTCAGGTCCCTTTTATATCTTTCCCCTCCTGTAGACTCTTTTACCATGGGAAAAAGACAGTGACCACCCACCTTACCTATCCCTCTCATGATTTTAAAAACATCAGTGTAAAAAAGCTCTCACTTATCCAGCCTATCCTTGTCGCTCAAGTTCTTCACACCTGATAACAGAAGTGAATTTTTCTCCACCCTCTCCAGTTAATAATATCCTTCATATAGTTGGGTTACCAGATCTGCACACAATACTCCAGGTGTGGTCTTATCAGCAATTTGTACAATTGCAACGTAACATCCCAACTCCTGTACTCAGAAAGCAAGCATGCCATATGTCTTCTAAACCACCCTGTCCACCTGTGTTGCCACTTTTGGGGAACTATGCATTTGTAAAACTAGGTTTCTCTATTCTATAACATTCTCCCCGGGGTCCTACCATTTACGTGCAAGTCCAGATGTAACTTACCAAAGTGCAACACCTCACACTTGCTCATAATTAACGGAGCGTGAGATAAATGCAACTTCAATCTGGAAAAATAACACATCCTACACTTCCTCATCAATTGCAAAATCTTGGAATATTGGAAAAGCATTAATTAAAGCAATAGTGATGTTTGTGATATCTGGTTCATCAAGTAAAGAGGTCTCATTATTAAATATTCACTATCAATGTATGGATATTGCAAAAGAAAGCTAATTATCTGCTTGGGATGAAAGAAAGGTATTTGATCAGGTCGTTATGGAAAACATCTTCCAAACAACAAGGCACAATTGAAGAATATACAGTCATAGAGGTGTACAATATAGAAAAGGCCCTTTCAGCCCCAAGTTTCAGCTATATGCTGCATTTTACTGCATTTTACAATATGTTTCTATGTACATCTGGTTAATAAATTCATCTATGTCTATGGCAATGTCTATATCCATGATATCTGTCTAGAATACGGAAATGCATATTTGCTGAAAAGCATTAACCTATATAAACAGGGCATTGGTTAGCATCTACTGCACAGACCTAATATTCTATTAACCTGTATTCAGGTTTCTGATGCCTTGAATCTAACAAACTCCATTCCATGCTTTCATGGATGCTTTCCTAATCCTTGGAATAACTGGTGAAGGAGGATGCACCTGCTTCTCAGCAGGTCACAGTTGGAGTTTCAGCATCCTTCACTGCCTGACAGTGAACGAACAGAGTGGAAAAGCCACTGCAATCAACATGATAAACATGCCCTAGATTCTGCTTACTGGGCACAAGTTTCTGCTCTTAACAGCACAGTTGAATCATGGTTATTTGCAGGCTATATTCCCTACAAAAATGGATTATTTAAAATAGTTCATCAATCCTAATTAATTAATTCTCACTAAAACACCTAAAAAATGCAAACTCAGATCCACTATTCCTAAGGATTATAAGTTACTTTTAACGATAATTGAAATTCTCTACAACAGTAGAGAATCCTTTACAGAACGCAAATTTGCACCATGCAATGCAAATTTGATCCTATTGGATACCCCAGCCCTCAAAATCTCAATAAATTACTGAGCATGCAATAAATACAACTCTATTCCGGAGAAACTACATATCCTATATGTTTGTGTTGCAATAAAATGTCTGAGAAATTTAATCACCTGATGTTGTCACTGCAGCATTTGTTAAAGGAAATCAGTGTTAATTGTCATCACTGAAAGGATATAATGGCCACATCCTGGTTTTGCACTAGTCCTGAAAATCACTTCTTGGATGCACCATTTTTGCACACTGACATGATTTATGGGTCAAGGACACACACGGGATGTGTTCTTCCTTTTGGAGTACTTTGGAGAAATGAGGACCATGTTGCACCAATAGTAAACATAGCAAAGCACAGTCAGGACAACCATATCAGCCAGCAGGGGTCAAATGGGACAGCTGCCAGAAAAAAAACTATCACTTACCTTCTCTTGGGTCCCTATTTACCTTCAATCTCAGGAATCACATGTTTCACCCAAGTATTGCACCGATCCTCTTCCTTGCCCCCTCATTGACCCCTCATCCATCGAAGTTCCTCCAATCAGTTGTTCCTCCACAAACCCATCACAGGTCACCCGTCTCTAGCCCAGTCTTGATCGCAAGAGCTACCACACACGGCCCATCGAACAGTGCAGGACCAGCCTTAATCTCCTGAGCTCATTGTCCATCTCTTTCAGCATCATAGCCCTATACACTGTCTCCCTAACCACTATCCCGATTTACCCATCCATCAAGACGGGCTACATCCTGACCTGTGTGGATGCCTAAGACATTTGCGCAGTACTATATTTCTCAATGTGTAGCAGGGAGCAAGTTTATAAATCTGGCGGGAACAAAGGATATTGGGAATGATGCGGGTGGAACACCACGGGAGGGGTGTGGGACAGGTGGCAGAGAAGCAGTGCCATGGGCAGGGGGTGGCACAGGTGCAGCCACACCCAGTCTTGAGACAGCAGTCAAGCCCATTTTATTCCAATTGTTTACTTGATCATTGCACCTCTCATCATCCTTTGCTCCAAAGAGAAAATCCTAGTTCACTCAATTTGCCTTCATAAGACATGTCCTCTAGTCCAGGCAGCATCCTGGTACATTTTCTCTGCACTCTCCCTAAAGCTTCCACATCATTCCTATAAGGAGGCAACCAGAACTGAACACAATATTTCAAGTATGGTCTAACCAGGGTTTTATAGTGATGCAACATTACCTCTTCCCCAATTTAATCCTCCCAACTAATGAAGGCCAACTACCCAGAAGCCTTCTTAACAACTCAATCAACTTACACAGCAATTTTGAGGGATCTATGTACATGGACTCTAACAATAGCTTAATCTCCAATATATGGAACAAGAACAGGGCCTTTAAATATTGACAACTATTAAGTCTCACATCCAAAACACAAAATAATCTGCAGATGCTGGATCAAAGCAACACCTACAACACACTGGAGGAACTCAGCAGGTCGAGCAGCATCCGTGGAAACGATGAGTCGATGTTTCAGGCCGGAACCCTTCGTCAGGACTGAAGAGGGAAGGGGAAGAGGCCCTATAAAGAAGGTGGGGGAGGGTGGGAAGGAGAAGGCTGGTAGGTCCAGTTGAAAAAACGGTAATTTGAAAGACAAAGGGGTGGGGGAGTGGAAGCAGGGAGGTAATAGGCAGTAAAACAAAGGGTAGTAGAAGGAAGCGGAACCATGAGGGAGGTGATAGGCAGCTGGGGGAGGGGGCAGAGTGAAATAGGGATAGAGGAAGGGAGGGGGAGGGAATTACCAGAAGTTGGAGAATTCTATGTTCATACCAGGGGGCTAGAGACTACCTAGACGGTATATGAGGTGTTTCTCCTCCAGCCTGAGTTTAGCCTCATCATGGCAGTAGAGGAGGCCATGTATGGACATATTTTAGCCTCATCATTCCTGCCTATCACCTCCCTTCTTCCCCTGCCCCACCCCTTTGTCTTTCAAATTACTGTTTTTTCAACTGGACCTACCAGCCTTCTCCTTCCCACCCTCCCCCACCTTCTTTATAGGGCTTCTGCCCCTTCCCTCTTCAGTCCTGACAAAGGGTTCTGGCCCGAAACGTTGACTCATCGTTTCCACGGATGCTGCCCAACCTGCTGAGTTCCTCCAGCGTGTTGTCAGTCTCACATCCAGTTGCAAAGCAGGGCCCCTCAAATATAAGTTCCAATGACAATATTTAAGACCCACAAGGAGGATCTCACCTGCTTCCCTGCCCCTTTATCCAACCCTGCAGATACTATAGCATAGGCTAAGAAATGTGATTCCATAAAGCCACTTAGTCTCTGCTGTAGGCTGACAGCGTGGAAAATACAGCTAGTACAGTGAGGAAGATTCAGTGTAATGAATCAATACAACAGACCAGCAGGAGTCTTTTAATTACAGTAGGGCATTCTAAAATAAGGCTATATAATATCAGGCTCAGCAGACATCTATAATCCTTATTATGGTGGTGATGCCATTGTGAATCAGGAAAATGTCAACATTCGCACAAATATTAACTAAAGGCAGCTAATTATCACCATTCACATAGTATTTATTGTGATTTGTTGAACTAGTGATTGCTTAAGTGCTACAGCATGATTGTTTTTTTTCTCATTCTGTAGAATTTCTTTTTGTAAAAGTAAAAGAAATATTCTTTCCGGCACTGGGACCTGTTAAATGTATGTTGAATTTAAAGAAAAAATGTCCTGATGAATTACATTTCTATTTCAATCCTTGTCATTGCCAAGTTCTGCCATTGCAAAATTCAGTCATGTTTGGATATGACAGTGTTGGGTCAGTTCTAATTCTATCGTACACACCTACACTTACAATAAATATTAAGTCTGCTACTGTAACAGTAGGAATGTGCTGATGTTAACAGCTACCTGAAGTTGTCAGAAAACAAGCACCATAACTCAGTTATCGTGGAAGGACATTTTCACAAGTGATGGTTTAAAGAAGCAACAGGAACTTGCATGTTGGAGACTAGTTGACTTCTACCAGCTGTAGCTTCATTTATCCATGAGTCTTTTGCTTTGTAGGATTTCCTGAAGGTGCGAGAGGGAGCAGTCATGGATTTTGAGTTTTGATCTTAGTTTCAATATTCTCCAAAAGAGAATTTCCCCAACGCTGCTAAATACTGTAAAATTCCTCTTGGAATATGTCATGGCTGAGTACATGAGCATGCAGAAGAGAAGTTCTGGAGATGACTGAAAGGATGCAAGATCTCTTATTGGCTGCCATTTCCATCCATAGGCTTTCAGGGAGGAAATTTCCTACCTAAATCTAAGGAAGAAATTGAGTATGAAGAGGTTAGACTTGAGTAAGGGTATCCTAACTTAAGTATCTCACCAACTGAGAGCATACAAAGACTGTATCATTGATGGTGTTTAATACCAAGTCTCTGGAATTCCAGTGATGAAAATATTTGCAGATGGGGTCTTTTAAGAGATTCCTGGATGGCTACATGGAGTTTAGAAAAATAGAGGGCTAGGGGTAAAGCCTAGGTAGTTCTAAGGTAGGGACATGTTCGGCACAGCCTTGTGGGCCGAAGGACCTGTATTGTGCTGTATATTTTCTATGTTTCTATTGTTCAATTTTCCATGAGAGAATACTGATATCGGAGAACTGTGTACCATTATTCTCCCGTGTCAGAGAGCAGGAACCCCAGGTGTTCAGTGTGTCACAGGGAGTTTGATAAAGTAGACTATCAGCATGCACAAGTATCAATTCAAGGACCAAACCCGAGGAACTCTGCACTTCTCAGTAAAGTGTGCAACACGATTCATTTTCACCTGCTCAATATACATGCCATCGCGGAGCTTGCTTCTTTTTCTTCATCCTCTGGATCATGGATGACTCACTTCCACTCCAGTTCTGTGAGATATATACCATAAGATATACGAACAGAATTAGGCAATTTAGCCCATTGAGTCTACTCTACAATTTCATCATGGCTGATCTGATCTTCCTCTCAGCCACGGTCTCCTGCCTTTTCCCTCTGTCCCATCATTATCCATCCCTCTGACCAATCAAGAAACTATCAAACTTTGCCTTAAGTATACATAAAGACATCCACATCTGTCTGTGGCAAAGAATTCCACAGATTCACCACTCTCTAGCAAATAAAATTTCTCCTCAACTCTTTTGTAAAAGGATACCCCTCTATTCTGAGGATGTGTTCTCTGGTCTTAGGCTCTCCCATCATAGGAACCATCCTCTCCACACCCACTCTATCAAGGCCTTTCACCATTCGGCAGGTTTCAATGAGGTGACCCCTCATGCTGCTGAATTCCAGTGAATACAGGCCCAGAGCCATCAGACACTCTTCATATGACAAGCCATTCAATCCTGGAATCAGCTTCATGAACCTCCTTTGAACCTTCTCCCATTTTCAGCACATCCTTTCTAAGATAAGGGGCCTGAAAATGTTCACAGTACTCCAAGTGAGGCTTCACCAGTGCTTTATGAAGTCTTAACATTGCATCCTAGCTTTTATATTCCAGTCATCTTGAAATGAATCCTAACATTGCAGTTGCCTTCCTCACCACTGACTCAAACTGCAAATGAACCTTTAGGGAATCCTGCACAGACTCCCACATCCCCTTGTGCCTCGGATTTTTATATTTTCTCTACATTTAGAAAGTAGTCAACACTTTCATTTCTTCTACCAAAGTGCATGGCCATACACTTTCTGACATCGTATTCCACCTGGCATTCTCTTAATCTGTTGAAATTCTTCTGTAGTCTCTCTATTTCCTCAAAACTATCTGCCCCATCACCTATCTTCATTTTGCTGCAAACTTTGCAACAAAGCCATAAATTCCATCATCTAAATCATTGACATATAACATAAAGATGATCGGCCCCAACACAGACACCAGTGGTATACCACTAGTCACCGGAAGCCAACCAGAAAAGGCTCCTTTTATTTCCACACTTACCCCTCTGCCAATCAGCTATGCTAAAATCTTTCCCGTACTACCATGGGCTTGTAGCTTGTTATGCAGGCTCATGTGTGACACCTTGTCAAAGGCCTTCTTAAAATCCAAGTACACATCAACTAATTCTCCTTTGCCTATCCTGCTCAATGAATTCCAACAGATTTGTCAGCCAAGATTTTCCTTTAACAAAACCACGCTGACTCTGGCCTAATTTATCATGTGCCTCCAAGTACCATGAGACCCCCTCCTTAATAATCGACTCCCATATCATCCCAACCATTAAGGTCAGACTGACTGGCTTATAGCTTCTTTTCTTCTGACTCCCTCTCCTTTCCTGAAGACTGGAGTGACATTTGTAATTTTGCAGTCTTCCAGAACCTTTCCAGAATCTAGTAATTCTTGAAAGATCATTACTAATGCCTCCATGATCTCTTCAGCCATCTCTTTCAGAACACTTGGGTGTACACCTTCTGGTCCAGGTGATTTATCTGCCTTCAGACCTTTCAGTTTCCCAAGAACCCTCTCGCTGGTAATGGTAACTTCATCCACTTCATGCCCCTGACATCTGGAACTTCTACCACACTGTTAGTGTCTTCTACAGTGAAGACTGTTGCAGTATTCTTATATTCAGTTTGTTGTTCCCCCATTACTACCTCTTCAGCATCATTTTTCAGCTGTCTGATACCTAGGCTCACCTCTCTTTTACACTTCATGTATCTGAAGAAATTTTTGATATGCTCTTCAATATTATTGACTAGGTTACTTTCATACTCCATCTTTTCCTTAATGACTTTTTAATTGCTCTTTGTTGATATTTAAAAATTTCAAAATCCCCTAACTTCCCATTAATTTTTGCTCTATTATATGCCCTCATTTTGGGTTTTATATTGGCTTTGACCTCTCTTGCTAGCCACGGTTGTCTCATCTTGCCTTTACAATACTTCTTCGTCTTTGAGATGTATATATCTTCTGCCTTCCAAATTGATTCCAGAAATTCCAGTCATTGCTGCTCTGCCATCATCCCTGCCAGTGTTCTTTTCCAATCAATTGTGGCCAACTCCTCTCTCATGCCTCTGTAATTCCCTTTACTCCTCTGTAATACTGATACATCTGACTTTAGCTTCTCTTTCTCATATTTCAGGGTGAATTTGATCATATTATGATCACCTCCCCTAAGGGTTCTTTTACCTTAAGCTCTCTAATCAGTTCCGGTTCACTGCACAACGAGTCCAGAATAGCTGATCCCCTGGTGGGCTCAACCATGAGCTGCTCCGAAAAGCCATCTCAAAGGCACTCTAGAAATTCCCCCTCCTGGAATCTGGCACCAACTTGATTTTTATTGAAATCCCCTATGACTATTGTAACAGTGACCTTTTCTATCTTCCATTGTAATTTGTAGACCACATTCTTACTACTCTTCGGAAGTCTGTATACAACCTCTATCAGGTTCCTTTTACCCTTGCAATTCCTTAGCCCTATCCACAATGATTCAACACCTTCCAACCCTATGTCACCCCTTGCTAATGATTTGATTTCATTTTTTACCCAAAGAGCATCTCTTCCCCTTCTACCTTCCTGCCTGTCCTTTCAATACAATATGTATCCACGGACATTAAGCTCCCAGCTATAATCTTCTTTCAGCCTTGATTCTACAACATTCAGCCTACAACATCATATTTGCCAATCTGAAACTGTGCTACAAGTGCTTCTACTTTATTCTGTATACTGCGCGCATTCTAATATAACACCTTCAGTCCTGTATTCACCCTTTCGATTTTGTTCACCTTTTACACTGCAACTCATCCTGCTGACTGCAATTTTGCCCTATCAACAGCCTATCTTCACTACATATTGCCTCTATTTGTAAACCAGCTACCTCATCTTCAGCATTATTATCCGCCTTTCTTACAATAGTTCTTGCATTGAAATATACGCAGCTCAGGACACTAGTCAAACTATGCTCAACCTTTTGATTCCTAACTCTGTCTGAGGTCTTACCAAATCCACCTCCACAGCCTCGCCACTAACTGTTCTGTCATTCTTGTTTCCATCCCCCAGTAACTCTAGTTTAAACTCCTCTGTGCATCCCCTGGTGGGGATATAGAGAGGCCAATATAGGAACTACAGACTCTTTTACAAAATATGTATCTTGCAAAGTGGTCCATTGAGCGTAAGTGGGCATCTGATGCATATGCCCTTAAATGTTCAATAACATCTCCATTTAGAGCAGTGTTGGGCTATGGATTCCCAGGAGCTGGTGGAGTTGTTACTGTTCTTCACAGAGGTTTTGAAAACAAACTTGAATCTTTTTTTCTGTCCACCTGTTATCTTTCCCCATGACAAAGCTTGAAATAGACTGCCTGCTTCAAGAAAGAAACAGCTCTACCAGCAACTGGGGCAGAGGGCCTGTAGAAAATGCAAGGCTGGGGGAACAGATGGTGAGTGGAGAGAGATCAGAGTGCTCAGTAACCCGCCAGTTGCCAATATCGCGTCAATATGCAAGAAGTTAAATAAAAATCATTAGACATTCTGACCGCTTTGTGGCAAGCAACTGTGGACAGAAACATGAGAGGCAGGAGAAGGGAATAGAGTCAGCCACCATGCCGACACTTTTTGGAAAGAGTGTCCTTGAGGTTTTGCCCATCTGGGATTGATGCTGCAGCTATTACTTGACTCTTCTTTTGCAGGGTGTGACTGGAGGGGCTCCTGTCTACCTGGTGGTGCAGGACCTTTTTCGTTCTCTCCACTCAGCATTCTCTCAGCTCAACGCTCAACACCATCATCCCCTCAGTAATAATAACATGCCATTTTCCTCTCTTTGTGCTCTACTTATTTAAGTAAATTTTTACATTTATTTCTTATACACACTGGAATCCCGACAACACAATCGATCGACAGATGACGCAATAGCCACAATTCTACACACTGTCCTTACACACCTGGAGAAGAGGGATGCTTATGTGAGAATGCTGATCTTGGACTTCATTTCAGCTTCCAACGCCATAATTCTCTCCACGCTTGACAAGAAGCTCAGAGACCTCGGCCTTCACCCTGCCTTGTGTAACTGGTTGTTGGACTTCCTGTCAGATCGTTGGCAGGTGGTAAGAGTAGGCTCCCTCACCTCTGCCCCTCTGACCATCAACACAGGAGCCCCTCAGGGCTGTGCCCTAAGTCCCTTCCTTTACTCTCTGTATACCCACGACTGTGTCACCACCCACAGCTCCAGTCTGCTAAGTAAATTTGCTGACAACACTACACTGATTGGCCTGATCTCAAATAATAATGAGGCAGCACCCTGACACAGTGGTGTCAAGAAAACAATCTCTCCTTCAATGTTGCAAAAACAAAGGAACTGGTTGTGGACTACAGGAGGAACAGAGACACGCTAACCCCTATTGACATCAATGGATCTGGGGTTGAGAGGGTGAACAACTTTAAGTTCCTCTGTATACACAGCACCAAGGACCTGTCTCGGTCTGTACATACTGGCTGTGATGTGAAAAAAGCACAACAGTGCCTCTTTCACCTCAGACAATTGAAAAAGTTTGGCATGAGTCCCCAAAACCAAAGAACTTTCTACAGGGACACAATTGAGAGCATCCTGACTGGCTGTATCACTGCCTGGTATGGGAACTGTACCTCCCTCAATCGCAGGGCTCTGCGGAGAGTGGTGCAAACAGCCCAGCATGGCTGTGGATGTGAACTTACCACTGCTCAGGACAGTTACAGTGACAGGTGCGTAAAAAGGGCCCGAAAGGTCATTGGGGACCCAAGTCACCCCAACCACAAACCATTCCAGCTGCTACCATCCGGGAAACAGTACCACAGCATTAAAGCCAGGACCAACAGGCTCCGGGACAGCTTCTTCCACCAGGCCATCAGACTGATTAATTCATTCTGACGCAATTGTATTTCTAAGCTATATTGACTGTTCTGTTGTACATGCTATTTATTACAAACTACTATAAATTGCACATTGCACATTCAGACGGAGACATAATGAAAAGATTTTTCCTCTTCATGTATGTGAAGGATGTAAGAAATAAAGTCAATTCAATTCTTACTGTAATTTATAGTATTTTTATGTATTGCTCTTTACCTCTTCCACAAAACAGAAAATTTCACAACATATGTCAGTGATATTAAACCTGATTCTGTAATCTCAGTGCAATGTCAGGAAGTGGTAAAGCATAATGGCACATACTCAAATAACTCCCAAATCAGAATGTCTTCTATTGTTTCCAGAGGGCTACAATACACATCCTCCTTAAGCAGTACACAATGGAGTTAACACTGCCTAAGCACCAAAATATTTTTTATAAGCAAACCACATGAATATGATGAACTGCCTTCATGAACGGCAGGCAAGCATAGGTTAATTATCCACTGCTCACTGTCAGGGACAAATAGGCTCAACTCCCTTCGTCGCTTTGTTGACTGATCTGTCATAAATGTGCTATGACTGGATTAAAAATTAGATCTAGGTTGGCATTCTCAATCAGAGAATCCACTGGGAGAGTTGCCATGGAAATTTCACTATTACCATTGAAAGGAGGGTCATTACAAGGTTGGCATGAAATAAACAAGTCAGTCCTGAAGCCATATCTCTTTACTGAAACATTTTGTTTTGGACAGATAGAGATATATAAAATTTAGTGAATTCATCATAATTGGCTCACCCAAACATTATCTGTCTATAATTAAGTATAATTTTCACACCTTAAAGTGTTAATTAATAATACTCCTAGTTCCTGGCTCATTCATATTCATAACTCCAGATTTTATTCATATTCATTTCTCTTGAACTCATCTTTAATTGCCCTGAAATTATCTATAAACCTCACATTAATATTCTTGAACAAACTTCAGTAGCAGAAAGGTGTATTTCACTTGATAAGTGCTGATTATTTATTCACAGGAATATTTCAGGGTTCCTCCAGGTTATATAACACATTATAGTCATTGCTTAACATGGAGACTTAAGTTGTCCCTCTTATGCATCAATTCAAACTCTAGCAAATCTATGATAACCAAACAGTGCAGAGTGGAAATAGTCAGCCCCCTTCTCTTTCACCAATTCAGTCAGCCTTCCTAGAATTGCAAGTCAGCTCCAATCATGGGACCTCAATAGCATTTTAACCGGAAGCTTGTGCAAGGAAGTTTTACGACTTTCCCAAAAAATGGCCCACAATAAACTGAAAGGGAAGAAAAACCCACAGAGATAAGTAGTTTTTTTTTGTGTGGAGCTCGGGGACTGAGAACAAATCTTACTTTATGCTGAGTGTGTATGTAACTATGAGATCACATAAGTACACAGTCTGAGTAGCCTGTGAAAGCAGATACTCTCGTATTTAAGTAAATGCAAATGATGAATGTCACTGTATGTTTCCATGTACATGTGAGGAACAAATCCAAATCTGAAACTGAAGTAATTAGATGAGCATCTGAATTGAAGGACATTGAAGGCTACAACCAAGTGCTGGAGAATGGGACTAGCATACTTGTTGATATGGACAAGGTTGGCTGAATGCCCATTTTAGTGCTTCATGATGTTACATACTCTCAGTTGATTGTTAATCTCTAGGACGACTCACTGCTGAGGGCACAGTTCTCTGCTTGGAGTGACCCACTGCACAAGCCCTGCTCCAGAACTATTTTTTTCTGCAGCATAGTTTCTGCTATTGCTACAATGGCCCTTCACCATAGTGTGCCTGGCTGGGTGAACTAGACTGCAGGTAGATGCCACTGTCTTCCAGCCCAAGGTCTGCCCCCATGGTCTTCTGGTAGCTCACGATCATCAGTGACATTTGGAAATGGATATTAAAATATTTCTTCTTCTGAGACTGAGAATGACATGTTTTTACTTTAACCCTGTGGGTTCTAAGATGGCAAATGTGGTCACTGCAGGCCCCAAAAGTTCTCCCACGAGCAGAGCAGGAGGTATTTGACAATGTGAGCAATTGGATATTTTGTGAGGCGGTGCACCCTTTTGCCATTTATACTGGTCATCAGGATGGCCCTGACAAATGGATTCAGAGTCTTAAAAGATATTAAAAGATATTTTTTGTATTTGTCATGTAGACATTAAAATGTCATTTGCGTCAAACCAGAATCAGCAAGGATTGTGCTCGGAAACCCGCAAGCGATGCCATGCTTCCAGCATGCCCACAACTCATTAACACTAACCGTATATCTTTGGAATATGAGAGGAAACTGGAGAACGCAGAGGACACCCACATGGTCGTTAGCGGAACATATAAACTCCTTACAAACATCGACAGGAATTGACACTCGAACTTACTGCTGGTACTATCAAGCATTGTGCTAATCACTATACTACCATGCCACCCTGATTTGAGATGTTAGGATGATTTGGGATTCAGCTGTCAGGCATCCCAAATTCTCCTTTTCCATCTGAGCAGTCATGCATTAGGGAATCCTACAGATTGGTGGGGATGTGATACTTCTTCAAGGATGCTTTAAAAAATGGTTAGAATCAATTCCTCTGCCCTGCTTTTAAGTTCCTTCCACAATGCAGCTCAGAATGCTTTGTACATTCTAGTACCAATTGTTTGGCGACAATAAAGTATAAGTCTGTTATTGGGCTTGTGACTGATGTGGCCTGCCCATCAGAGCCAACTGCATGTAATTAAAGCCTTGGTGTACAATATCAGTTTTGTGCTGAGATTGGGTCTGTGTGGCCTCATTGGTTATGTTCACAGCTTAAGTTCATGGGTTGCTTTCTATCATATTGTGAATGCTAGACAGAGATAAATTTCTGTGAACAGCAAAACCTTTGAGCCAACGCAGTCAAAGACTTCATAGTAGTTTTTAAAAGCCCATATATAATTGATGTTTTTCCTTGCATTTTTTTGGATTTGTTGTGCTGTGAAGATTGCATCCAATATGCTTCTAGGTGGAAGTAGTCCTTATTGCAATTTAGGGTTCAGCTCTTTAACCACTTGGAAGAGGTAGTTGAAAAAGACTCTGGAAAATCATTTTCATGTGACAGACTGCAGAGATATCTCTCTATTACCACAATGAAATTTATCTGCTATTTTGTTCAGTTCTCATCACCACACTACAGGAAGCACGTGGATACTATAGAGAGAGTGCAGAGGAGATTTAAAAGGACGTTGCCTGGATTGGAGAGTGTACCTTATGAGAATAGGTTGGGTGAACTCAGCCTTTTCTCCTTGGAGTGACAGAGGATGAGAGGTGACCTGATAGAGGGGCATTGATTGTGTGGATAGCCAGAGGCTTTTTTCCCAGGGCTGAAATGGCTAACACGAGGGGGCATAGTTTTAAGGTGTTTGGAAATAGGTACCGAGGGGATGTCAAGGGTAAGTTTTTCACACAGAGAGTGGAATGCACTGCCAGTGGTGGTGGTGGAAGCAGATACGATAGGGTCTTTTAAGAGCCTCTTAGATATGTACATGGAGCTTAGAAAAATAGAGGGCTATGTGCTGGGGACATCCTTGGCAGTTTCTGGGGTAGGTTACATGATCGGCACAACATTGTGGGCTGAAGGGCCTGTAATCTGCTGTAGATTTCTATGTTCTACGTTATGGCATCTCTGGTGCACTGGTATATCCTACCATTCCCAGCTGCGGAAAATGAAGTTATAACCTTGTGACTAGGTTCCTCTTCGCTACACTTTAGAACTACAAAAGGGATACCACAAAGTCCCAGTGGCTTGCTGTTTATGTGTTTATATATAGATAGAGATATAGATATATACAGCATATAATAGGCTTATGGTCTTGCCAGTTTGGTAAAAGATTAATTGAAAATTCAGATGCTGTGTGTTTAGACACCAACAGTAAACAGAAAAGTGATGATTAAAAACAGTTTGAGTTAAGTTGAAGGTAGCACAGCTTTGTGTAGATGAGAAGTTGGAGAATTTCCAGGAATGCAATAGATTAACTGAGCCTACAGGTAATGGAAGGACAAATAATGGTTTCAGATTACTGAAGGTGGGCCATGCTAGTCACTGGTGTAGGGATGAAAGGAGATAGGCTTGATAATGGACAGAAGTTCAATACATTTTGCAAGCAAGTCTCATACAGCCTCAGAAAAAGGCCAGGGATAATGAAATAGAACTGAAGAAAATAGCTTCATGTAGAATTCAATTCGACAACAGTTTTGCTCATTCAATAACAGAAGATGACATATCGGCTGGTAATGAGTTGGTGAGTCAGGACCGTGTGTCATCAGCACGGATGTAGGCCATCACATATTTCCAGGAGATGTCTCCAAGGGGCAACATGTCATTGAAATTTAGAAGAGGACAAGAATAGATTCTTATGGAACTCCAGGGGTAACATGAGAAGTCATAGTATTCCATTAATCTGGCTATAATGACAGATACTTGAATGGAGCCAATTAATTTGTTCCATCCAGCTAAGCATCAGATGAAGATCATTAGAGGAGGGGTGTGGCCATGCATGTTGAAGGGAGGATGAAGGAGGACAGATTAGTTATGGTTGCATTGCTTACGAAGCAAACCGTGACACTTGTGTAGGTCATTTCAAAGCAAAAACCTGATTAGAGACATTCAAGCGTATAGCCTCAGTGCTTACAGCTGGTAATGAATAATAGAGAGAATGACTTGTACCCTTCAAGACCTCAGGACATCCCAAAGCACTTCTTAGCAAATTTTTGAAATGTTGTCTCTGCTGTAAATTGTAATAAACTCCCAGAAACAGATGAGATGATGGATAAGATCATCTGCATATAGTAATGTAGCTTGAGGAATAAATACTGGCCACGGCACCTGGGAGTTCTCTCCTGCTGCTCTTTGAAATAATGCCAAGGATCATTAACATCCTTCTGGGAGAATGGGCAGGACCTTGGCGTAATATTTTATCCAGAGGACAGTTCTCCCTCAATGCAGCACAAGAGTGTTGACCTAGATTTTCTGCTTATCACTTGGGATTCGTTGTGGATCCATTAAAAAGCTGCTGAGAATGGTATAAGATATATTACAACTACTGTTGTTTGCTCCATTTGCTTTAGTGTGTTCCCATGATGTTAAAAGATAATCATTTGATAAAATTAGAGAAAACAGTTCAGGTATAGCAATAGGATCCACAAATAGAGAGATAGATGATCAGCTGATAGAGTCACTAAACCTGGAAGGCTTCAAAAATCTTGTAATTTAACTGTATATTTAATGCTAAGTGAGCTCCTTCTCATTGTCAGGTATCCATAGAGCAGGTCACCATGGATACTATTGTCTAATTAAACAAAGAATGAACAAAAGCAATAAGCAAGAAAAATCAATCTCTATCATACCTTTGGAACTGGTAGCTCTATGAAATATGATACTTATTGTTTGTTATACCCTAATTATAACTTCATTATGAAAGCACTGGCACAAGCCTTTACTCTACAAAAATAAAAACTTAAATTACTGGAAATATTCAGCAGATCAGGCAGCATACTTGCAATCAAAGAGAGATCCACTCCTGAAGAAGGGTCTTCAACATGAAACTTTAACTATGTTTCTCTTTGCCACAGGTCAACGTTTACCAGGAGCAGATCTCCGTGTGGAAAATTCCAGAACAAAGCTGACTTCAATGCAACTAGTGAATCAATGTAGTACTGAGTTTTCCAGTCTTCAGTAGCGGGACCAAGCAAACCTCGACTGCAGAACTGATTAAATCATTCCCCGAGACAACTGACTGTCAAAGCTGTTCAGCCCATTGAGGTGTCTGTAAATGACATTAAATGGCACATTAAAAATCTAAAAATTATAATAAAATATTTTAAAATAAATATTAAAATTCAAACATTAGACAACTCTTAAAAACAATTAAGTATGTTTAGGTAAAATCAACCAATTCAGAAAATAGTAACTTCTGTTTTACCTTCTTCCCTCACAGCTATTGATCTCCAATAAATAAATGAAAAATTTTCACTGTCATTAGGGATTCAGTAGTTCGAGTCCTTAGTATTATTCTTGGGAAATTGCAACATATGATGCTGTCATCACTGGACTCAATCATGGTCCAATGTTGGAATAAAATAGGGAATCGGCAGAAAGCTCTTCCTAGGAAATTTGAGCTGCACATTCCTGCACACATACATGGAACAGACGGAACCAGAGCTCGCAAAAGGAAAAGAAATTTTTCCGCTGTCTCACCTCTACTTTTTGCTAAAATGGGTTCAGTACTTGTTGAAA
This sequence comes from Mobula hypostoma, assembly GCF_963921235.1. NCBI lineage: Eukaryota > Metazoa > Chordata > Chondrichthyes > Myliobatiformes > Myliobatidae > Mobula > Mobula hypostoma. Next base: position 32,056,943 of record NC_086103.1, on the reverse strand, counting down.
GCTCCTTAATCAGTTGTAACTTGTTTATTCTGACCTCAGATTTCAAATTCCAGACCTCAGACAACCCTGGATCCATTTCTTTAAGATTATAGCTTTATAGTACAATAAGTCAAAAGCTTCCATTTAATTAGTAAAGAATGGCAGATTATGGTCATTCTCAAATCACTGCACTTCAGCTAAATACATACTTGGAAATCATGCCTTTATGACAAAAAGTCAGCCTAAACTAATTTCCAACTAGTTCTGAGGTGTTGTCATACGGGAACTGAAGAAGCAAATTAATAAGCTAATTAGCAATTTCCCACAAAGTGTGACACAGTACTAAACATTTTGGTTTTGGTTATGATGACTGGGAGGTACATATAAACTAGAAGTGAATGCCCCAAACAGGATACAATGTTCATGTAATGCCTAAATTCATGTTTTATAAAGATTCATCTTGTCTCCTTCACCCTTGTACCTTTGTCTCTACTAAGTCCAGGGTTGCATTTGCATTTTTACCACTTTCTTAACATGTTAGTACTTTCAATGAACTAGCGCCCTCAAACTATCCTGTTCTTGAACCTTTATTAGAATTGCATCCCGTAATTTACTTCTTCTCAATCTTCTCACCAGAATGCTTTCAATGGGAGAATTAAGTTGCATCAGGTACCTAAACTCTAATTCCACCAACCTCCCTCAAACTCACTGATGTACATTAGCATTCTTCTGACATTCACTGTAGGTTTTGTGCCATCAGCAGATTTGAAAACTGTGCCATATACACCCAGGTTCAAGAATTTCATATACATTAAGAAAAACAATGATTCCAAAATCAACTCCTAAGATACTCCACAAACTAGATTCTCCAACACAACACTGTTTCAACTTTTGTGGTCCTCTGGCACTGGTAGGTATCCACCCAGATGTAAGGTTTACTGTCCAGAGAGATGAGCAGGGCTCTAAAGTGCGCCACAGGACCAAACTATTCCAGTCTAGGACAAATGGGTGGGATATGTGTAGCCTGGAGAAAAGTACACACTCAGGACAACAAATACTTTTTCGGGTTTTAATTCCTTTATCAGTTTTCATCGTTTCAGTGCTAGAAGAGGGTCGCGAAACAAAACGATCGAATTTACAACCAGTTCTTGCCGTTACAATCTCAGTTTAACTTTCAATCCACACCCTTGCGTATGGACAGAATTGCGTATGCAATATAAAAAATACCAGAACTAATACGGTACAAATACGGTACTGACAATTCTACTTGGATGGTGAGGAACTTTGCCCAAGCCACGCGATCCAGTGTTGAGTCATTCACTCGAGAAAATCTTTCCTCACCATACCCAGCACAGTCTGGGAGAGACCAGATTCCAACGCCCCACCAGCATCTTCAGCAGAAACAAAATGGTCTCCCCACTATCCTGCGCGTGCGTAATGACATCACCACCTCCCTTAAAGGCACAGACAACTATTCTAGCATTACCCGGATGGCTGCCTAAGTACACTTTTAACGATGCTGAATAAGATCTGACGGTCACCCAGTTACATGTTTGTTCCTGTGGACAGGGCAGATAACCTTAGTTCTTGATCCCAGACCACAATTCCGGAATGTGGAAAATGGTGGAGTGTCTAATGCAGGGGGTGGGATTTGAGGCCTTAGTGCAGGTGGAAGACAAGTATTTTTTCCTCCTATGGTGAGCATACCACATTCTCCTGAACCTCCTCTGCATACTCATCTCCTTCCAACTTTACTAAGTATGCAACAACTCTGTGTAAAGTCAGCCAAGCCAAAAAGAAGCTGCCAGTCAGGAAGCCAACATTTTTCCACAGTTATATTTTGTCTGCAGCAATGCTTATTGGATGGTTTCAGAATTTAATGTTCATGCATGAAGAGTGACAAGAACAGAATATGCTGCTTTCTTTGACCCTGTTTGATTGTACTGATTTTTAATCATTTTGAAGCTGCTTTTATTTTCTGATATGCGATGAGACTTTTGAAAATATCTGTGTAATTTCTGTGTTATGCTATTTCACTAAATTCTATGTTTAGTTCAAGAATAATCTGTTCACAGTGTTACTTGTGGGTGAGGTTCACAGCCACTGTACTGTTTCTTGGCACCACTAGCTTTCTAATGCTGGACATTATTCTTTAGCTAAAGTGTAATCTTTTGTGATTATGACTATTACTGAGAGCTGAATTTAGGCCAGTCTATAGAAATAGCATCACAGAACATGTTTGTAAATGTACACTCACTGGCCACTTTATTAGGTACCACTTGTACTAAATAAAGTGGCCACTGAGTGTGTATGTTGTTCGTGCTCTTCTGCTGCTGTACCCAATCCATTTCAAGGTTCAACGTGTTGCGTGTTCAGAGATGACCTTCTGCACACCACTGCTGTAAGGAGTGATCATTTGAGTTACTGTGGCCTTCCTGTCATGAGTCCAGCCACTCTCCTCTGTCCTCTCTCATTAACACGGTGTTTTGATCCACAGAACTGCCACCCACAGGATTTTTTTTTTTGGTTTTTGCACCATTCCCTGTAAAGTTCAGAGACTGTTGTGTGTGAGAATCCCAGGAGATCAGCAATTTTTGAGATACTCAAACCACCCTGTCTGGTACCAACAATCATTTCACAGTCAAAGTCTCGTGGATCAGATTTCTTCTTCATTTTGACGTTTGGTCTGATCAACAGCTGAACCCCTTGACCATATCTGACTTGCATGACTAACATTAGTGAACACTGAAAAGAAGCCCTGAACTCTGCAAGAGATGGAGGACTTTCATTGGAGTCCTCAATGTCAGCAGCATGACAGGCGGTTAATAGTTAGTAGTGAGTGTATAATATCATTGTCTGGTCCACCCTATGGTTTCATTAAATATCTCTGTTACTTGGATGTGTGTCAAAAGAAGAGGAGAAATTATGGACATTAATTCCTCATTAGTGGCTGAATGTGATTGAACATCTTGTTATGAAATGGCATGCATGTTTAAATGCAAATCGATCACATAATCTATCCAATGTAATCTGTGCATACTTAAAAGACTGAAAGGCCACTTCCAAGTAAATTTCAAGACCGAATCTATGAGCTTTGATGATCAAAGTTGCAATTAATTCCTACTGCACTTCCTAGTTTCTGTGTTTTATTTGCTATCGTGCCTCTCAGCAGGAACTATCTCTCACTAAGTAGACAAAGCAAAGTAAAGGAGAGAATATAAGCATGCACAAATGGAGTGATTGGGAGAATAAAAAGGTAATATTCAGATAGAATAGGAAGAAGCAAAGTCATTTAATTGAACAAAGACCTTCTCAATGGCCTCAAGCAAAATCTTCCAGTATGTATTTTCAGATTTTGCTGATAAATGTGGATGTTTCTAAGTAGAATTAATCATCCACACTTAAGGCCAATTTATACTTTGCGTCGAATCTGCACCATAGGTACGGCGTAGCTGCGTACCCTACGCTGTACCCTATGCTGTAGCCTGGCGCGCACCTCCCCAGAAATGTAACTACTCATCATGGTGACGCAGACAGCAACAACTGTGATTGGTCCACTTGATAGCATTGCATTTCCTCCTACCCATTTCCAGTTGCTTCTTCTCGTCAAATCGTCAAATCTACCTGCCAACATCCGAAAATATTTCAAATGCATTTCCTCATCCATGTTTCTCAGTGGCCGGACAAGCACAGAAAATTCACCCTCCTTCTGCCTCAATCCGTTTAATGGTCGTACATACCATCTCCTCTGGTGTCTTCTCTCTTTTCTGCATTGCAGTAATTTCAATAAAAGTAACTGTTGTTCAACATTCATTAGCTCCAGCTCCAACATGATGCGCTCAGGTTCAGTTGCCATTGTTTGAAGTACACAAAGAAACTCAATACAGTGGCATAGGAACCCCACCGCCAACTAACATTTTGGTGGTGAATTGCAGAGCGACACAGACACACCAATGCACAAGTATAAATGCACACAACGGCGTAGGCCACTTGCGTCGGCTACGGCGTAGAGCCTATGCAGAAGTATAAATCAGCCTTTACCCATTGAAGCAGAAGCAGTTCCTTTATACAGTACCTTGTCAGATATGAAAGACAGTATTACCAACAGGCTTGGAATGCCAAATCAATCAGGTCACTCTGCACTAATATCCACATACTGTACATCTGCACAACACATTTCCACTAAGAGGTTGTCTCTGGGATCCTGCATTAGGTATGGCACAGGACTTCAATGGGGATTGTAGAACTGCTAACTGTGAAGAGGAAGATAAGATCCTTTGATGTAAATTACTTCAGTTTAATTTAAAGTTTTTAAATTATTTATAATAGATATTTCACACTTTGTTTTGCCATTTTGGTTTTAATAATTTTAAATTTTACATTGTATGTACTTCGATGTAACCGTTCTTAATTGTCTTTGAATATCAGAGGCACTTTAGAACATTCAGTAATCTAGTTATCTTTACTACTAGTAATGCACTTCCAGGCTTGTGGAGATTTCTTGGTTACCTGCCAAAGGCTCTGCTGCTAATAGGCCCTGCAACTGATGTTCAGGCAAGGATGGCTCTCCGCTTCCAAACTTGCAAAGTTCAGGAATCAAGATGACAATTCCGGCCAAGGGGCAGTGCCATCAAGACTGATTATCCTTCATACAAACAGTCGTTGGTTATAAGGCTCTCTGAGTAAATTTAAAACAGAAACAATTCATCTTTTTAACAATCTTCAAAATAGATGGATCCTCAATTATGATACTCAAGGGAAATATACACTCAGTTGCCACTTTATTAGTTATAAGAATGGAACCTAGAGTGGCTCTCTGCTGCTGTCGTTCATCCACGTCAAGTTTTAACTTTCAGAGATGCTCTTGTGCACACCACTGTAGTAACATGTGGTTATTTGAGTTACCATTGCCTTTCTGTCAGCTTGAACCAATCTGTCCATTCTCCTCTATCCCTCTCATTAACAAGGCATTTTTGCCTACAGAACTGCCACACGCTGGATCTTGTTTTTGTTTTTCATACCATTCTGTAAATTCTAGAGACAGTTGTGCGTGAAAATCCCAGGAGATTAGCAGTTTCTGAGATACTTAAACCACCCAACTGGCACCAGCAATTATTCCACTGTCAAAGTACTTAGATCAATGTTGTGAATTTAATATTTCAGTAATATTTGAGTAATACTGTAAATAAATTGTTGGGTTAAGTATTCTTTGTTTGTATAATTCATTATAGGTTATATTTTAAAACGTGAATGGCATACATTGTCAGGACACTACATCATGTGTGTGCACTTTGATAAAAGTAAAATGAAACTTATACACACTGTCTGTGGTTCCATGTTCTTCTTTTGATTAGTTTTATGTTTTGGTGTTACAAAACACTATAGTGGCGATGAAGATGGAATCCACGGCAACTTGACAAAAAGCTTCTTGCCATCAGCATTGGCGGCTGACTTACCAGCAGAAGGATGAAAATACCTGTCACTCCATAGTTTTTCATCGTATCTTCCACTTTCTTGGCTTGCTTATCTGGACAGAGGGCAGCCTCACCTTTGCCAGCAACATTGGCAACATACTTTTCTGTAAACTGCTTCAGGGTGAAGGCCCATCCATGAAGTACAGAACCAAAATCAATTGCTCCAAAATTTGGATATACAATGACGTTGCCCATGGAACCACCCCCAACTTCACCATAAGTGGAGAGGACGACATTGACATTCTCCACATTGTGTAGGAAAGTCCGGTACAACTCCTCAAGAACAAGTTGCAGTTCCAGCAAGGCATAGTCCATTTTGTTCATCATTGATACACCCAACAATAGTCTTACGGAGCATGATTTCATTCTACACACAAACCCCTGAGACACAGTTTTCCACAACCAGAGCACTGTTAGTTACACACAGAGCAGCTGTCACCTCAGAGGAGAAATCAACTTGTGCAGGTGAGTCAATCGGGTCGATAAGAAAGCCACTATCATTCTTTCAGTGCTTAATAAAGGCCAAATTTTGTTCCTTGCTCGTAACCTTACTTGTTCATCCTTGCATGTGTCAGAGAACCTGGTTTCACCAGCTTGAGAGAGTCAGTGAGAGTGAATTTGCCGTGGTCAATACATGCAATGATGGACATGTTGCAGATGTTGAACTTTTTGCCTATGATCACATGGATCTGGTCTTCTGTGAAGTTCACCATCTTGCCGGATTGGAGAGGATTATGTGGCTCTCAGACTCAGCTATAGGAGGAGCTATTCCAGTCAACCAGGTGTGGACAGAGTGAAAGTGTTGGCTCGAAAGCATTGTCTGGTGGCCTGGGATAGATCAGCAGATCGAGCAACTTACCATGCACGTTTCGTGACGCCACCATATCCAGACGAAAGGTATCCAGAGCTATCAGGATTATTTCCTGCATTCCCAGGGTCAAGTCCTACAACCACCATGCCAAGCAGAGTGACACCCCTATCAAGAAAGGCATTAACCCCTCAGGAGTAATAAATCCTCCTCAATGATTAAACCTTTAGGCCTGAATGGGCCAATTTAGAACTTACTAGGCTGTGGATATTTATTCATTACAAGTTATATGTAAAAGTACGTGAATGGCTTAGGTTGTCATATCACTATGTCATGTGTGCTTGCCTCGCTAAAAGTAAAACAAAACTAAGACACCTTATTCCTGGATCCATGTTTTTCTTTCAATTAATTTTATGTTTTGGAGTTACTAAACATAACAATCACATTTCTTCTCCATGCTGATATTTGGTCTGAACAACAAATGAACCCAAGTCTGCATGCTTTTAGTATTGAGTTGCTGCCACACGATTGGCTGGTTAGATTTTAGGAATTAACAAGCAGGTGTACCTAATAAAGCAGCGACTGGGCATATATTGCTGCTTAAACATGAGGAATTCTGCAGATGCTGGAAATTCAAGCAACACACATCAAAGTTGCTGGTGAATGAAGTCTAGTCCTGACGAAGGGTCTCGGCCCGAAACATCGACTGTACCTCTTCCTAGAGATGCTGCCTGGCCTGCTGCGTTCACCAGCAACTTTGATGTGTGTTGCATATATTGCTGCTATTTATTTTCATAGGTGGATACATCACTTGTCAATTCTTCACAGTACATTGATACATTAGAAAATGTTCAGCACTTTTGTGATTGTAGTCATGTGTTATACAACTCTTCTAAACAGTTTTTATTGCAATGATAGCTGCATACCTCATACAATACACATGTGCATCGGTTAGAACGTACAAAATGGGAGTGATTTGACAGTTGTTATCTGATGGGTAATGAAAATGTACAAGAACTGCCACCGATATTTGCAAAAGCCATGCTGCAACAAGACAAAACATCAGATTTTGCTTTGCAATTGCAAAAATTAAAAAACAATTTAAACCAACCACCACAAAAAGAGAGAAGAGTGCAATGCTTAATATTATTAGCTTACTGATGATTCACAAGGCTTTGTACAACATTGATACCTCACAAAGTCTAATGGCATCCACTTAGCATTCAATACAAGTTCACTCCTTTTTTCTTGTTTCCTTAAGGTTGTTATCGCCAGGAGTAGTAATGGGGACAAGCTCCCACTACCTATTAAATGCTGCCAATGGCGTGTAACTCAAAGAGTCTCTGATAATCATGTCTAGCTCCTGGCCTTCACATGTGGTTTAGCTACTAAGCCCTGTAGAATCATTTCTACTGACAGGAGAAGGGGAAAAGGTGGGTTACTTGTGCCTTAAGACCAGTCACTTCAGGCAGATGGGACTCATCAGCCATGGTTAACAGCTCATCTAGGAGAAAGAAATCTCTGATCTCAAACCTGTTCTGCTCTGCGGCTATACCCACTCATCAGAAAGGCTTTGGGAGTGAACTTTGAGGTAAAAATCAGGAGCTGGAGTCCCTAAGGCAGTCTTACGTTGAGTTCAATGCTGACTAATAACTCCAGTAATGTTGCTGGTGCCAAATTGTATAGGTCTCTGTCTTTCCTTTGGGTTCATCAGATGAATAGAGATGGGGAGCTTACTACATGGGCACCAGCTTGCTCTCCACATCATACTGCCCTGGCTTGCATATCTAGGCAGATAGGACACAACATCCATAGTCAACCCAGACCGATGGAGGCCTCACCTCATCTCTACTTTTCCATTCTATTGCTCCCAAAATAAGATTCAGAGCTTTGTTATGGTCTTAATGATCTCTGAGTAAATTGGCCACTACTTACTAGTCTGTACTCATACATCCTTAATTTTGCCTCATTTAGCTCTTTACTTTTTGAATAACAAGTGATCTCCTCACTTCTCATAAGTATTACATTCATCAATGTGAAATTATTTTATTAATTATTTATGTATTCTTCCAGGTTGCAATTCACTTTTGCATTGTTGTCTCTCCCTCCCAATAGGACGCTATCAACAAAATCAAAAGCTTTTTTTTAGTTTCCGAAGTATGAAATATTAGTGCAGATCATCAGCAGCAAAATCCAATCATTCCGCATCTTTTGCCACTCCGAGTTACTTTATATATACTCTCTATTTCCTGATTTTTTCTAAAGTGACCAGTGGTGTTCAGGGAACAAAGACATTGGAGAGTATGCATTAGGCATTATGTAGTATTGATAGCTTTGTTTTAGTGATTATAAAATTCAGTCCAAAACAGTTTCTTCCTGTTGTGACATTTGCTGTCTTAAAAGGACCATGGTGAAGATAATGAATTTGGAACACTAAGCATCATCAGCAGCCACCTCTGTGTACAAACATAGCAAAATGAGACTACGTTATAAAGCAGAGTATCAGCAAGAAAGGAAATAAAGAAAACGTTTCAATGATGAAATGAGAAAATGCCCATTGATTCATCTGTGCTTTATCACAGTTCTTAATGCGATCTACGTTAAAAATAAAAACTTTAACAATGACACTCTCACAAAAAGCATTGAGAAAAATCTTCAATTCTATCAACTTCAACTAAAGCTTCATAGTTGATAATTTAAGTCCCAGTCAAATTAACCCAGGTAAAAGCCAATCAAATTCAGTCTGCATTGCAATCTAAGGCAATCTCACCATAAATCTTGAGTACATACAATGTGACAGAATCCAATCATCACTAAATAATGCATTAAAATTAGCAATAAATCAAAATTATCATCATGGCATTGTCACAAATTTGATTTTGAAGAAATTGTATCACTCTGAGTGATGTTATTCAAAACCTTAGTATTGAATCCAAAATGTGAAACTCACTAAAATTAGCAAAGTTTAAAGCCTTAGCCAGTAAATTGAAATTGGAATATAAAATGGAGGCATATTTGCTGATGAAGCACATTCTGCATTAAATAGCTATGGAGAAGGTATATTTTAAAATAAATGTGATCTATCACAATTAAATTTTGGTGAAGAGTGAAGAATGAAAAGAGACTCTTTCCTCAAAGGTCACTTGTACCAGCTCTTCCAATAAAAGATGACTGCATCACAAGTAAGTGTATTTACAGTTTGCCTAAGTAGGAACTGCAACTTTGATATATATTTTGATCTTCGGCGATTGGAGAGAAATTAGCATTGGATCAGGAAACGGACTGCTGCTTGACGTGTTATCTGCAATAGTCCTTTTCCATTACTGCCACAGAATTCTAACTCAGGCCTGACAATCCCACTTTTAGATTTAATTCCAGATGTCCTTAGCTTCATCCACATGTGAAGAAATAGGGAAATGATTTAAGTTTGTGAGATCTATGTTTGAGCTGAATGCAATCATCCTAGCTAGTAAGTAATGTGTGTACACATTCTAACTCAATTTTCTCAGTGTTACTTAAACACTGTTGTTGCTTCAAGCATGATGGAAAGCATTCCTGTTCATGCCAATTAAAGCCAACTTCAGAATACTATCACACATTTGTCCTTGAAGCTTCTTGTGCACACATCTCTTACATCATATTCCTTCTGCAATCTTATTTAAATCAGCTGCTGATACATCTTTTAATAACCTAGCATCATCTTGTGTTATTTTAATCTGCACTGTATACTTTTCCTTCAGGATTTCATTTGGCATGGATCTCGTCAGATAACAAGCAGTTCTTTATTATATGCTGCTTCACTTAATTTAAATTAAACTCTACATAAAAATCTGCAATCACACAGAAGAATTTGGTGTCTTAAAGAATAGGGAAAGGTTTACATTAGCTGAAATATATGATTCAGGCAATTAGCAATTGTGACTGTGTTGAGGCTGCAGTCTGAAGAAGAACAATTTTTCTCTGTTTGTGTACAAGTCCTTAAATTCTAGGGGGTGCTGTCAGCTAATGGTAGCTGAATACTCAAAACCATTCTCTGGTTTATCCCAGGGGGCACTTCAGCCTTTTCTGCCTTCATCTTGGTCGTAGTCGATGAGTTGAGTATTATTTTGTACAAAGCTTCATGTGGTGGGTGTGCAGCTCAACTTTGGTCGAAGCTGCAGTTTTTCATTGCAGCCCTTTGGGTGCGGTCGTTTTAACAGAGACAATTCCCGAGTTAGAGATTGCCGCTGAAAATCTGGGCTGGGGTTAATTGTCATAATTTGCTAGGATTACTCCTAGGAGTATTGTTAGGATGGGGCTGGTTCTCATTGATCAATGACTGAGCGGTTATTGCCCAGGTTCTTGCAATATCTCAGTATTCACTACCTATTTCCTTTCCCAAAGTTTTGTCATCACACGCAACAGAAATGGGGGCATAAATGGAAAGAACTATGAAAAACCCCTTATTTACAGAATAGTTCAAGCATAGAAGGCCATTTAATTTATCAAGTCCATACTGGCTCTATGTAATCCAGCTAATCCTGTTCTTTTGTCTTGTCCCCATGAACCTGCTGATTCTTTCTTTCAGTTATTTACCCAGCTCCCTTTCGAACTCAACAATTCAATCTTCCTCACGTATAACCCCTGACGATGTATTCCAGACCCTGGGTACTTGCTGTGAATAAAAATGTTTTTGTTTCACAAGTTGCTAGTGTTTTTTCTTTTGCCAGTCACCTTCATTTGATGTACCTTGATTCTTGACCCCCTTCACCAATGACAACAATTTCTCATTAACCATTAATAAAAGCCTTCATGATTTCAAATATTTCCTTGCATCCTCTTCTATCTGAGAATGCAGACCTGGCTCCTTTGATCTATTTAATCTGCTCAAGTCTCTCATGTCTGGAATCATTTAGGTAAATCTCTCCTGCACTTTATTCTAAATTGTCTCGTCTTTATTTAAAAGGATGGTACACCAAAATGGATACAAGACTCTTCTTGGCTGAACAGATTTTTATAAATGTCCAACATTATGTCTTTGCTGCTGTATTCCTTGCCTTTAATTGTAAAGCCCAGGTTCTGATATGAATATTTGCTACTTCTTTTGATATTTTGACAAAGTCTATGACTACACCCTTCACAATTCATGATGCCCATATTTTATGCCATCTACAAACAAGGAAATTGTGTCTGTACTCCTGTTCAAGTCGTCATCATATATCAGTCAAAATAGTGTTCTAATATAGCAAAGCCATGGTCTTATTAAGCAAAGCTGTGGTCCTAATAATGCACAAATGCTTCTTAATAAATGGCTCATTAAGCTAGCACATAACTGTCAACATAAAACATGCACAAACTATTGGATGAAATTAGTGGGTCAAGATGCATCTGTGAGAGGGAAGGAGTTTTTAACAATCTGAGTCCTGATGCAGGGTTTTGACCCAAAATATCGACTTTTCCTTTCCTCCCACAGATACTGCTCAACCCATTAAGTTCCTCCAGCAAGTAGCTCTCTGTAGTATACAACTGTTTCAGTTGAACACTTGCATCTCACTGACTTTAAAGGAAATCCAGCCAATTACACCCAGAGGCCACCCACCCATAATCAAGACTTCCATGGCCATTCTTTGTTACTCCATCAGACTATGCTTGTGCACGTATCCGATATTAAATGACAGCTGCTCATTCATCTGACCATCTTTAACAAACACCAGCTCACACATCTCTGCTGGAATGGCACCATCCTTTGCAAACTGCAGCCAGCCAAACAAAGAAGAAGTAGCACAGACTTGATTCCAAATGTTCCTAGCAGAGTGATATTGGAGAGTCTAGAAATCCAAACTTATTCAATGACTTCAACAGATCTGGGCAGCAAGTTCCCACATCACTAGGTTCAGGAACATTATTACCCTACAAACATCAGACTCCTGAATCAGTATGGATGACATCACTCACCACAACTCTGATCTGAATCCACAACTTACAGAATCTCTTTAAACGACTCTACAACTCATATTCTCAGTATTATTTATTTTGGATTTGCATAGTCTGTCTTCTTTTGCACATTGGTTGCTTGTTTATACATACATTTTCATAAATTCTAATCTATTTCTTTATTTTCCTGTAAATGCCTGCAAAAAATGTATCTCAAGTGAGTATATGTTAACATATGTACAGTATTTGATAATAAATTTACTCTGACTTTGACTTTGAGCCCAACATATATTATCACCCATAAGGTAATATGGCAGATATGACTTGGAGAGCTCCCGCAGCCACCGATGATCTAAGTGTCTGAGGCCGACTTGCGAGCGGCCTTCAGAAAGGTGAACCCACAAGAAGCATTTGGCCCAAACGGGGTACCTGGCCAAGTACCAAAAACTTGTGCTGATCAACTGGTTGGAGTGTTCAATGAGATCTTTAACCTCTCACTTCAGTAGTCTTAGGTGTCCACCTAAGAAGAACGAGGTAACCTGCCGCAATGATTATTGTCCAGTAGCATTTACATCCACTGTCATGAAGTGTTTTGAGGGACTGGTGGTGAAACATATCAATTCCTTCTTAAGAAGCAACTTGGATCCACTTCAATTTGCTTGGCAGTGCAACAGGTCCACACCAGATGACAGTTCATTGGCTCTTCACTCAACCCTGGAACATCTGGATGACAAAGATGCAGACATCAGTATGTTCTTTATCAACTGCACCTTGGCATTCAATACCATCTTCACCTCAAAACTAATCAATAAGCCTCAAGACCTTGGCCTCATACAAATGGATCTTGATTTCCTCATTTGAGGACCCCAATCTGTTCAGATTGGCAACAACACCTCCCCTACAATTTCCATCAGCATAACTGCAGCACAGGGGTGTGTGCTTAGCCCGTTGCTCTACTCACTTTACATTTATGACTGTGAGGCTAAGCACAGCCCCAGTGTTTGCTGGCGTGTCATTGGCTGAAACAAAGGCGGTGACGAATCAGCATGTAGGAGGGATATTGAGGTGCCACAACAACAGCTCTTACTCAATGTCAGCAAGACCAAGGAGCTGATTATTGATTTCAGGAGGAGGAAACCAGAGGTCGATGAGCCAGTCTTTATCAGAGAATTAGAGGTGGAGAAGGTCAGCAAACTTTAATTGCCTAAGTGTTATCACTTCAGAGGACCTGTCAAGTCCAATTACAAAGAAAGCACAGCAGTGCCTCTACCTGCTTAGAAGTTTGCAAAGATTCAGCATGATATCTAAAACTGATAAACTTCTATAGATGTGTGGTAGAGAGTATATTGACTAGTTGCACCACAGCCTGGTATGGAAACACCAATGCCCTTGAACAGAAAATCCTACAAAAAGTAGTGGATACAGCCCAGATCATCCCAGGTAAATCCTCCCATCATTGAGTACATATACACGAAGCATTGTCGAATTAAAGCAGCATCCATCATCAGGGACCCCCACCACCCAGGACATGCTTTCTTCTTACTGCTGCTATAGGGAAGAAGGTATAGGAGCCTCAGGAATTACACCATCAGGTTTAGGAATAGTCATTACTCCTCAGCCATTGAGCTGTAGAACCAAAGGGGATAACTTCACTCTACTTTACTTGCAATATTCTCACAACCTATGGATTCAGTTTCAAGGGCTCATCATCTCATGTTCTCAATACTTATTGCTTGCTTGTTTGTTTGTTTGTTTATTTATTTATTTTATTATTATTTATTTCTTTTCATATTTGCAAATTTTGTTGTCTTTTTGCAGACTGACCAAGTTGTTGCAGTCTTTCATTAATTCTATAATGGTTGTTTTTCTACTACGAATTCTTGAGAAAATGAATCTCAGCATTGTATATAGAGACATATGTACTTTGATAATAAATTTACTTTGAACTTTCAACTTTTGAACTTTAGGGGATCAATGTAGGGCCAGGACAACTAGAAGCAGCCTTCAAGGACGGAGGAAGGATTATTGAAAACTGCTTCCTCTCCAAGGTAGCAGAGTAATGAACAATGTACAAAATGGGGATATTCTTCCAGATGAGACCTTTACCTGTTATAAAAATTTCCGTATTGCTTAAGCTGATCCATTACAGTGCAAGATCAGGGAATGATTTGCAAGCATGACTTACATAGAGAGAAATATGACTTTGGTGTAGAAGTAGAATCCCATCAGATTTTAGAATGCACATTTTTTGATTCATTTGCTTTATTTTCCTTTTCTCATGACACGATTGATGACAGAGATAATTCCAGCTTGTAGTTATGTCAGTTTTTTCAGTTATAACATAGCTTCATTGAAAACACAAAACACAAACAAGTTCTGAAAAAAAATAGTTGCAATGTGCCCAAGTAAAGTGACAAATCGCCTTTCCATTTTTGTTCTCAAAAGAAAATTGTTTTAGTTTTCAAAATTCCCTGGAAACCATCCCAGTTCATTCACTATAATTTTCAGTCTTGCTGACATCTTGATTAAAATGCACTTAGAAATTACAGCAAACAATTTCTGTTCTGTAAGAAAAATATCTTTTAATTTATTCAGTTTAAGGCTAGTTCAAAATTATTTTTGTAAATTTCATTCAAACTGCTTCTGACAATAATTATAATTTGAAGAGAAGAAAGGAAATGAACATCCAAATTGTTTAAATGACTGAAGAGCATAGCACAGCAATTGTCATGCTTGTTTAAATTTGCAGCTGCCCAATAGCTGTGTCGAGTTCTTGGACCATATTTGCTCACTCCCACTTGGAGATTGCCAGCACTGAAGGTATAATACACAGCCATGGAGTCATAGAACTGCAGAGCCCAGAAACAGATCCTTCGGCCCATTGCATTTCCACTTTGCCCATCTATAGTATTCCCGTTTGATTTTGTTAGGTCCATGTCCTCTTATGTCTTGTTTAGTCAAGTTTCTGTCTAAATATAGTATCTCTTAAGTGTAGTAATTGTATCTGACTCATTACCTCTCTGGTAATGAGTCAGATACAATCAGGTAGGCTCCAGATGTCAACCACTCTCTCATGCAGTGACATAAATAAGGCCACACTAATTCCTCCATTACCTAACTAAACTGAATTTTACATGAACTACAACCACTGCATTTGAGCAGTTTTAGGAGCATAACATATTTCGATTGCTCAGAAATTAAAGATATACAGAACACACCAATTTAATCTTAGTCGTATCACAGGACAATTTACAATAAAGAATTAACCTACTAACCAGTATGTTGTTGGACTGTGAGAGGAAAGCAGAGCATCCTGAGGAAAGCCACACCTCTCACAGGAAGGACGTACAAATTTTCTTACAGAGGATGCTGGAATTGAACTTAGATGCCTTAAGCTGTAAGAGTGTTGTACTAACCGCTATACTACTGTGACACACAGCAGAAGCTGATGATGTCCAATCGCTATGCATAAATATATTAACACTTCTTTTTTACTACCCCAGTGTTTTGATGGTCTTCGGTAAAGAGAAAGGATATTACAAGGATATTACTTCTCCTTGGGGGTTATTTCTTTATACTAGTGCCATCCATTCTGACCAAAAGAATTTACTGTAGGTCTGTGAATAAAATGACTTACTATTGAAAGACGTATTCATTCTAAGGGCTGACAGAGTGTTAGTGTGTGTGCGAATACACTCAGAGGACACTTTATTACGTATACCTGTACACCAGTTTGTTGATGCAAATATCTAATCAGACAATCATGTGGCAGCAAGTATAAAAGCATGCAAACATGGTTAAGTGGTTCAGTTATTGTTCAGACCAAGCATCAGAATAGGAAACAAATATGTGACTTTGACCGTGGAATGAATGCTGGTGTCAGACAGGATGGTTTGAGTATCTGAGAAACTGCGGATCTCCTGGCATTTTCATGCACAACAGTCTCTAGAGTTTACAGAGAGTGGTCTGAAAAACAAAAGAAGACATCCAGTGTGTGGCAGTTCCATGGATGAAAGCACATTTTTTATAAGAGTTCAGAGGAGAATAGTCAGACTGGTTCAAGCTGATAGGAAGGTGACAGCAACTCAATTGGCCATGTGCTGCAATGGTGGTGTGCAGAAGAGTGTCTCTGAACACACATATCGAAACATGAAGTGGATGGGTTACAGCAGCTGAAGACCATGATCATACACAGTGTGAATTTTTGTTTTTCGGGTTAATCAAAAATTAGTTTGCACCCATATTTTATTGATTGTGACTCTCAATGGAAACGTGTTCTTGGAACAATATAGTAAAAGTCATAACTCAACTGTTGATAAGAAACTGATTTCCATCAAGATGCAACTAGCTTCAAATAAGATATTTTGTAGAGAACTATATCTGACTCTCTGCCCCTTTGTTATTAAGCATACATGGAGATCAAAATTATTTAATGTGTTGTCCACATAATTCCTGGTGTGATGTCCACAAATCTGAAAAGGTTAATGATGGTGGAAGTGTGATGCTAATGAATCTTGAGAAAATACTATCCTACGTAGAATTAATATTATATTTAGTATCTGTTTTACTTGTCTATCATCATATTTTTCTTACTGTACAATTATCCTGTGTTGTTTTTGCATTATAAATATAAAAGAAGTCTTTTTTGAGCAACAGAGAAACATTTTAAAGGAATGATAACTGAAGTGGAAGAACAAGAGATTAGATTTGGATTACTTTAGTAAAGAGCCAGTTCTGTGTCACTTGTCTATAAATATCTGTATGAAAGGTCAATGAAATAGACATCCTTGGTAAAATAGTTACTGTTGTTCATTGACATTGCACAGTGTTTTAAGGGAAACAATATATACCTTACTTACCCATCTTATCTAACAAATGGGTTTCAATAAAGCAGAGCAATGGATTTGTCCTAATGGCAGATGATAGATTTTCAATATGCTTCTAGAGTCATTGTAAATCCAGACTACCATTAAGTTAAAGTTCATTATTCTCTGCCTTTCTCTTCATTCCAGTTCAAACATTCTGCAGACAAAACTGAAATGAGAGATCTGTAAATGATGGTGAGCCCAAGTGCAGAGTAAGGTCTAGAATTAACTCAGACTCAAACAAAACAAGATGACACAAACAAAATTCGAAGGCAAAATCACAATCAGTAGTACTAGAAATGAAACTCTTACAAATAGCACCTGAGTGTTTAGCAGGAGGCCTTTAAGTATAGACGTTCCATAAAGGAATGTGGCAGGCAATAATTGGAAGTCTGAGTCTTAACGGGAAAGCAGCAGCTAGTTATACTCTGTGGAATTACCGTGCTGAACCTTGGGTGCCTGCTGCTGTTCATTTGGGACCATGGCAGAATCCCACCATCTACTGCCGGCCCTTGATAGCCCACAGCGATCAGGGAGGTGTGGTGAATATCCTCTTTCAAAGTAGGGTTTAAGATGTCCCATGAAGGAATCCAGTCATAATCCAAGAAGCATTGCCTTTTACCTCAAACAAGCAGGTGTCCAAAAATCTCCAGACTGTGTAGGCATGTTGTCCCTCAACACTTCCGGGAGGCGGAGGAGGTTTGGGAACTAGAGCCTATGGGTTCACACTTAAGGGCTTGAGACGGGACATGAAATGTGGGGTGAATCTTCATGGTGCTCAGGATTTGGAGAGGATAGGTAACTGGGTTGATGCATAGCAGTATTTTGAATGAACCTAAGTATCGAGGGGCCAATTTTCTGGATTCAACCCACATGGGAAGATCTCTCTGAGCGCCAGGCCCACTGACTGGGAAGAAGTTCTGGTCCTTGTCCTCTCCAGTGGTAGGCCTGGTCTTCTTGTTGCAGCAAATTGGTCAACATCTCTCTCGTCTTAACCCTTTTCTGGTGACATCTCTGGACCAGTTGGTCCACTGATGGAACCCACCCCACCCAACTCCTCTTCTTGTTCCAGGAACTGTGGAGAATGATGTCCAAATCGGCATTTGAAGGGGGAAATTCCAATAGGCAAATGCTGAAATGTGTTGTTTGCAAGCTCTGCCCAGATCAGATGTCACTCCAGATGGTGGGGTTCCCAGTGGCTAGACATCTGAGTGGTATCCCTAGGTACTGGATAACCCTCTCCGTTTTGCCCACTGGTCTTCAGATGGAACTCATATGGCAGACCAGCAGAGGCTCCCATGAGCTCACAAAAGGTCTTCCAAAACCTAGAGACAAACTGAGGGCCATAATCAGAGACAATGTTCTGGGGGAAACCGTGAATCCTGAAGATGTGCTGTAACATGAGCTTGGTGGTTTCTGAAACGGATGGTAAGTTGGGAAAAGATACAAAGCAGCAGGCCTCAGAGAATCTGTCTACAAACACTATGATTACTGTATTATCCCAATATGCTGGAAGACCAGTGACAAAGTCCATGAAAATGTGGGACCAAGGGTGAGTAGGAATGGGGAGAGGCTGAAGCAGACCTCGAGGTTGTGCTCAGGGTTCTTTATTTTTTACATGGACATCAAACGCTAAAGCATATTTCCAGACAGCTTTGATTATGCCAGACCACCAGTAACGTCTCTTGATGACCTCTAGGATGTAAGCCACCCCTGGATGCCCAGCCAAAGTTGAAGCATGTCCCGCATTGAGCACCTCTGAACGAACAGATTCAGGAACAAAAATACATCTGGGAGGACCATTACCTGGGTCAACCCCATGTTGTTCTTGGGCTCGGCGTATATCAAGTCTATGTTCCAGAAAATGGACATCATAACTCTAGAGCTGAGAATTATATTTGAAGGGTTCTCTTCCCTTTAGGTGCTTTGACTTTTTGGGAGAGGGAATCTGTTGTTTGATTTTTTTGATCCTGAGTGGTAAATAATCAGAAAGTTGAACCTAGTAAAGAATGCGGACAAATGTGCCTGACTGGATTTCAGCCTCTTCACATCCTGGATGTAGTCTAGGTTTCTGCGGTCTGTTCATACCACAAAAGCATATTTGGACCCCTTCAACCAGTGCCTCCACACCTCCAGTGCCAGGTTAACATGCATCGATTCCTGACTTCCGATGTCATAGTTTGCCTCTGCGGGAGAAAGGCATCTTGAGTAGAAGGCACAGGGTTGCAGTTTTTGGTCTGAGGCAGGTCACTGGCACAAGATGGCTCCTACTTCCACCATGTCCGACACATTGACCTCCACCACAAAAGGAAAGTCCAGGTCTGGTGGAACTAGAATAAGTGCGGACATGAACCTTTGTTTTAACTCCACAAAAGCCACCTAGGGACCAGTAGGTTTCTTTGTAAGGTTGGTGAGCGGTGCCACCACTGAACTAAAATTGCGGGTGAACCGCCTGTAAAAGCTGGCAAAACCTAGAAACCACTGGTGTTGTTTCATGGAGGTGGGCTGTGGCCAATTCTGCACGGGGTGGGTCTTATTGGGTCATTTGTAGGTTGCCATTTGATATAACAACCCAAGGAAGGAGACTGTGGATACATGGAATTCTCTCTTCTCTGGCTTCATGAATAGTTGCTTCTCAAGAAGACGTTGTTAAACCTGCCAGGTATGCTGGACATGTTTGTTAGTGGACCGGAAGAAAGTAAGTACATCATGTAGGTAAACAAAGATGAAATTCTGTAGCATTTCCTGAAGTACATCACTGATGAAGGCTTGAAATACCACTTGAGTGTTTGCCAACCCAAAAGGCATGACCTGGCATTTGTAGTGGCCTATCGGTGTGTTGAAGGCCATTTTCCTTTCACCCCCATCAAAAATACAAATTGGATTGTGGGACCGATGGAGGTCCAATTTGGTAAGTATTGTAGCTCCCTGGAGGATCTCAAAGACCATGTTAATGAGAGGGAGAGGGTACTGGTTTTTAACTGAGATCTTATCAATAGTCACTTAGCAAATACTCCGAATGCTCATCCAGATTTAATAGTTAAATATCAGATATGGCTTCCATGGGAAAATTTGGGTGATATGTAGGTTCAGTCTATAGCACTTGAAGAAGAATGCTTACAAGTGGAACTCACTGCTTTGTAGTTGCACATCAGCGATTTCAATATAAAAGTGTGGTTGGCAATTGTGTACAATATATGAAGAGCACCAAAGTTGAAATGAGAGATGTTAAACTATAATTTTTGCTTGTTAGTGACAATGTTAGGAGGATTAATGTAGGATAAACGTAATGGGTGGTTGGTGTCAGTGCAATTCAATGGGCCAAATGGTCTCTATGACTCTAACACAATATTGAAGGTGAATGAAGACAGTCTTAATGCTCTGCCAATACCTGTCCTCAAGAGGCTGCCTGACTATATTTTATGGGAGTTTATCATGTGCAAGTTAGCTGCCAGATTTCCTCAATGTGCTTTGGGGTGAACTGGCCCTTTAAAAGGTACTAAATTTACACAGGTCTTTCTATCTTTAATCCAGTGTTTATACAGAGTTATCTCTCTCATTACGGTTACACGGGAGGCAAAAAGCTACTATAACAAGAGTGTGGGTTCTTCAAATGGTCATATTAGATAACCACTAGGAGTTCAGGGGACGCAATTGCAACTTGAAGACAACTCAAGCCATGAAAAGAATCTTGACTGCAAGTTTAACTGTCATCCAGCCAGGTATATAACCTGGAGTTTATCCTCTGTCTACCTAACAGAGATAAAACCGTTCAAGATTCACAGACTGGCACAGCCAGAATGATAAAAAAAAGTGTATGAAACTGAACAATCACAACAAATAAAATCAGTACAATTAATACCAATAATATGACAAAGTCATCATATGAAACTACAAAAAACATGATATAAAACAACGCAAACTTATGAACGGTATTATGACTTCTGAAAACTTTACTTTAAGTAGTCAGGTAGATGCGTCTTAAAGATTGTGAGTGCCTTTGCCTCCAACCCCTCAAACATTCCAGACTCCACCACCAAATGAAAAAAATCTCGGACTTTTAACGTTGTTACTCCTATATCCACTAGTTTCAGACACCTCTGCTATGAGGCAAGATTATTTACTTTCCACTGGGTGTAATTTTATATGCTTCCCCTCCCTGGCTTCACGACTCCAAAGAATGCAAGCCCAGTCTATTCAGACTTCCTTCACAACTGAAATACTCCATCCCAGTGAATCTCATTTGCAGACTCTCTAGTGTGATCATGTTTTTCCTGAAATGTGGTGGAGAGAATTGCAAACATTGCTCCAATTGTAACAAAACCAAGCCTTCATATAGTTGTATTATAACCTCACTGCTGTTATATTTTATGCCCCTGCTACAGAGAGAAATTAACCTGTGTCCCTCTACCACCTTATCGACATGCTCTGCCACCTTCTAATTGGAAACGAAAGTAATTACTGCCAAATGACTCAGCCCAATGTGGGCATTACAGATAGTGACTGCTCTTATAAAATAATATAAAGTAGCTTTAAAAATATTTATAACAGTGTTAAAGAAGCTTGGACTGCTGCCAATTTTCAGTCAAATTACGATGAAGACTTTGTTACCTTTCCAATTAGGGCTTCACTGACGGCGCTAGTGCCAGGGTCATTGGAAGCTGGAGTACTGTGCGAGTAGTTGCAGACCTAAGTAGGAGGGCTAGAAATCCCAGAGCAATGTAAATAACTGGAGACCCAACAGAGTGGGAAAGTCAGACCACTACATTAAATATATCATGTAATGGTGGTGGTTAAAGCGAAGTTTATTTACCTGTCATCTTATAGTGTTCAAGTACAATCTGTAATCATTAATTTCATTCATTTACCATTTTAGACTTCATCAACTCTTAGACATTCATATAAAAAAGAAAAGATTAGCTGCAGTTCAGGGATATAAATACCTTATGCAATCAGCTTGACGCAAAATGCTAAATTCCTGCCTTTATAACTTGCTGTCAAAGTAATTAATGTAAATATTGAACACAGCAAACCCTGATTATCAAGTAGGATATTTCAAGGTTTGCTCCGAGGATCACTAATTCAGGTGCTAAAATTTAATCGATGTAGAAAATGTAAACATTAAGAAAGTTTTCCTTGATGAGCAAAACATTGCAGGTGCTGGAAATCTGATACAAAACCAGAAAATGCTGGAAATACCTGGTAGGTCAGATGGAGAGAAATAGAGCTAAGATTACAAGTCAATGATATTAAGTCAGAATTGGATTCTGATGAAAGATTATCAATCCTCAATGCTAAATTTGTTAAGAACACTTTCCTTAAATATCGTGTGTGGTTATTGGGTGCAGTTCTGGTCACCTACCGACAGGAGAGATATCAATCACTAAGATTAAGAGAATAAAAAGAAAATTTACAAAGGTTTTGCCAGGACTTAAGGACCTGAGTTATAGGGAAAGGCTGAATAGAACTTTATTGCCTGGAGTTCAGGAGAATGAGGAGAGATTTAATAGAGGTATTTACGCAAATTGAGGCATAAAGAGACAGTAAATGCAAGGTCGAGTGAGACAAGAACTGGAGGTCAGGGGTTAAGGATAAAGTGCTTAAGGTGAACATGAGGAGTAACTTCACTCAGAGGGTGGTGCAGTGGATGCAAGTTCGATTTCAGCATTTAAGAGAAGTTTGGATAAGTGCAAGGATGGGACTGGTATGGCAGGCTATGGTCCAGGTGCAGATCAACGGGACCAGGCAAAATAATAGTTTGGCATGAAGGCCCTGTTTCTGTGCTGCTGTGCTTGATAACTCTGTGAACTTTAATTGATATTCCCATCCATCCACTTCTATGGAGAGAGGTTGAATTGTAAAATAACAGGGTAATAACAAGCTGTAAAATAGGAGTGTGATGCTATTTAACTTCAACCAATTTGATGGGCTGCACTCGAAGATCTGTTTCTAGTTCAATAATTTTCTGGGATAGGTAAGGTACTTCACCTCTCAGTCTTGTAGAGAGATGTTAAATGAAGTTACAGAAGTATAATGTAATATCATCCAGACTGCTAAGCACTATTTTCATTCACAGATTAGGCTAATATGAAGTAGTTCATCTATTGACTACATTTTTTAAAAAGGCATTTAATACTTCCCATTTTTTTCATGTAACACTATCAGAAACAAGTTAGCTGGACATTGTTTGTGAAACTTTGCAAACAAAGTACTTGTCACTGCTCTTAAAATAAGTAATTGTGTGACAACCTGTACGGCACACAAGCAGATCTTTCACTTAGTTAAATGAATATCATCTTCTTTAAATAACTACTCACTTTGACAGGATTCCATTAACACTCTGTACTATATCTGTATGCACAGGATGTAGCCAAGTTTAATCAACCATTAAAGAAAACGAGTTCCTTTGACTGACAGGTGAATCAAAATACTCGAGCATCTTGAACAGGCAGCGCATGTAGCAGCTCCAAGGAGCAATCGATAAGAATAATTAAAGGAAGACCAGCATTGTCATGACACAACAATTTTCTTGAGGGCAGTGTATCACCAAGGAGATGGAATATTTCTTAAGATTCTTGCACTTGATTACATTTATTTAACACCTTCCAATACGTGTTTTCAGTGAAACAGAAAATGGAATCAACAGAAAATATTTGTTCTGCATCTTAAACTGGTTGTACTTTGTTTCTGGTGAAGCTTAAAGAGAATTGAGTACATGTACTACTGTCTAATTTCTCTGAGCTATTTATGTTCTTACATCATTGATGTATATTTTATTGTTCTTTCATCTGTGATTGAATAGCTGGTTTAGCAACATTTTATCCCCAGTAGGATGTCATTGGACTTCTTTCATTGGTAATTCTTTCATTTATTTTTTTTACAATAATAACATCAAAGATGTATATCAATTGATTGCACACAATAAGTGAGTAGGAGGTCATGCAGAAGACCAGAATTACTGCAGGATCAATGGAAAAAAATTGAAAATGGATGAGGACCTGAACATCAAGACATTGTTTAACCAGGAATCACTGCAAACACAAAGGGAATAGATGACAGAGAGATGATGTAACTTGGGTCATGAGCATTACCACTTTGGACAGTAAGTCTATAGGAGATGGGAAATGAGACTTTCCCTCAGAGCATTGAGAGAATTTTTGATCACCTCATACTGGCAATCAAACAAGCCAAACTTGAAGGTGGAGGAGGTATGATGAGAGGTGTAATTTTGAGCCATCAATATAAATTTGGAACGTGATGCCACTAGCATGTGTAGCATCTGATTGGTCAATGGGGGTGGGGGAAGGGTGGCAAAGGGTTGATCCTAGAAGAATGTAAAGTCATGATGAGTGGGAAGAGAAACGATTGCAGGATTTCCTCTGACAATGATTGCAAAAGAAAGAATAAATCAAGTCCTTCATCTCTGATCCATTGTTTTAATATGGTTATTTCTCAAATAGTTTAATAATTTTTTTATTTGTAATGTTATGTTTAATGTTTCTACATCCCAGATAACATAGTTTTAACGTTCTTCACGTAAAATGTGTATGTATGTAATATTAGTCAATAAATTATCCATTAATTCTGTCACTCTCTTTCGTACTCGATCATTTGACTACATGCATGTAGGTTTGAAGTGAAGTGTGGGACCTTGTAAAGAGAGACTGATTACAGGAAAGAGAAAAACATTCTGAATTCATTTCACATTAATGTTGAAACTGTGCATGAGGACAGAATGTCCCAGAAGGCAGGCATGTTTGAAAAGAAATAACTAAAGACATGACTTCTGGCTTTGAATAAAGTTCATTTTTTAAAATTTTTAATTACCGAGTTTCCAGCAACTTGATCATAACTAAGGTAGACTTCATTTCATCTCTATTCCAGTAATTAGAATATTCTTGCAACCCAGAATAAATAGAGTTTTTGTTTCTTCCAAAAGTTTTAGATTTCTTTCATTCTTGATTCTTTATTTTTTAAATGTGCTTTTGTTCATGATTTCTGATTGTACATCCTAGTTGCATAATCTTATCAGACAATGGAGATGGAGAAAGTTTGTAATTTATATTACGTTACCATTTCTTTAACCTTTGCCTTGATCACACAGTCTGTATTTTATTTCCGGAGAACAATGAAGTATTTTGCACTAACATACTGGCAAAGCTACACTGCTACTTAATAGAAGCTATAAACAAACCCTCCCCAAAACTCCCCAGCCTTTATCTTTCACCCCAGTCATTGAACTTTATGCTGATACAGCTCAGGAACCCAGAATGTACTTTCACAGAGGAAAGATAATTTTTTTAAAAATCTCTATTTCCATCATCCTTCAATGAAGGTAGGCCGCTGCTGCAATTCCATATACCTAAAGGTCTCCAGCAAGGTCAGATGTGGAGTACTGCATCATGAGCAATCCTGGAATTACCAACACACTTCATATTCCCATATTTTCATTTTGAAGAAACTGCTATTACCACAATTAAATAGAACAAATTAATTAGCTGCAAATCGATAACTTGGATATCATTCTTGTTATTTTGTGTGCTTTCTTTATTATATATTTTCTTCTATTGACTAATATCCATAGATTTGAGGTATGACGACTTCCAATAACACAGATAGGACTGCTGATGCTAATTGACCTCTCCCTGTTAATGCCACCCAGAATGAAATAACATCTTCATTCCATGCCGCAACAATTAAGTGGCTAGCCAGAGTATGTTATTGAATTACACTTTATAAGTTCTTTGAGAGTAGTTGATTGAATACAGAACATATTACATTTCACATTTTGACCTTTTATAGAATGCCTCAATCATCTCATCAGATTTAGATCCAAGTTGAAATGGTTAGGAAAATGGGGTCAGGTAAATAGCAGCAACCCATTATACGAGGGAATCTGCAGATGCTGGAAATTCAAGCAACACACACAAAATGCCGGTGGAACGCAACAGGCCAGACACCATCCATAGGAAGAAGCACAGATGACGTTTCGGGCCGAGACCCTTCGTCAGGACTAACAGAAAGAAGAGATGGTAAGAGATTTGTAAGTAGGAGGGGAGGGGGAGATCCAAAGTGATAGGAGAAGACAGGAGGGGGATGGATGGAGCTAACAACTGGAAAGTTGATTGGCAAAAGGGATACAAGGCTGGAGAAGGGAGAAGATCATGGGATGGCAGGCCGAGGGAGAAAGAAAGGGGGAGGGGAGTGTCAGAAAAAGGTGGAGAGCAGGCAAGGAGTTATTGTGAGAGGGGCAGAGAGAGAAAAAAGAGAGAGAGGAAAAGAGGGAAATAAATAAATAAATAAATAAATGGATAAGGGATGGGTAAGAACGGGAGGAGGGGCATTAATAGAAGTTATAGAAGTCAATGTTCATGTCATCAGGTTGGAGGCTACCCAGACAGAATATAAGGTGTTGTTCCCCCAACCTGAGTGTGGCTTCATCTGGCTACCTCTACTCCAAGATGAAGCCACATTCAGGCTGGAGGAACAACACCTTGTATTTCGTCTGGGTAGCCTCCAACCTGATGGCATGAACATTGACTTCTCTAACTTCCGTTAATGCCCCTCCTCCCATTCTTATCCCATCCCTTATTTATTTATTTATTATTTTTCCCCTTTTATTCTCTCTCTCTTTTTTCTCTCTCTGTCCCTCTCACAATAACTCCTTGCCTGCTGTCCATCTTTCTCTGGCGCTCCCCTCCCCCTTTCTTTCTCCCTAGGCCTTCCATCCCATGATCCTCTCCCTTCTGCAGCCTTGTATCCCTTTTGCCAATCAAATTTCCGGCTCTTAGCTCTATCCTTCCCCCTCCTGTCTTCTTCTATCATTTTGGATCTCCCCCTCCCCTCCCATTTTCAAATCTCTGACTATCTCTTCTTTCAGTTAGTCCTGTCGAAGGGTCTCAGCCCGAAACGTCGACTGTGCTTCTTCCTGTGGATGCTGTCTGGCCTGCTGCGTTCACCAGCATTTTGTATGAGCAACCCATTATGTTTGTATAATGTTTATCAGTGGATCATTCTAATTATTACTCTTAGACTTACATATATATGATGGGTTCTCCCATTTTCTCTCTCATCCTTTCCCTTTGATGGTTGGTGCCAGTGAAGCAAAATCAGAATTAGTCCACAAAATTAAATTTTGTAGATAGCAACCCCAGATAAAAATAAAATTTCCACTCATGTTAAATCTTCAGAACTCTTGAATTTTGTCTTGTTACTTAAGTTTATATTTACCTTTATTTCATCATCTTTGCAATTTTGAGCAAATTCTATGACACATTATTCTGCTATGTTGACTAAATCAACAAAAGTGAACATTATTAGAACAAAGAAGAGGGTGCAGGCCCTTCAGCCCACAATTTTGTGCCGACCTTTTAACCTAGTCCAAGATCAATCTAACCTTTCTCTCACACATTTTTCTTTCATCCTTCTACCTGTCTAAGAGGTATCAAATCATAAACGGCATCAAATGTTACAGAGTATTGCAAATGTAATTGTTTTGGCCAAATTTTGTCATCAAATTGGTATTTGTTAATCATTGGACAATCTTCTACTGGGAACTTTAAACTGTTTTTAAATTTTAGCACCACCTTTGAACAAAATGCAATGGGATCGTACCGCACCAGATAAGGATAGGAAGGCATGATCCTGAGACCTAACTACATCAGGCTGGGAAAGAGGGCTTGAGATGTTGGCCCAAATTGGGAGGAGGTTGCCAGACTCTGAGATGTTGTTCCTGGATCGCTATGTTTTTGAAATGGATGCAGGTTATAATACACGAAATGATATTAATAAGGGTATGAATCAGAAACTATAGCTTGTTCTTGCATTCTGCAGCATATTTGCATTCAAGGCACACTAAAGACATATGGGTTTGGGTTTAATTAAATTAGCCTGAAATTTCTGGACGAATTCCCGATTTCCTGCCATAACCTCAATAAGCACTTCAAACTCCTACCCCTGCAGGCAACAAAGGTGTACATAACCCTACAAGGCTTTGTTCATTCATTGCTCATCCCTGAGCTTAATAACTCTGCAATTGATGTACCTTTACAGTAAGGCCCAAGCATTACATTTTTTTTCTCAATAAAGTTGTTCCTCAATTTCTTGTATCCCCTTCAAAACATTCTTTAAAACGTAACTAACATTTGACTGCTCTCCCCTAACATCCCTGCACTTACTTACTTCAGCCAATCACTTCTACTGGGGTAGGGTCTGCTAACAGCAGCTCTCCAGAGTCCTCTGTCCTGGGCCTGTCTTTCAAATTGTCCTCAGGTGTAGCCCATTGAGGATCTTTCCTCTCCCAGGGGTGAAGTATTTCGAGCTTCTGTTGGCATTTGTAGCTCTGGGCTTTTATGGGATAAGGTTCTATGCCCAATTGTTCTATGCCCAATTGTCATCCTTTTGCAGCCTGAGCTTGGGGCCATCCATGTGGGGCTATCCCATGTAACTTACTTGGTAACACTCTTGACTCTAAGTTCTATTATGGCAATTTAAGCACGAAATCACCAGATTTCAAATGACAATGAAAATTATTATTTTCAATGTCCTACTCGAATCACAAGGGATTCTTCTAATCTTTCAAGCCAATGAGGAGAAAATCTAGAGGAATTCAGGTTCATTGTGTGCATGCAGATACCCCAAAGAAAGACTCCAGGCACAAGAGTAGACCACATGATCAAAACCTGAAATAATCCACTTTATCTATGCATAATTTGCAGAAGCTATCTGTAATAAAAATGTTATACTGCAACTATCCGAGAAGCAGGAACAATGAATATTCCTCCACACGTGCAACTTCTGCTGTTTGAGTAAGCTGCATGGTAGCACTGCAGTCAGTGTAATGCTTTTGCACTGCCAGCAACGCGGGTTCAATTCCTGCCGCTGTCTGTAAGGAGTTTGTACTTTCTCCCCATGACCACATGGGTTTCCTCCAGGTGCTCCGGTTTCCTCCACGCTCCAAAGACAGTTACATACGGAAATAATCGGTCGTATGGGGTGTAGTTGAGCAGTACAGGCTTGTTGACCCAGAAGGGCCAGTTACTGTGCTGCATCTCTAAATATAAATATATTCTAGCTCTCTCTGATATACTTGGTTTATTAATGTCACTCGTACCGATAAATATAGTGAAAAGCTTGTCTTGCACCCTGTTTGAATGGATCAAATCATTACACACTGCATTGAGGTAGAGCAAAGTAAAATAATACCAATACAGGATGAAGTGCAACAGCTACAGAGAAAAGCAGTACGGGTTAACAATAGGCTGCAAGATACTAATAAGGTAGATTGTGAGGGCAAGAGTCCAATATCACACTAGGGGTAAATGGAAGAATTTTCTCCAAGTCTTCAATGTTCCAAAGATTTTTTTGCTGATGAATGGTCCCAGACCTGAAATATTTCTCTCTCCACAATGCAGCTTAACCTGCTGAGAACTTCCAGATCTTTTGCTTCTGATTTCTAAAGTCTGCAGTTATTTTGATTTCTATGCTTAAGAATTTGTTCCTGTTACATCCAGCTCATCTAATGGGTGTTTTGCGTAATTACACATTGTCCTTGTTACATACATTTCAAGAAGACATTCAATTGGTATGTGCTTCCATTAGTGGCTCAACACGTGCTATTCAGTTGAATCGGACATATTATGATACATCTGAACATTCTGCAGTAGGTCTCACTGTCAGCTATCCCTGGCATACACTGTAGGTGTAATTGAAAGCTTATGAAATTCGAAACCTTGTCATAATATTTGTTGAAATAAGTGAAATTTTATGCAAAGACTTATTTAATCAGGAGTAAATATTTCAATTTGTTGCAGCTACCCTGCAGGGAAGCATCAGTGCTCAGTATATACACAGTAGGTTTAATTTACCCAAAAGACACAATCCACATCAGCACAGCAAAAAGACTCCAATTCAGTCTCAGATGAGTTCATTTCTAAATATTCATATTTTGTGCATCCCATCCATGCATTAAATCCATTACAGAGTCAATTTGCTGGCCAAATAACCAGAATTTCAATGAATCATGCTCAGGTGGCTAATTTTGTTTACTTAAACAATTATTTGCCTCAGCACCTCTTACAAAGAAAAATAGTTTCTAAGAATTCTAATTAACTTTAACATTTCCTTTTTTGTAGTTTTATTGCATTTACATTAAATCTCTTAAAATTTTAATTTTTAAATAACAACATCCTAATTCTATCAAGTGTCTAATTATCACTGTAACAAGTATGAAGGAGCTGATTCAGTACAAACACTAAAGTTTACCTGATCACAAAAACTGGGTCAATCTCAATTGAATTTCCTCAGGCAGTCGCTCCTCGCCAGGACATTCTACTGGGGTCATCACTACCTACTCTTCAAACATTGTTGCTTATTTTTAAACTTGATCAAATTGATGACCGTAGTTGTGTATATTCCTAAAAAGAAGATTTGTATGCAAGACCTTTATACTGCTAAATTACTGAACTCAGAATCATCACTATCCAAAAACTCTCAAATAGATTCCTGAAGATTCTTGAACCCAGCTATATTACATTGAACATTAACATACAAGTTATTGTTATTCTAAAAAGACAGCAAGCTGGAAATACCCAACAGGCCAGGTCTCATCTATGGAAAGAAAAAAACAAAGTGAACATTTCAGGTTGAAAACCCTTGAGCAGAACTTTATATTATCACTGAAATGAAGTGCTTATCCAGGTGAAACCAAACATCAGCATTTTGCATGAGCACAAGTTTTTCTTGAAATTTGTATTTTCTTTCTTTTCTTGGCAGATTTAAACATATTAACGGGGGAAAATAGAAGAACAATTAAGAGGTTGCAGACATCTGCAGCTGTTAGAAAGTAGAAGCATTTTGGTACCATTTCTGTTTGAACTCATTTAATTTTGAGAAATCTCCCTACATTTCACTTTTTTAAATGTGTTTTTTCCAATGGTTCATTCAGGAAAACAGCCATCAAAGTGACAGTGGAAGTTTAAAAAGAGGAATGTTAAAACCTGTCCAGTTGTGTGGAAAAGTGTGACACAGGGGAAAGAGTTGGTGAATAAAAG
Organism: Mobula hypostoma; assembly: GCF_963921235.1. NCBI lineage: Eukaryota > Metazoa > Chordata > Chondrichthyes > Myliobatiformes > Myliobatidae > Mobula > Mobula hypostoma. Next base: position 32,025,853 of record NC_086103.1, on the reverse strand, counting down.
GGAGGCGTTTCACAATTTATCATGGCAATCAAATTACTCTGGAGGAGTTTAGACATGGTACAAATGAAGAAATGTTTGTTGAGAAGAAGTATTGTTTCAGGTCAAAGACCCTTAATCAAAACTGTGAAGGAGAGTAAAGCAACCTATTAATCTGCAGGGAGATGTTATTGATAGCAGAACACTGGATAACCATAGTGATAAACGGTAAACAAGGTTATCTGGTCAATGAGTGAATGGGAGCAGTTAGGGTGACAACATGGGCAAAGGAGCATAGGCATATATTGCCTGGATTGGAGGACTTTAGTGAGAGATTAAATAACTGTGTCCATTTCCTTTGGAACAAATGAGGCTTAGAGCAAGGTTTAGAGTGAGAGGAAAACATTTTAAAGTGGATATGAGGTGTAAGAGAATCTTCTCCACACTTTCTCCAGTGCAATCACATATTTTCTATGATATGGTGACCAGAGCTACTCACAGCACCTAAGCTGCGATCTTACTAATAACTATAGATAGTTCCCTCATAACTTCTCATATTCTTTGCCAGCTACAAAGGAGCACACCAGGTGTATCTTTTTAACAACCTTGGTCTCAATCTTTTAGGGATCTGTAGACACGTATTCCAAAGTTCCTCTGTTCTTCCACAGCATCCAAAGTCTTGCAATCCATTATATATTTCAGAGTCACTAAGATTCATAACACGCATCTGGCCCTTTGACCAATTGAGTCCATACTGACCATCAACCACCCATTTTGGTATCCCCTTGACTTGATGCATTTCTCTGCATTTCCACTGTCCTGCCCAGATTTATTTTCTTCCAGTCTAACGTTTTGCTTCTTCATGTCAGGCCTTTCTTTATCTGTCACCTATTGACTTTGGTTTCCACTTACTGAACAAATTTTGGATTGAACTTGCCATTTCTTCCTGTGCGTTTATATTTTTGATCGGCTTCAAAGTAGGACCTTGGCAAAACACTTGTTAAAGTACATAAAGACTGCATCAAATCATTATTCAAAGGGTTTGAGTGCCCAGCAATCACGAGAGTTTAATGTGTAATAAGGAAAGTGTGGGGCTACCAAATAAGGAAGAGAAAGTGGAGTTAACATTGTTGTTCAGCCATGGTCTTTTTGAATTACAAAGGGATGGAATGTCTCTTCAGTTCTTCGAGTGTTAATTCTTTACCCTACGGTATCGATGTATTCTGAATTAACTAAAATCTTTTTACTGAATCAAATCCTATTCCCGTAATACCACCTATAAATACACTGAGCTGTACGAAGGCTCTAATATGTGTGAGAAAGGTTGGATTAGCTCCCCGTATAGAACAGATGCTGAAAAAGCTTACCTCACCAAACAAAACTATCTTTAAAATCACTTACAAAAATATCATACTTTGTTTCGAAAGCTCCTCTTTTCTCGAGCACCTCCACTCCATCTGTAAAAAGCAGAATATTCCAGTTGCTAAACATTTTAATTCCTATCCCCATTCCCATTCTGACATGTTGGTCCATGGCCTCCCCTCCTGTCACAATGAGGCCACTCTCAGGGTGGAGGAGCAAAGTAGTCTTCAATTTGATGGCATGAACATCGATTTCTCCTTCCAGTAATCTTTTTCATCCCTCTTCCCTCTTCTATTCCCCACTCTGGCCTCTTGCCTCCTCTCCTCAGTTACCTATCACCTTCCCCTGGTGTTTCTCCTCCTTCCCTTCTCCCATGATCCAAACTCCTCTCCTATCAGTTTCCTTCTTCTCCAGCCCTTTGCCTTTTCCACCTATCATCTCTCAGCTTCTTACTTCATTCCCCCTCTCCTGCCCACCTGACTTCACATATCACCTTCTAGCTTGTCCTCCTACCCTTCCCTCCACCTTTTTTATCTGACACCTTCCCCATTCCTTTCCAGTCCTGATGAAGGATCTCGATCCGAAATGTCAACAGTTCTTTAATTTCCATAGGCACTGCCTGACCTGCAAAGTTCCTCCACCATTTTGTGTGTGTTGCTTTCTTTTGAAATGTCCATTCTGATCCATTGATTCATTTTCCTCTTGCGGTGTTACAATATAACTTCACCAAAGTGTAGGTGCACAAAAATTAACATCAGAGCTCTGATTGTATTTAACCCCTGACATTCTAATATCATAGTCGTAAGAGTCTTTTTGCATGGAACCACAGCCCTCAGCCCAGCTGGTCTACGCTGACCAAGATTCCCATCTCAGCTAGTCTTATTTGCATGTATTTGGTTCATATACTTTATTAGTCATGTATTTGTCCTTTTAAGTTTGCTAATGTACCTGTCTCAACCATTTCTTCGGGGAGCTGAAAACACTCTAGGTGAAAAGGTTGTTTATCGGATTCCTGTTAAACCTTTCCCCTCTCCTCTTAAGCCTATGGCCTTTTGTTCTTCATTTCCCAGTCTTTGGAAAAAGACTGCACATTCAACCCATTTATATTATGATACACCTCTGCAAGAACTCTCATCATTCTCCAGCATTCCAAAGAACAAAGTACCAAATTGCTCTACCTCTTTCCATAACTCAGTTCCTCAAGTCCCAGCAACATCCTTATAAATTTTCGCAGCACTCTTTCCAGCTTAGTGGCAGCAGGATGACCAAAACTGAATACAAGATGCCAAATCACCAAAGTTGCGTAGAACTGTAATGTCCTAGCTTTCATACTCAGAGTCCTGACTGATGAAGGACAGTGTGCAAAGGTATTCTTCACCACCCTATCATACCACAATGCCACTTCAAGGGAAGTGCTAGTATTCCTAGGTCCCTCTGTTCTACAACACTCCCCAGGACTCCAACATTCAGTGCAAAATTCCTACCCCCATTTGTCTTTCCAAAATGCAACACCATGCACTTATCCAAACTAAACTCCATTCGCCCTTTATCAACCCACTTACCCAGCTGATCAAGATCGCTCTGTAAATCCAGATAACCATCTTCACTCTCAATGACATTTATTTTTGTGTCATCTCCAAACTTACAAACTTGTACATTCTCATCAAAATCATTGACAGATGACAAATAGTAATCAACTAATACTGATCCTCTGGGGAAACACCACGAGTTGCAGATCTCCAGTCCTAAAACCAACCTTCCACCTCCACCACCCTCTGCTTCCTACCATCAGGTCATCATTGTATACAGTTAACTTGCTCTCCCTGGATCCAAGCAATCTAATTTTCTATTGTGGCCTACCATGCAGAACCCTATCAAAGGTCTCACTGAAATCCACATAGACAACTTCTGCCACCCTGCCCACATCAACGTTCTTGGTTACTTTTTCAAAAAAACTCAATCAAATTTGTGAGACACGTTTTCCCCTAAATGAAGCCACATTGGCTACCCCTGGTTTCCCAAATGCTTGAATTTCTAATTCCTCAGAATCCCTTCTGGTCACTTTCCAGCACAATGTTAGGCTTACTTTCCCAGTCCGTCCCCAGTATAGTTCCCAAACTTTTCTTTATAACCACTCTTAACTAAAAACACAGCATTAGCCATCCTCCAGTCTTCTGACACTTCACTCATCACTAACAATGATGCATGTATCTCAGCCAGGGCTCTGGCAACTTCTCCTCTAGCTTTATACAAGGTTGTAATTTTGTGGTAAGGAGTGGAAAATACTTGTGTTCAATATTATCAAATAAAAGTGTATGTCTACACTTAACCTAGAGTTCAGAAACAAAGCAGACAAAAAAATAACATGTTTGGAGTAATAGCGCAATTACATACTGAAATTTTATCTTTTGCATGACAAACAATTTACTTCATCAGGAATTTATTTTCCTGAGTTTATAATTTGCCAGGGATTTTCAAATAAAAGAGAAAACAGAACTCTCAACCCCTTGCAATCCAATGTGACACTGTTTAATTGCATAAGCCTGTTAATCAGTCACTCATCATCCCCTGTCGAATTCGCTAAGCAAAATTCCGGAGGATGACTACAAGCAGGGGCCTGCTCCCGACAGGCAGTGCCACCTTCAATAAAATGCAAATCAAAAAAAATCTGAATTTGAAAATGGTGAAGAACAATAACCCTCATTATGTTAAAATAAAATAAGCAATGGCACAGATATGCTGAACATGACTCCCATGTACTAATGATGATTGTGAGACAAATCACAATGCAGACTGATGATTACAATGTAGAACATAATAAATCTCATCAACCTTACTAGGGTAACTACTGCAATGTATTATAGGCATTTCTTTTTTGTGCTCAATAGGCAAATAGATTACAATATCAGAAAACAGACCATCCACATTTAGAAATGGGCAAGGAAAAGATTTTCAGGGTGTATATTGTATGCATTTCTCTGACATTAAATGCACCTGTTGGAAATTAACAGCTCACTCAACTATTCACACTACCCAAATGTGAATATTATAGATGGTGTGCTACCAATTTGCTGGAGAAGTTTTGTTTCATGTGTAAAGTAACCTTGAAACTGTTTTCGGCGTAAAGGAATTACAAATCACGAAGATGCTCGTTATGTTCCTTGTACTAATGCTGGAAATTCACTTGATTTCCAATTAAATCCAATTAGTGTGGCTGCTCATTCCACATCCCATTTTTCACCCTGTAGCATAACTTAATGCTATTAATCATAAATTTTCATTTACCATCTTAAACTAGTTCATTTTTCTTTAATAGTTATAACTTCAGTGCGAAATAACTCATAGAAAAATCCTTAAATTTTGACCTGATTTTCAGTTTCAATTCATTATATGATGTTGAGGTAAAACTACGCCATTTGCTTTCTTTTATGCCTCATTCACTATCCTGCAGGACATTGGTCTGTTCTAATGTGCTTGCACTCTGGTTGCTACCTTCTGCTATCCACCATCTGTCCCATTATTGTGGCCAAACATGCAGCAAAAACATATTTTACTGAACCTGCACTGGATGGCCAGGTTTTATGGTCTTCATACACTCAAGGGTCACTTTATTAGCTATTGTCTGTACCTAATAAAGTGGCCACTGAATGTATGTTTGTGGTCTTCCACTTCTGTTGCCTGTCCACTTCAAGTTTCGACATGTGCATTTTTCTGTAGACTACGGATGTAACGCATGGTTATTTGAGTTACTGTCGCCTTCTTGTCAGGTTGAACCAGGCTGGTCATTCTTCTCTAACCTCTTTCATTAACCACCATTTTCACTCATAGAAGTGCTGCTCACTGGATTTTTTTTTGGGGGGGGGGCTGGTTTTGCACAATTCTCTGTAAATTTTAGAGACTCTTGCACATGAAAATCACAGGAAATCAGCAGTTTCTGAGATGCCCTGTCTGGGACCAAAAATTATTCCATGGTCAAGGACTCCCAGATCACATTTCTTCCCCATTCTGATGTTCAGTCTGAACAACAACTGAACCTCCTGACCATATCTGCATGCTTTTATGCTTTGAGTTGTTGTCGCAGGAAAGCAGCATTCAAAGTCAAGGATGCCCGCTACCCAGGTCATGCTCTCTTCTTACTACCGCAAGCAGGTAGGAGGAACAGGAGCCTTAAGTCGCACACCCACCAAGTTTGGGAACAGTTATTACCTCTCAACCATCAGGCTCCTGAACCAGAGTGGTTAACGTCACTCACCCAATCACTAAACTGATTCCACACCTTATGGACTCATTCCAAGGACTCTACAACTTACGTTCTCAATATTCCAGATCTAAAATATAGAGAGGCTTCCAGATCTAACATATAGAAAGGCTTTGAGGAAAGAGAAGCAGAATAAACAGTGTAAAGGTAGTAAGGTAGAAGGGCTAAAGTGTGTGTACCTCAATGCAAGAAGCATCAGAAACAAAGGTGATGAACTGAGAGCTTGGATACATACATGGCATTATGATGTAGTGGCCATTACAGAGACTTGGCTGGCACCAGGACAGGAATGCATTCTCAATAGTCCTGGATTTCAGTGCTTTAAAAGGGATAGAGAGGGCGGAAAAAGGGGAGGGGGGTGGCATTACTGGTCAGGGATACTATTACAGCTACAGAAAGGGTGGGTAATGTAGCAGGATCCTCTTTTGAGTCAGTATGGGTGGAAGTCAGGAACAGGAAGGGAGCAGTTACTCTACTGGGGGTATTCTATAGGCCCCCTGGTAGCAACAGAGATACCGAGGAGCAGATTGGAAGGCAGATTTTAGAAAGGTGCAAAAATAACAGGGTTGTCATCATGGGTGACTTTAACTTCCCTAATATTGATTGGCACCTGATTAGCTCCAAGGGTTTAGATGGGGCAGAGTTTGTTAAGTGTGTCCAGGATGGATTCCTGTTACAGTAAGTGGATAGGCCGACCAGGGGGAATGCCATACTAGATCTAGTACTAGGTAATGAACCGGGTCAGGTCACAGATCTCCCAGTGGGTGAGCATCTAGGGGACAGTGACCACCACTCCCTGACCTTTAGCATTAACATGGAAAAGGATAGAATCAGAGAGGACAGGAAAATTTTTAATTGGGGAAGGGCAAATTATGAGGCTATAAGGCTAGAACTTGCGGGTGTGAATTGGGATGATGTTTTTACAGGGAAATGTACTATAGACATGTGGTCAATGTTTAGAGATTTCTTGCAGGATGTTAGGGATAAATTTGTCCCAGTGAGGAAGATAAAGAATGGTAGGGTGAAGGAACCATGGGTGACAAGTGAGGTGGAAAATCTAGTCAGGTAGAAGAAGGCAGCATACATGAGGTTTAGGAAGCAAGGATCAGATGGGTCTATTGAGGAATATAGGGAAGCAAGAAAGGAGCTTAAGAAGGAGCTGAGAAGAGCAAAAAGGGGGCATAAGAAGGCCTTGGCAAGTAAGCTAAAGGAAAACCCCAAGGCATTCTTCAATTATGTGAAGAACAAAAGGATGACAGGAATGAAGGTAGGACCGATTAGAGATAAAGGTGGGAAGATGTGCCTGGAGGCTGTGGAAGTGAGCAAGGTCCTCAATGAATACTTCTCTTCAGTATTCACCAATGAGAGGGAACTTGTTGATGGTGAGGACAATATGAGTGAGGTTGACGTTCTGGAGCATGTTGATATTAAGGGAGAGGAGGTTTTGGAGTTGTTAAAATATATTAGGACAGATAAGTCCCCGGGGCCTGACGGAATATTCCCCAGGCTGCTCCACGAGGCAAGGGAAGAGATTGCTGAGCCTCTGGCTAGGATCTTTATGTCCTCGTTGTCCACGGGAATGGTACCGGAGGATTAGAGGGAGGCGAATGTTGTCCCCTTGTTCAAAAAAGTTAGTAGGGATAGTCTGGGTAATTATAGACCAGTGAGCCTTAAGATTATTAGAGATAGGGTCTATGGGCATTTAGAGAATCATGGTCTGATCAGAGACAGTCAGCATGGCTTGTGAAGGGCAGATCATGTCTAACAAGCCTGATAGAGTTCTTTGAGGAAGTGACCAGGCATATAGATGAGGGTAGTGCAGTGAATGTGATCTACATGGATTTTAATAAGGCATTTGACAAGGTTCCACACAGTAGGCTTATTCAGAAAGTCAGAAGGCATGGGATGCAGGGAAGTTTGGCCAGGTGGATTCAGAATTGGCTTGCCTGCAGAAGGCAGCGGGTCGTGGTGGAGGGTGTACATTCGGATTAGAGAGTTGTGACTAGTGGTGTCCCACAAGGATCTGTTGTGGGACCTCTACTTTTCGTGATTTTTATTAATGACCTGGATGTGGGGGTAGAAGGGTGGGTTGTCAAGTTTGCAGACGACACAAAGGTTGGTGGTGTTATAGATAGTGTAGAGGATTGTCGAAGATTGCAGAGAGACATTGATAGGATGCAGAAGTGGGCTGAGAAGTGGCTGATGGAGTTCAACCCGGAGAAGTGTGAGGTGGTACACTTTGGAAGGACAAGTTCCAAGGCAGAGTACAAAGTAAATGGCAGAACACTTGGTAGTGTGGAGGAGCAGAGGGATCTCGAGGTATATGTCCACAGATCCCTGAAAGTTGCCTCATAGGTAGATAGGGTAGTTAAAAGGCTTATGAGGTGTTAGCTTTCATAAGTCGAGGGAAAGAGTTTAAGAGTTGCGATGTAATGATGCAGCTCTATAAAACTCTGGTTAGGCCACACTTGGAGTACTGTGTCCAGTTCTGGTGGCCTCACTATAGGAAGGATGTAGAAGCATTGGAAAGGGTACAGAGGAGATTTACCAGGATGCTGCCTGGTTTAGAGAGTATGAATTATGATCAGAGATTACGGGAGCTAAGGTTTTACTCTTTGGAGAGAAGGAGGATGAGCGGAGACATGATAGAGGTGTACAAGATAATAAGAGGAATAGATAGAGTGGATAGCCAGCGCCTCTTCCCCAGGGCACCACTGCTCAATACAAGAGGACATGGCTTTAAGGTAAGGGGTGGGAAGTTCATGGGGGATACTAGAGGAAGGCTTTTTACTCAGAGAGTGGTTGGTGCGTGGAATGCACTGCCTGAGCCAGTGGTGGAGGCTGATACACTCGTGAAGTTTAAGAGACTACTAGACAGGTATATGGAGGAATTTAAGGTGGGGATGTTATATGGGAGACAGGGTTTGAGGGTCGGCACAACATTGTAGGATGAAGGGCCTGTAATGTGCTGTACTATTCTATGGTCTATGTTCATTACTTATTGATTTGTTATTAATATTTGTTTTTTCTTATGTTTGTATTTGCACAATATGTCTTTTCACCTAGGTTGTTCTTCTGTCTTTGTGTGCAATTTTCCTTGTTTCTATTGTATTTCTTAGTATGTAGTGTGAAAGTCCACAAGAAAATGAATCTCAGTATATGGTGACATATATGTACTTTACTTTGAACATAATTGGCTGATTTAATGAGCAAGTATACCCAATAAACTGGCTATTGATTGTATATAATATTTGAGCATCTCTGAAATTCCAGCATGACACAAGAAACTAAGGGCTCTGTAATGGACTCCCTAACCAGTTTCTAGGAAGAAAATATTAGGAGAGCTGTCATGTACATAACTGTTTCCTTCTCAAAGCCTTTGCAGCCCGACTGTGCATAGACTCTCAAACTGACAGAAAACTAGCAAGCTTGACACCACCATTTTGGATTTTCACGAAATGCTATTAGAACCATCATTGATGAAATTATTGGTGATGGGAAACAATTATCAGCCCTTCAAAAATACTAAAACGCAGAATATCTCCCATCAAAGTACCTTTGCATGATTATTGTCAAACACCAAACAGAATGATATTTTCTTATTAGTAGTTGATTAGTTTACACAAAGTCATTCAACAAGCAAACAAGGTAAATTAGGAGGAGGTTGAGTAATAGCCAAATTGTGCATATTCAGGCAGTGTATTTTTATAACATAAGGTGTACCTTTATTGTCGGTCTGCGATCTATTGAATTGTACTAAGATAATTGTAAGATGATACCAATTAAGTTGAATCCTTGCATACTCAAGGTCTCTGGACTGCCTGAGAAACAAGGGTTATTTATAATGTAATCAAAGAACAAATGGATGGTGGAGAGAAAATTGCTAATGGTCAGCTTAAAAGAACAGCCCCTCTGCTAGGGGACACCATAGTCAAGAGGAGACAGAATCGGCCATGAAATGCATCACATCAGCAGACTTTTAATGGGTTGACTAACAGAAGTTTGAAGATGTGCAGAGATAAAATTATAATTCCATGAGAAAGTTTGTAGAGTTAGTCATTGCAATATATTATTGTAGTCAATAAAAATTCAATTCAAAGTAGCATATTTCCTATTTGTCATTACTTATTAAATCTCCAGTTTAGACTCCAATTTAGTAGAGATCTTTGTCTTATAAATCAATGCCTCAAATTTCTCTCTCATAGTCCCTTTCAGTGACCAATACTATTATCATAGTATCTCTGTCAGTTTTTAACATATTCTAGGTTATTAAATAGTGTGTAGATTGACACAGAGAACTGCCTCTATTTTGTAGATTAAGTGGTCGAATCATAGAGGAAATTGATGGACATGTCAATAGGTACATTTCATGTCAGAAAAATGTACATGATATACATCCTGAAATTCTTTTTCTTGTGACATGTGAGGAGAATCAAATGGGAAAGGATAGGATTAGAACCAATGGTGCTGAATAATGATCAGCACAGAATCAGTCGGCCAAAGGGCCTGTTTCCCATGTTGCACTTCTCAATGTCTATGGTTCAAGATTGCTAATTCTGCTTAGATATAATCCTGGATTAGAGGATGTATTTTCTGTACCTTCAAAATGAATATTTTGTTTAATTAATCTTTCAAATTATTAACTACCTCACTTAGCCATTATAGTTTGCTTGTACCTTCAATTGTTTGAGAATCTCCTTACATCATGGTCTTCTGTATCTGTCTGAATTCATTTAGATATGTTCCATGGCCATCCCACCAAACCACCTCAGCTCTTCCTTCATTTCATTGAAATTAAAAATTTTAAAGTTCACTTATCTTCCTCCATGTCCTTGCAACTTCTGAATCTCAGTGTCCGTTCATTTCATGATCGAGGGATTGCTATAATTTCTTAGTGTGCTGTCCTGAATATTAAACTTTACAAATACTTGGATATAACAGATCTTTGACTTTTTAATAGGATATTGCAATAAATGATCAGGGCATTTATTGAGATTTTAATGCTCTAATTTCAGCTTTTTCAAAGATATCTGATTAGTTGTAGCCTTCTGTGGCTTTGCTCCATCCTGTTGCTCTGAATATTAAAAGGCCTAGACCTGAACAGATTAGATATGGCAAAGTTAGTTCACATGATAGGGGAGTCTAGGACAAGAGGGCACGACTTCAGGATTGAAAGAAGTCCTTTTAGAACAGAGATGCAGTGAAATTACTTTAGTCAGAAGGTGGTAAATCTGTGGAATTTGTTGCCACAAGCGGCTGTGGCGGCTGAGTCACTGGGTGCATTTAAGGCAGAGATAGATAGGTTCTTGATTAGCCAGGGCATCAAAGGGTATGGGGAGAAGACAGGGGAGTGGGGATGACTGGAAGAATTGGATCAGCACATGATTGAATGGCGCAGCAGACTCGATGGGCCAAATGGCCTATTTCTGCTTCTATATCTTATTGTCTTATGGTCTTATGTTGACTTGTTTGTCAGGAACATCAAAGATAAATGATCAGTGAGTGAGTACTAAGCTGAAGTCAAGTTTATATGTGTACACGTGTGTGTGTATACACACACACACACACACACACACACACACATGCAATGAAACATGTACTTGCAGTAGCATCTCAGGCACATAGCAGCAAAAGTGCAGCATTCCAAATATAAACATTAATATTTTTTTTACAAATAAGAACTGAGTTGGAACAAAAACAAAGTCCATTTTAGTGGAAAGCAGCCAGAATGTTGCTACATTCTAGTATTAAAATTGTGCCAGTTGGTTCGAGAACTGAATGGGTGAGGGGAAGAATCGGTTTTGGAACCTGGTGATGTGGGATTTCAGGCTTCTGTATCTCCTGCCAACTCACAGTAGTAGAGGTGAGTTTGGATAAAGAATCATTGCTCGAGGTAGGAAAGGTATTTCAATGAATTTTTCTAATGTATTTTATCTCAACCATTGGACAAGTCCTAGGTCATTCATAAAGTTTACTTTAATTTCCTAGAGATCACCCTTTCAACAATAAATTCACCATATGGCTCAGTAACTTAGCATGGAAGGACAGTGCAGATTCAGAGAAGAGCAGGGATAATGCCCTACTAATTTTTGAATTCAGTAGAAATTGGGATGTCTATGTTTTTGGATAACACAGAGGATTTACCATCATCAATACATTAATTCTATTTCTTATCTTTTGACTTTAATAAATATTGCACCAAGTTTTAAAATCATACTGAATCATATTAGGCAGTTCAGAAGCATAATCACCAAGATGGTCATTATCGTTACTAAATTAAATTTAAATGGTTCTGCACAGCAATCTATTTCCCCATTTAGTGCATAAACAACAATATATTCTACAATTAAACAGCTTTAGAACTGTAAGCCAGTGGCAGGTTGCCAACATTATCCCCATTATATTTCAAAATAAACTTCTTACTGGAATTGTGCCTTTGCCCTTTCTGAAATTGCTTTTTGTAAAATCAATCATTTCTCCGAAGTCTCACTTATTCATATCCATCTTATTCTCCATTATCGCACCAAGTTTGCTTTACAAAATTAGATTGGTATTCACTGCAATACTGCTTTATCACTTCTTCAAGATAGTGCAGTCTTTTAGCAGCTTTAAAGCTTATTTTTTTAATAAAGATAAAGTCATAAAAACAGAGAGCAATATGTTGTAGCAATACCAACATCTCAAAAACTATACAGCCTCACTTAATTATTTCACTTGCAGTTTTTTAACTGATTGTGGTTACCGTGAAAGCAGTCTTTGTATATTATTCAATTGCTGGACAATTAAATGAAGCAAGGATTTGTTCACGGCATGAACTTTATCATTGTTAGCTACCCATTACACATGCACTGATATGAAGACCTGTACTAATAGAAGGAACACATTCCTGCAGTGCAGTGTGATGTGGTTAAGTCACTAACATAAAAGAGATAAATTAAAAGAAAGATACTTGAAAAGACAATGGGAGAAAACTATAAAGTTCCGTAGCAAAATGACAACCATAATTATTAGTGACCCAGGGAATGTATTAAACAGCCAAAGGCTACTTTCTCCCTTTCTCTCATGGTCTACTCTCTTCTCCTATCAGATTCTTCTTTCAGCCCTTTACCTTTTCCACCTATCACCTCCCAGCTTTTCACTTCATTCCCCTTTCCCCATGTACCCATTCTCCCCCTCAACTGGTTTGAACTATCACCTGCCAACTTGTACTCCTTCCCCTCCCCCACTTTCATATTCAAGCTTCTTCCCCCTTCCATTCCATTCCTGAGCTCAAAACGTCGACTGTTTATTCCTCTCCATAGATGCTGCCTGACCAGACGAGTCTCTCATCATTTTGCATGTGTTACTCTGCACTGATAACCTAGAGGATACGAGTTCATATTACACCATAAAGCCATGAAACTAAATTCCTTAAAATATGAATATCACCAAAATAGTAAACTAACATTTGTATATAGTATCATGATACCTAGTACAGAAGGAAGCCTTCTGGTCCATTATAATTTTATAAATAGTTAAGTTATACCTCAGGCTCCTTACTTCCCCAAAAATAAACAACCAAATTAAGTCCATTCTTTCCTTATAGATACAACTGTCTATGCCTGGTGACATTCTTGGTAATCTCCTTTGCAAACTCTCCAGTGCATCAAATTTTGCCCAGAGTACTCAAGCACTTCACAATTGCACATATGGGATGCAATTCTACCATAATCTCTCTACCAGTATTAAAAGAGAGCATTGTATGTCCTTGTAATTATACAATATTTTCATTCTGTTCTTTACCCTGAAGAAGCAGTGGACATGGACTCCGATATATTCAAAATTCAAAGTAAATTTACTATCAAAGTACTCATGTCACCATATTCAACCATGAGATTCCTTATTTTGCGGGTAATCACAGTAATTTCAAGAAACACAACAGAATCAATGAAAGACCTCTTCCAACAGAATGTACAACAACCAATATGCAAAAATAAAACAACATACTATGCTAATGCAAAAAGAAAGAGAAGAAAAAACAGTAGTAATAATTTTATTTTAAAATTTTTGTATTAATTATTATTGAAAATTGACAACAAAAATACATTAAAATAATCAAGTCAATATATCAATATATATGAGTCAAACTATTAACCAAGCTGAACAGTATATCAATAATAATAATTTTTAAAAACACAAAATGTTAAAGCTATTTTTTTTTGACAAAGAAAGAAGGAAAAAAGAACTCCTACTAATTTAAACAAAAGAAAAACACCCCAGCTAACAAACAAAAAAAAACAGGAAAAAAACCCATTTGGAGCACAAACCCAGAGTTATGCGCCATACAAACTTCTATAAAAAAAAAGACATCAATCCGCCAACCAAATCCATTTACCCAAGAATCAGAGGGGAACCATCTTAATTAACTCAAATCAAATGATAGTAGCAGGCAAAAGAGTCCCACCTTTTCTCAAAGTCAAATCGAAGATCAAAAGTTTGACGTAATTTTTTCCAAACTAAGACGTAGCATCACCTGAGAGAACCATTGTATCAAAGAGGGAGCAGAAGCATCTTTCCATTTTAATAAAATGGCCCTTCTAGCCAGTAACGTAACAAATGCAATTACGTATTGGTCTGATATAGAAGTACCATGAATATATTGAGGAATTATACCAAACAAAACTGTCAATTTATTAGGTTGTAGCTTAATTTTTAAAGCTTTAGAAATTGTAGAAAAAATAGGTTTCCAAAACTGTTTCAGTACAGAACACGACCAAAACATATGCGTCAATGTAGCTATCTCAGCTTTACATCTATCACACTGACTATTAACATTAGGAAATATTTTAGACGGTCTCTCCTTTGTCAAATAATAATGATGTACAATTTTAAATTGAATCAAAGAATGACTGGCGCAAATCCAAGAGGAATTAACCAACTTCAAAATTCACAACAAATCCTCTGTTATCAAAGTCATGTTACGCTCTCTTTCCCAATCTTGCTTAATCTTAAATAGAGGACAATTATCCTGTTGTAATTGTAAATTATAAATTTCCCTATAAAACTTTTCACTAAAGGGTTGATTTTTAAAATAGTGTCTAACAGGTCAGAATCTTGTATATATGGAAAATTACTTAAATATTCTTGTAAAAAATGTCTGACCTGAAGATATGCAAAAAAGTGTGAGTATGAAAGGGAGTATTTAGTTATTAATTTCTCAAAGGATATCAATCGGCCTTCTTGAAACAGATCCATAAAGGAATAAATTCCTTTATTCCTCCAAAGAGAAAAGGTAAGATCACTAAGTGAAGGTTTAAGTAAATAGCTTCGATAAATTAAACTAAGAAGGTTAAATTTTTTGAGATTAAAAAACTTACGAAACTGGTACCAAATTCATAATGACTGCTTAATCATAGGATTAATATTTAAAATAGAAATTTTAGCTAGTTGTACAGGTAAAGAAGCTCCTAATAACGAACTTAAGTAAAATTGTTTCACAGCTTTCAATTCCAAGTCAACCCATGGTGGACGTTCATTTTTATTAGTCCAATATAACCAAGAACACTCATAGCGTATATTAACCGCCCAATAATAAATTCTTAAATTAGGCAAAGCAAGACCTCCAACCTTTTTTAATTTTTGTAAATGACATTTTCCAATTCTTGGTCTTTTATTATTCCAAACAAACGATGAAATAATAGTCAACCTGATCAAAACACTTCTTAGTTAAAAAAATGGGAATATTTTGAAATACATATAAAAATGTTGGTAAGATCGTCATTTTAACTACATGAATTCGACCAACTAACAAAAGTGTAAGAGGATTCCATCTAGAAAATAATTGCTTCATAAAATCCACTAAGGGAACTAAATTAGCTCTATAAAGGTCGCCATAATCTTTAGTGTTAATAATACCTAAATATTTAAAAGAATCCGTAACTTTAAAAGGAATATCAACATATATAAAAGCAGAATCATTTAAAGGAAATAATTAACTTTTATGCAGGTTTAATTTATATCCTGAAAACTTTCTAAATTCATTTAATAATTTCAATAAACTAGGAATAGATTCTTCAGGATTCGAAATATAAACTAAGAGATCATCAGCATAAAGGGAGATCTTTTGAATAATCCCATTTATGGAAATTCCTTGAATATCCTTAGCTTCAAGGAGTGCAATAACCAAAGATTCCAGCACCAAATTAAATAACAGAGGACTTAATGGACATCCTTGTCTCGTACCCCGCGAAAGTTGAAAAAAGGGGGATCTACAGTTATTAGTAATCACAGTGGCAATAGGGCTTTTATACATCATTCTAATCCACTTATTAAAATTAGTACAAAAGCTAAATTTCTCTAAAAAATTAAATAAATATTTCCATTCAACTCTATCAAATGCCTTTTCAGCATCAAGAGAAACAACACATTGGGGAGTTTTCAAGGGGGATGAGTATATAACATTTAACAGTCTCCGAGTGTTAGAAAAAGAATAACGGCCTTTTATAAAACCTGTTTGGTCCTGAGAAATAATTTTAGCTAGTGTATTCTCCAACCGATTAGCCATTATTTTTGAAAGAATTTTGGCATCTACATTTAAAAATGAGATAGGTCTATATGAAGCACAATCCATAGGGTCTTTATCTTTCTTAAGAATTAAAGAAATAGAAGCTTCATAAAATGGAGAAGGTAACTCTCCTAACAAAAAAGAATCTTTAAACATTTCCAACATATAAGGAGTAAGCAAATTTTCAAATTTTTTATAAAATCCTATAGAAAAACCATCTAGTCCAGGAGCTTTACCAGATTGCATTGAAAAAAATAGCTTTCTGAATTTCTCTTTCAGTAAAAGGAGTATCAAGAATTTGTTGATCTTCACAGATATTCTAGGAAAATCAATCTTTTGTAAAAAGGCATTCATTTTAGAAGGATCAGCTGGAAACTGAGATTTATAGAGTTCACTGTAACAGTCTTGAAAAATTTTATTAATATCTTCATAGTTACAAGTTAAACTACCATCTCCCTTACGAATTTTTTAAATTGGTCTTTTAGCTCTAACTGCTTTTAGTTGAGGTGCTAGTAGCTTATTAATTTTGTCTCCAAACACATAAAATTGACTTTTTAATTTAAGCAAATTTCTTTCAATAGGATAAGTTAATAATAAATTATATTGTGATTGAAGTTCAACTCTTTGTTTAAATAAATCAATATTAGGAGAAACTGCATAAGTGTTATCAAAGTCTTTAATTTGTTTTGAAATCCTATCTAACTCTATTTTTGTCTGTTTCTTAAGCTTAGCCAAATAGGAGATTATCTGACCTCGCAAATACGCTTTAATTGTATCCCATACAATCAATTTAGCTGGACTTCCGCCTGCGGCTCGATGGAGTAATACATAAATTTTGTGGCTGCCTTTAATTCCTCCTTTTCCCCAGTTTAAACCTTGAATTTTTAACTTTAATTTCTCAGATCTTAGAGGGAAATAGTTGTCATTATGTCATATCCTTTAAGAAGTGGAAAGCAGCTCTTTGAATCCAGCAATGGAAAGAGAAAAACTTTGAAAGAAAAATCGGAAGATATACCTGCCTGGGCTGAGCCTTTGGAATGTGCGTTGATGGCTCTCGACAACAAAATAGACAATAACACTTCTGAGTTGAAGTAGTTCCAACAGTTTTCAGATGATTGAGGAAAGTATTATTTCCTTGAATACTGAGTTTAAAGAATCGAAATGTCAGATTGTGGATATTTCAACCCGCATGGAACAGGCTCAACATAAAATTGTCGATTTAGAGGCGAAGTCTCGTCAGAATAATATACGAATTATCGGACTCAAGGAAGGTTCTGAGAGTGGGAATTTATTGGACTATTTTGCCAATTTGTTTCAATCTTTGTTTCCGGATATTCTACCTCAACCTCCAGATATTGAAAGAGCTCATAGAATTTTCATATCGAATTCTCAGACTTCAGGTAAATCTCGGCCTATTTTGGACAACTTTCTTCGCTTTAAAGTGAAAGACCAAATCATAAAATGTGCAAGGAAACAGAGAGTTTTTAAATTTAACAGTTCCGAGATCCGTATTTACGAAGATTATCCGCGGGAAATTATGGAACAGCGGATCAAATTTGCCCCAGCGATGAAAACTGCTTATGTAAAGGGACTTTTTCCACGCTTCGCTACCCGGCAAGATTACAATTATTTCCTAAAGATTCTACACCTCGTGTGTTTTCGGATTCCCAAGCAGCATTGGACTTTGCTAACTCAATCGTGGAGTCGGCTGATGCATGAAGGATATTTGGGTTGCTGAAAGAAAACGGGCTTTGAAGATTTTTGATATGCTGAAGATTTCCTTTGATCAATGAACTATTTAAAGAAGAGGTGAACTTCTTTGTTTAACTGATGAATGACTTTTTTGAAGTCTGTTTGGTGTATGGAGTGAACTAACAGTGGACAGATCATTAACTGGTTTGATTATCAGCTTCTTTCTTCCTTTTCTTTTATTAATTAAGTGATAGCTTTCATAGTTTATATAGACTCTTTCCTATATCGTGAGGAGTGTTTAGAATAGATAATTAGCTTTAGTTTTAAGCTAAAGGAATAATGGTGTCTTTTTCTCATTAGAGAATGTATTGTTTAGGTTTAATAGCATTGTTTTAACACCTCTGGAGACTGTTTTTGCATTCCTAGTTTATTTTCATTGATTAACTATAAACATCTTTTTTTCTGCTTCTCTGCTGAGCTTCCTTATCTTAGGGTCATGTGATTTCTTTGTAAAGGAGAGGGGGGGAATTGGGAGAAAAACTTTAATCACTATTTATATTGAGCCGCATGCCGAGTTCTGCTTTTTTCTTCTCTCTGGGGAGGCATTCCGGCTTTTTTCTTCCTTTTTGCCAGATTTCTACCTTTTGGGATGGGGGGAGGATTCAGGGTTTTCTTGCATTTTGGGGTTTATTATAGGATTTCTTTTTCAGGGTTTTTCCCATTATGGAGCTCCAGAGCATGCGTGTTTTCTATATGGTTATATTCATTCCCGCCATCTTTGATTAGCCCATGATGGTATGCATGTATTTTCATGTTTAAAACAATATTCTATGGTTATTAAACAGATAAATATTATCTGGAACATACGTGGCTGGAATCACCCTATTAAGCGAAAGAAGACTTTTAAAATTATTAACCGATTCCAGCCCGATACAATTTTTGTTCAAGAAACACATATCAGAATGGGTGATCAAAATAGATTTTTTAAAATGTGGAAGGGCCTTCAATATCATGCTACTTGTCAAAATAAAACAAAGGGAGTATCTATTTTTATTAAAACCAATATTTTATTTATCCAAGAAGATATTGTCTCAGATATCAATGGTAGATTTTTAATTATTAAAGGAACAATTTTTAATAGAAAAATTGTCTTGGTTAATCTATATGGACCTAATGTAGATGATCCTTCTTTTTTAAAAAATGTATTTGGTTTATTACCAGACTTAAATGAATATATGCTGCTGATGGGGGGGTGACTTCAACTGTTGTTTAAACCCTTTGATTGATAAGAGTTCAACCAATCAGCAGCTTCCGAGTTGTTCAGCATCACTTATTAATTCCTTTTTAATTGATTATGGCTTGATAGAAATCTGGAGAAATCTACATCCTAATGACAGAGATTATTCTTTTTATTCACATCTCCATAAAAAATACTCACGAATTGATTATTTTATAGCTGATTTCTGATTTTCGTCCAAAGTCCTGAAATGTGAATATGATGCTATTGCTGTCTCGGATCAAGCACCTTTAAGCTTAACTTTTGAATTGAATGATGTTAGTAATGTAAACTTGCCTTGGTGTTTTCCAGAAAACTTATTACAAAGTTTGGACTTTGTCAAATTTATAGAGATTCAAGTAAAAGGTTTTTTCTTTTTAATAATACAGAAGATATGACCCATATAATCAAATTTGATACATTTAAAACAGTAGTAATAATAAAATAAATAAATAAGCAATAAATAGAAAAATAACCATAATAGAATCAATGAAAGACCATTCCAACTTGAGCGCTCATCAGTGTGCAAAAGATAACAAACGGTGCAAACACAAAAAGAAAGAAGTTAAAATAATAGATAAATTAACAATAAATATTGATAATAAGAAATGAAGAGGACTTGAAGGTGTTTCCATAGGTTGTGGTAACAGTTAAGTGATGGGACAAGTGAAGTTATCCCCTCTGGTTCAAGAGCTTGATGGTTGAAGGATAAAAACTGTTCCTGAACCTGGAGGTGCGGGTCCTGAGGCTCCTGTACCTCCTTCCTGATGGCAACAGTGAGAAAAGAGCATGACCTGGATGCTGGGGGGTTTTGATGATGGATGCTGCTTTCCTGCGACAGTTCTCCATATAGATGTGTTCAATGGTGGGGGAAGACTTTACCTGTGATGGACTTGCCAAATGTGTAATCTTAGTTCTCCATCTCAGTCATTTTTTCCAATTCCCAGGACCCTCTATATCCTCCTGAAATCAGAAACGTTCCTCCTCTCTAACAACTATGACAGAAAACAGGAAAAAATAATTTTTTCTATCACTTGTTAACTGCTTTATCATGCCCCCATTATTTAGATCTGTATAACTAATATATAACAAGCAAAAAACTTAAGTAGAACCATACTTGAGTCACAGATGTTATTCCTAAAGACGTGTTTATTTAAGACTTTATCTTATCATTTGTAAATGCATCATCATTGTACTTATGTTGGCTCTCTGTGAAACAAGATGCAATGATCATAAAATTCTTACTTATGTTTTCAATTGTTCAAATGACCTTAAATTTTCTTCTTGTTGTTACCTCCTCCAGCCCTCCAATTCCCCAAGGTATCTGCATCCTATGAATGCAGCCATTAGATCATCACTGAATTTAATTGCTCCACTGTTTGTTACTGTGCCTTCACCTGCTAATGCCCTAGAATGCCCTTTCTAAATCAGAATCAAGTTTAGTATCACTGTCATACTGTACGTCATGAAATTTATTGTTTTGCAAAAGCAGTACATTGCAACACATAATACAAAAGACTGTAAGTTACAATAACAAATACATACAATACTTTTTAAAGTTCTTAGGCACATATGTATAGCTGAGGTGCCTAAGACTTAAACAGCATCATAGTAATTTTATGTATTGCACTGTACTGCTGTGAAAAAAAAAACAAATTTCATGACATATATGAGTGATGATAAACCTGCTTCTAACATGGGTCTCCATTGTTGTCTGAGAATGAGAAGAGGAGGGGAAGAGGGGAGTCATGGTTGGGAAAAGGGGAAGGGAGAGAGAAGCACCAGTGAGTTATTCTGTAATGACTAGGTTCACCAGATTGATTCCTGGGATGGCAGGACTTTCATATGATGAAAGACTGGATCGACTAGGCTTATACTGTCTGGAATTTAGAAGATTGAGGGGGGATCTTATTGAAACATATAAAATTCTAAAGGGATTGGACAGGCTAGATGCAGGAAGATTGTTCCCGATGTTGGGCAAGTCCAGAACGAGGGGTCACAGTTTGAGGATAAAGGGGAAGCCTTTTAGGACTGAGATGAGGAAAAACTTCTTGACACAGAGAGTGGTGAATCTGTGGAATTCTCTGCCACAGGAAACAGTTGAGGCCAGTTCATTGGCTATATTTAAGAGGGAGTTAGATAAGGCCCTTGTGGCTAAAGGGATCGGGGGTATGGAGAGAAGGCAGGTACAGGGTTCTGAGTTGGATGATCAGCCATGATCATACTGAATGGTGGTGCAGGCTCGAAGGGCCGCATGGCCTACCCCTGCACCTATTTTCCATGTTTCTATGTAATGATCAATATTCCGATTGTTTGGAATCAAGTGACCTTGCCTGGTGTCTCAGGGCTGGGTGTGTCTCCCCTGGCTCCACCCTGCCCCAGCACTCCTTTTCTGCCGTCTGTCCCACACCCCTCCTGCGGCATTCCATTCTCATCATTCCCAACATCTTTTGCTCCCACCAGATTTACAAATTCATTCTCCACTCCA
Source organism: Mobula hypostoma (assembly GCF_963921235.1). Lineage (NCBI taxonomy): Eukaryota > Metazoa > Chordata > Chondrichthyes > Myliobatiformes > Myliobatidae > Mobula > Mobula hypostoma. The sequence continues at coordinate 32,004,258 of NC_086103.1, read as the reverse complement.
TGTTGACAGATATAGTACTGTGCAAAAGTCTAAGGCATCCGAGCTATAGGTATGTGCCTGAGACTTTTGCACAGTACTGTGTGACAAATTAAATCAAATAAATAGTGCAAAAGAGATGGGAAAAACAATGAGGTTCATTGTCCATTCCTTAATCTGATGGCGGAGGGGAAAAAGCTGTTCCTGAAACAGTTAACTGTGCATCTTCTGGCTCCTGTACCTTCTCCTTGAAGGGAGCAATGAGAAGAGGGCATGTTCTGGGTGATGGAGATTCTTAATGATGGATGCTGCTTTTTTGAGGCATCGCCTTTTTAAGGTGTCCTCGATGTGGGGGAGGCTAGCGCCCATGATGGAGCTGGCTGAGTTTACAGCTTTCTGCAGCTTTTACTGATCCTGTGCAAGGTCACCAATGTCACCTCCATACCAGACAGCGATGCAACATGGTGGAATGGTCTCCACAGAACACCTGTAGGAACTCGCGAGAGTCTGTGGTGACATACCAGGTCTTCTCTACCTCCTGCTGAAATACAACTGCTGTCATACCTTCTTTGTAATCGTATTAATATGTTGGGCCCAGGATAGATCTTCAGAGATGCTGACACCCAGGAACTTGAAACTGCTCGTACTTTTCGCTTCTGGCCCCTCAATGAGGACTGGTGTGTGTTCCCACAACTTCCCCTTCCTGAAGCCTACAATCAATTCCCTGGTCTTATTGACATTGAGTACAAGTTTGTTGTTGCTACACCACTCAACCATCTGATATATCTCTCACTCCTGTATGCCTCCTCATCACCAGCTGAAATTCTACCAACAATCTCAATCTTGCAGCATCTCTGCCTCTTATCCTTACTTTAAGAACTTACTTCGGTTACCAGGCTTGTTTCATCAATTTTGTTTAATAATGTTCCAAGATGCAATTGGGATCATATTATATTGTGTGCATTGACAATTGTGTTTTAATGTTAAATCAAAGTATTAATTAGTGACATTGTTGCATCCCCAGATCCATTTTGGCACATCTCAGATCAGTTGCCTTAATCTGTGAGAGTGCTGATGATTTACATATGATCTTATTGCCCAAAACATTGATGCAATCATGAAGAAGGCACACCAGCAACACTACTTCGTTACAAGTTTGAGAAGATCTGGTAGGTCACCAAAGACTGGTGTAAATGCTCGCTTCGCTGCTGCTGATACTGTGTGGAAACCGGAATCTCCGGAGCAGAAGGCCCCGAAATCCTCAGCTTTGCGTGTTTCAGCGGCCGGGGTGAGATCGAAGGTGCTCGGCAGAGGATGGCGCTCCGGAGGCTGTATCGGAGCGGCTGGTCGGAAGCTCGAAGTTTTCGGATGGACGGACTCAGTGTCGACTGTGGTCGGCAGCTTCCAAGGCATCGGCAAATTGACGGTGCCTGGAGGTTTATGGCAGGGAGTTTCTCCCTTTTGCCGCCTGCTATCGGGGACTCGGGAGTCAATCAACTCGGGGACTTTTGAGACTTTATTTACCGTGCCCATGGTATTGTTTTGTACTGCTGTAACTATATGTTATAATTATGTGGTTCTGTCAGTGTTAGTCATTGGTTTGTTCTGTTTTCTGTGGTATCACTCTGGAGAAACCTTGCATTATTTCTTAATGCATGTATGCATTTCTAAATGACAATAAAAGAGGACTGAGTGTTCTCAAAATCTAAAAAAAAATGTCTATGGATATACAGTAGGGAGCATTCTGACTGGTTGCACTACAGAATCACAAGCAGCATCAAAGAGTTGTAGCTCTACCAGAGGCACAAGCCTCCCCACCGTCAAGAATATCTTCCAGAGTAGGTGACCCAAAAATGCAGCATCCATCACTAATGATTCTGATCCTGGACTTGCACTCTGCACATTACCACCATCAGGAAGGAGGTACTGAAGTCTGCAGATTCATACTCCATGTTTCAGAAATAGCTTCTTGCCCTTCACAATATGATTTCTGAACGGTCCATGAACACCTCCTCATTATTCCTTTTTTACGTGCAATTTGTTTTTTGCAGTTTTATAGCTTGCACTGCAGTGCTGCTGCAAAACAACAAATGTCACATCATGTGTCAGTAATAATGAATCTGATTCTGATTTCACAAGAGGACGTTACTGACCTGTGTCAACTTTTGCAGATGCATCTGACACTCCACCCCGGGGCATAGGTAGCATAGCCCAAGAAATGCCAATCTGAAACAAGTAACAAAGAAAATATCACACAGTCAGCTTTCCACTATTTCATCAAGAATTTTGGGCATAGTTACAGGACAAGGGCTTGCCATTTAAGGTTATATAGGGAATAATTATTCTCCCAGCCAGCAGAAATCTTTGAAATTTTCCTTTCCACAGGGTTGTGGAGACTGTATATTACAGACAGATTTTTGATTTATAGGGCAGTTAATAGTAATGGGGAACAGGCCAGAATGCGGCGACAATGGCAGCCTCAAAGTAGCAAAATCGCAGAGCAGGCCTGAGAAGGCATAGGCCTAATTCCTGTTTCTATTCCTTGTGCTCTTGTGCAGTAAGTAGAGGGTAGGTAATGCAAGTCTGTAGTTCCGTTTTGAATAGCACACAGCTGCACATGCATGCTGTTGGAGCATTTGCAAAGAGATTCTTTAGACATTAATTAGCTATGAGATAGAATGCAAAGTCCAAATAAAAATGGAGATTGCAGCTGGTTGGTACAAGCTACAACCAATGTTTACAATTCAATGTTGGCTTTCAGGAACAAGATCTTTTTACACTAATTGAGACCCCTTTACAAACAACTTTTGGCATAGGAGCATTCTGCACTGTTTTACAGAATTTCTTTTGGATTTGTTATAGTTGTTATTTTTAAACTGTTTGTTTTGGAGTTTGATTGCTTTCATGCAGTTTAAATAAACCACAATGTTTTTAGAATGATTCAGCTGGTTTGACTTTATTGTTGGCTTAGTTCTGTAAAATGAGCAATCAGCACTGGCCATTTTCATTGACAGTTCTCAAATCATACTGTTTTATACATTTCCATTATCTCTGTTCTTATCACTTGCTGCTTTTCATTCAGATATCGGAGTACATAATGATAAATTGTATTGCACAAAGGGCTGAATCTACTGGCTTTACTCCGATTTTTGTTATAAATGTGTGACAAAGTGCATAGTGAATTGAATGTTTTGGAATTTCATACTAGCAAGGGGATTGAGGGTTACAGAAAGAAGGCTGGGAAATGGGGTTAAAAAAATCAGGCATGATTGTACAGTGCACTAGGCTCGATGGGACAAATGGCCTAATTCTTAAGATCTCGCAGTGGCCCCAATTCATTGGTACCTGGGAAATGTGTTAAATGATCATGATGCTGCATACCGACTATCACTGGTCCAACCAAGTCATCGTCAGCGAGCCCTGGGTCAATACCAAAGGTTTCAAGGACCTGTGAAGGTCGATCACAGGTCAGATGTCGAGGCCTGCTGACCAGGGACGTGAGTCTGTGAATATCTGTGTGTCCACTGGGGAAAGCAAATATGCAATGTCTGCAAATCCGTGAGTCTGCTAGGGGCAGGATGCCAAAGACGACCTGTCTTGGCGTTAGAGGACTGTGTTTGTGCGTGAGTGGATGGGAGGGAGGAATGGGGCTTGCTATTGTTGCTTTGTCACTTGGTATGTTCTATTTTGTTGTGTTCTGTATTGTTCTGCCAAAGATGGTGGATTGCTATGTTGTCACAGGAATGTATGGTGACACTTATGTGTTAAACCCAGCACAGTCTTGAGTATGTTGGTTGCTAATGCAAACGACCCATTTTATTGTATGTTTCAATTAAAGGCATCCGTTAGTCTTACAAGACCATGGATCTGTGCCTGGAAAGTCTTCACTCTCCAGGGCGCAGGCCTGGGCAAGGTTGTATGGAAGACCGGCAGTTGCCCATGCTGCAAGTCTCCCCCATGACACCGATGTTGTCCAAGGGAAGGGCAAGGGCCGATACGGCTTGGCACCAGTGTCATCGCAGAGCACTGTGTGGTTAAATGCCTTGCTCAAGGACATAACGTGCTGCCTCGGCTGGGGCTCGAACTCACGACATTCAGGTCGCTAGTCGAATGCCTTAACCACTTGGCCACGTGCCCACACGTGTATCACACGTTTCAATGTCCATGTGATAAATGATTCTGAATCTGAAATCTGAAGCAAGTTATGGAGGGGAGTTAACAATGTTGGGTAGCGATGAAGGTGAGTAGTCTCTTCCGTGAACTGAAAGAAAGGAGGTTAGTAAGAGAATCTAGTCCAGTTGGATAACATACTCTAGGCTATGATCCATTTAGGAAGCCATGCTATTAAAATTCTGTTGTTCAGAGAGTCCCTAGAGACAGGCCAGTTTTAAAATAATGTGACCTGGTTTTCCAGACAAAGCTCTAAAGTGGTGTAACCCACAAGCATGGTAGTCCATCATTCCATGTGCTGTTGCTGTGCAAATTGTGTCACTAGAGAAAATGCATTATATCACCAGAAATGCTCAATTGTATTCATGGACTAGTGGAATTCAACTGTGATACCATCTCAATCCCATTCCTATGTATAAATAGTTAACCGCAGACATTTCACACTGAATGCACAGTATCAACCTTATTCATTTCTAGGCCAATATGACACTCTTCTGCTGCTTAAGTGCGAAATAGTAAGGGACAGAGGGTCCAGTGAGATGGAGGAACTGAGTGAAATACATGTTAGTAGGGAAGTGGTGTTAGGTAAATTGAAGGGATTGAAGGCAGATAAATCCCCAGGGCCAGATGGTCTGCATCCCAGAGTGCTTAAGGAAGTAGCCCAAGAAATAGTGGATGCATTAGTGATAATTTTTCAAAACTCGTTAGATTCTGGACTAGTTCCTGAGGATTGGAGGGTGGCTAATGTAACCCCACTTTTTAAAAAAGGAGGGAGAGAGAAACCGGGGAATTATAGGCCGGTTAGCCTAACGTCGGTGGTGGGGAAACTGCTGGAGTCAGTTATCAAGGATGTGATAACAGCACATTTGGAAAGCGGTGAAATGATCGGACAAAGTCAGCATGGATTTGTGAAAGGAAAATCATGTCTGACGAATCTCATAGAATTTTTTGAGGATGTAACTAGTAGAGTGGATAGGGGAGAACCAGTGGATGTGGTATATTTGGATTTTCAAAAGGCTTTTGACAAGGTCCCACACAGGAGATTAGTGTGCAAACTTAAAGCACACGGTATTGGGGGTAAGGTATTGGTGTGGGTGGAGAATTGGTTAGCAGACAGGAAGCAAAGAGTGGGAATAAACGGGACCTTTTCAGAATGGCAGGCAGTGACTAGTGGGGTACCGCAAGGCTCAGTGCTGGGACCCCAGTTGTTTACAATATATATTAATGACTTGGATGAGGGAATTAAATGCAGCATCTCCAAGTTTGCGGATGACACGAAGCTGGGTGGCAGTGTTAGCAGTGAGGAGGATGCTAAGAGGATGCAGGGTGACTTGGATAGGTTGGGTGAGTGGGCAAACTCATGGCAGATGCAATTTAATGTGGATAAATGTGAAGTTATCCACTTTAGTGGCAAAAATAGGAAAACAGATTATTATCTGAATGGTGGCCGATTAGGAAAAGGGGAGGTGCAACGGGACCTGGGTGTCATTATACACCAGTCATTGAAAGTGGGCATGCAGGTACAGCAGGCGGTGAAAAAGGCGAATGGTATGCTGGCATTTATAGCGAGAGGATTCGAGTACAGGAGCAGGGAGGTACTACTGCAGTTGTACAAGGCCTTGGTGAGACCACACCTGGAGTATTGTGTGCAGTTTTGGTCCCCTAATCTGAGGAAAGACATCTTTGCCATAGAGGGAGTACAAAGAAGGTTCACCAGATTGATTCCTGGGATGGCAGGTCTTTCATATGAAGAAAGACTGGATGAACTGGGCTTGTACTCGTTGGAATTTAGAAGATTGAGGGGGGATCTGATTGAAACGTATAAGATCCTAAAGGGATTGGACAGGCTAGATGCGGGAAGATTGTTTCCGATGTTGGGGAGGTCCAGAACGAGGGGTCACAGTTTGAGGATAGAGGGGAAGCCTTTTAGGACCGAGATTAGGAAAAACTTCTTCACACAGAGGGTGGTGAATCTGTGGAATTCTCTGCCACAGCAAACTGTTGAGGCCAGTTCATTGGCTATGTTTAAGAGGGAGTTAGATATGGCCCTTGTGGCTACAGGGGTCAGGGGGTATGGAGGGAAGGCTGGGTTCTGAGTTGGATGATCAGCCATGATCATAATAAATGGCGGTGCAGGCTCGAAGGGCCGAATGGCCTACTCCTGCACCTATTTTCTATGTTTCTATGTTTCTATGTTTCTATCTTTAAGCTACCCTTTTAGCAACAAAATAGTTCTGCAAGCAAGCACTGGGTCAAGGGAAGCATTGCATTTAAATGATAGTGTTCATTAGGCCATGGTGCACTTGTGTGAAATGAAGTAACTAATTAATGGTTAGACTGTTTAGACTGATTGCGTGTCAATATTTTTGGGTCTGTTGGAGCTTCATTTGTGGAAACAAGTAGATATTGTACTTTTATAGTCCTGTAGATGCTGGAAAAGCTTTTGGGAGTCTGCAGATGATTATTATGTGGAGTTTATCCAACCCTTCTCTACTTCTGCAGCCACAGTATCCAATTAAAGTAACTGACCATTTCTGTTCCCAAGAAGTTACTGACTGATTATTAAGAACGGTTCGTCTCTCTCCTGGCAGGGGTGCATTGCCTGAGATTTATATGCGTCACTTTTACCGCCACTCATTGGCTCATGCTCAAATGTGGTCCAGGTTTTCTTCTTACAAGTGCAAGCTGATTTATTTTGTGAAGGGATGAGGTTTGGTAGGCTAGCTCATTTGCTTTAGCTATCTCTGCCCAGAAAAATGGAGCCTAATGCAATTACAGCTGCCAACTACTAGTTCTGTTAGTTGGAAATCAATAAGAATGGAGGTGTGAAATCTCATATGGAAGGATTGCAAGAAGAGATTTGCCTTGTCAAGTCTAAGCTGGTTTTCTGTTTGAACCCCTAATCTAATCTACTTTTAAGGAACATTTCCAGTTTCTAAGAAGATATTTCAAGGACATCTTTTCATCATACACAGTGGAAAGTAAGTTAGAAGTTATCTCTCTGTTCCATAACACCTTTGATTCTGTTATGCCTGTTCTTATTACAAACATGAATTACCTCTAAGGGAACCTCTGGAAATTCAAGCCAATAGTTTGGTAGCTGAGGTGAAACACTTCAGATCATTGCTTCTTTCTTCCTTCTACACGTGGGCAATTGCTATTCACTAGGTACCCTGAATAAGAAGATCAGGCCTGTGTTATTACATGGAATACACTTAAGCTGGGTTCATTCATTCATGGGTACTACAACAGCACAGTGGTTAGCACAAAGCTATGACAGCTCAGGGTGTTCTGGAATTCTGTAAGGAGTCTCTGTACGTCCTCTCCATGGAATACATGGGTTTTCCCCTGATGCTCTGGTTTCCTCCCACATTAAAGAATGCTGTAGAGCAGAGGGATCTAGGAATAATGGTGCATAGTTCCCTGAAGGTGGAATCTCATGTGGATAGGGTGGTGAAGAAAGCTTTTGGTATGCTGGCCTTTTATTAATCACAGCATTGAGTATAGGAGTTGGGATGTAATGTTGAAATTGTATAAGGCATTGGTAAGGCCAAATTTGGAGTATTGTGTACAGTTCTGGTCACCGAATTATAGGAAAGATGTCTATAAAATTGAGAAAGTACAGAGGAGGTTTACTAAAATGTTGTCTGGGTTTCATCTTCTAAGTTATAGAGAAAGGTTGAACAAGTTAGGTCTTTATTCTTTGGAGCGTAGAAGTTTGCGGGGGGACTTGATAGAAGTGTTTACAATTATGAGGGGGATTGATAGAGTTGACGTGGATAGGCTTTTTCCATTGAGAATGGGGGAGATTAAAACAAGAGGACATGAGTTGGGAGTTAAAGGACAAAAGTTTAGGGGTAACATGAGGGGGAACTTCTTTACTCAGAGAGTGGTAGCTGTGTGGAATGAGCTTACAGCAGAAGTGGTTGAGGCAGGTTCGATGTTGTTGTTTAAAGTTAAATTGGATAGATATATGGACAGGAAAGGAATGGAGGGTTATGGGCTGAGGGCAGGTCGGTGGGACTAGGAGAGAGTAAGAATTCGGCACGGACTAGAAGGGCCGAGATGGCTGGTTTCCATGCTGTAATTGTTATATGGTTATATGGTTATACAATCCAAAGGTTAAATGTCATTGTGAGTTGTCCTGTGATTAGGATCAGAATAGTCGTGATTATGGGTTTGTTGAGGCGGTGTGGCTTGAAGGCCCTGAAGAACCTACCCCGTGCTGTATTGCCAAGTAAACTGCTAAGCTAATGTCAAGTAGACAACAAACTCAGATCAGAATGTCAACTCTATTTTGTTGTATTAAGATTAATTGAATACAAATTATTTTTGCATATTGCACAATCGTTTACAGATTGGTTGTTTGTCAGTCTTTGATATTTATAGTTTTTCATACGGTAAATTTTATTGTATTTCTTTATTTTCCTGTAAATGCCTGCAGGAAAGGGCACTTGTTGGATATCTCTATTGTATACATTCTCACTTAAAGGTCGATCCACAGCAATATGTTACAGTTTTTAAAATGTTAGAACATCATTTATTTACCTGACTAATGGGGCAAGAAAAGGTTTCAGTCTACTCTTAATTTCAGGTCTGCTTAAACCAATAACAATGAATTTCTTCATTGATTTCCAATTTTATGCTTTTGTCTTCAGCTGCTGCAGTGAGGTTTCATTTCATTTCATTTAGTGTCTGCCAGACACCTGTCAATGCTCATTTTCGAGATCCTCACCAGGTAACAGCAGATTGCAGAGAACTAAGCTTCTTCACACTCTCTGCAAACCTGCAGAAACAAAATTAATGCTTTGGCAAAAGGCTAATGAAATCCTTTCATCTGTGCAGTAGAAAAATATTTCATGAGTCCTCGTTAATGAAACTGGAAGTATTTTGTGGTCTATGTCCAAGAACAAGTCTGAACAATTTTGTCAATTCTGACCCAAGTCATAGCTCATATCATACTCCAAGATTTAGGATCGTTTATTGTCCTTCTTCAGTACACGGAAGTAAAGGAGAACAAAATGATTGTTACTCCAGATCCGATGCAGCATTAAAAAAAAACTCAATAAGCATAAAGACCCCAATAAAAAATCAACAAGAAAAGACACAGTAAAAATAAATGTGTAAGCATTCATATAAAACGCAATGTGCAAGTAAAATTTTACAGTATGTATGCAGACTTACTTTATGAACATAAAGTAGCTCTAGGTGACCTGTATGCAGTAGAGGGTGGCGGGTGAGTTAATGGGTGGAGGTGTTGATCAGCCTGGTGGCTTGTGGGGAGTAACTGCTTTAAAGTCTAGTTGCCCTGGCATGGATTTCCTGAGTGGGACAAGCAGTCCATGAGCAGGGTGGGTGGGATCCTTCATGATATTGCTGCCTTTTTTCTGGCCCTCTCTGTGTACAAGCCCTAGATGGTGAGTAGAATGATGTCACTGATATATTGGGCAGTTTTACCTACCTGTCGTAGAACCCTCCTGTCCACCACGGTGCTGTTTCTGTACCACAAAGTACTGCCATTGTATGTTGCTAATAATGAACTTGAAAAATAACTTTTCCCCAAAATCTCCGAAGAGGCCTTCCCTTCTGTATCCATATAATGTAGTATGCTTTATCTCTCAATGTTTTCACACAGAATAGTTAGTCGATTAATATGGATTTATGCCATGCCCTCATCAGTTGGGGAATGAGCAGACAATACCAGAATAGATTTCTGTCATGTTTAATCCTTAAGTCAGAGACATGGATCGTGCTTACCTGTGCAGACACAGATCCCTGATGTCATACTTCAGTAACACGGTTGTATTCCAAAAGAGAACCTTAATCAATCAAAACATGTTTCTCTTAACCTTGAAAACAAGAGATAAATAATATTCAAAATTTATAGCCTATGAAACAACGTGATACTCCAATGCAATAACATTTAGACTCAAACTATTTTCAGTATAAATCGACAGCAGGTTGTTTGCTTCATCACTCTCAATATGCCAACAGATGGCAACCATTGGACTCCATCGTCTGTCAACACTGGGGTGCTTCACAGAGCAGCAGCAGGAAAATGCTTCCACAGTAACTCTGTACATTAGTTCCTCAGTAATTTGTTAACTGAGAAAATTAAATCTGCTGAAGTAGATTGCCACCTTCACAATGTGAATACTAACTTAGTACAAGCAGACTGTTCAACAAGAAATAGTTAACATAAACACAAAAGATTCTGCAGGGGCTGTCCCTCATAATCTCATAAACCTCTATCAGATCTCCCCTCAGCCTCCAGCACTCCAGAGAACCCAAATTTATCCAGCCTCTTATGATAACATATGCCCTTGAAACCAGGTAGCATCCTGGTAAACCTCTTCTGCACCCTCTCCAAAGCCTCAACATCCTTCCTATAGTGGGGCGACCAGAACTGCATGCAATTCTTCAGATGTGGCCTAACCAGAGTTTTATAAAGTTGCAACATAATCTCCTGACTTTTGAACTCAATAGCTCGACCAATAAAAACAAGCATTCCATAAGCCTTCTTAACCACTTTATCGACCTGCGTAGCCACTTTCAAGAAGCTATGTTTGATCCCAAGATCTCTCTGCTCACCAACACTGTTAAGGATCTTGCCCATAACAATGTACTGTCTCCTTGCATTTGCCCTACTGAGGTGCAACACTTCACATTTATCTGGGTTAAACTCCATCTGCCATTTCTCAGCTCATATCTGCCACTGATCTATATCTTGCTGTATTATTTTCCAGTCTTCTGCACTATACACAATTCCAGCAACCTTGGTATCATCCACAAATTTACTAACCCACCCAACAACATTTTCATCCACGTCATTTATATACATCACAAACAGCAGAGGTCCCACCACAGAACCCTCTGGAGCTCCTCTAATTACGGTCTTCCAGCTCAAATAAGTCCCTTCAACCACTACCCTCTGTCATCTAACACAAGCCAATTCTGAACCCAAACAGCCAATTCGCTGTGGACCCCATGCACTTTGATCTTCTGGATTAGCCTCTCATACTAAAATCCATGTAGGCAACATCCACTGTGCTACCCTCATCAATCTCTCACAACCTTGTCAAAAAACTCAATCAACTTGCTAAGGCACAACCTGCCACGCACAAAGCCATGCTGACTCTCCCTAATTAGGCCATGGGTTTCCAAATGCTCATATATCCTATCCCTAAGAATTTTATCCAGCAATTTCCCTATAACTGATGTGAGACTCACCAGTCTATAGTTCCAAGGATTTTCCTTGTTCCCTTCTTAAATAAAGGTACAACATTAGCCACTCACCAGTCCTCTGGGGCCTCACCTGTGGCTAGAGAGGACACAGATATTGGTGAAGAGCTCAACAATCTCATCTATTGCCTCCTTAAATAACCTGGGGTAAATCTCATTAGGCCCTGGGGACTCATCCACCTTAATACCTATTAGGATGCCAGACACTTCCTCCTCCTCAACCTCTAAACACCCAAATGTATTTTTACTCTCAGCTCTGATCTCCGGGTCCTCCAAATCCTTTTCCTTGGTAAATACTAAAGCAAAGTACTCATTAAGTACCTCACTCACATTCTCTGCATCCAAGCAAATGTTCCCCTCTTTATCCTTGAGTGGCCCCACCCTTTTCCCAGTTATCCTCTTGTTCTTGTTGTATGTACAGAATGCCTTGGGATTCACCTTAATCCTACTTGCCAAGGACATTTCATAGCCCCTCCTGGCTATCCTAATTCCTTTCTTTAGTTCTTTTCAGGCTTCTGTATACTCCTCATGTGCTTCGTTTGACCCTAACTTCAGAAAATTTACATACTTTTCCTTTATCTTGACTAAATTCATTATCTCTCAGGACATCCATGGTTCTCTTATCTTTCCATACCCCCATCCTTCCTTCTAACAGGAACATACCTTTCCTATGTAGGAAACTTTGTCACATGGTGTGAACAGAATTATCTGCAGCTTAATGTGAAAAAGACTAAGGAGCTGGTGGTAGACCTGAGGAGAGCTAAGGTACCAGTGACCCCTGTTTCCATCCAGGGGGTCAGTGTGGACATGGTGGAGGATTACAAATACCTGGGGATATGAATTGACAATAAACTGGACTGGTCAAGGAACACTGAGGCTGTCTACAAGAAGGGTCAGAGCCGTCTCTATTTCCTGAGGAGACTGAGGTCCTTTAACATCTGCTGGACGATACTGAGGATGTTCTACGAGTCTGTGGTGGCCAGTGCTATCATGTATGCTGTTGTGTGCTGGGGCAGCAGGCTGAGGGTAGCAGACACCAACAGAATCAACAATCTCATCCGTAAGGCCAGTGATGTGGTGGGAATGGAACTGGACTCTCTCACGGTGGTGTCTGAAAAGAGGATGCTGTCCAAGTTGCATGCCATCTTGGTCAATGTCTCCCATCCACTACATAATGTACTGGGTGGGCACAGGAGTACATTCAGCCAGAGACTCATTCCACCGAGATGCAGCACAGAGCGTCATAGGAAGTCATTCCTGCCTGTGGCCATCAAACTTAACAATTCCTCCCTTGGAGGGCCAGACTCCCTGAGCCAATAGGCTGGTCCTGGACTTATTTCATAAACTACATATTACTATTTAACTATTTATGGTTCTATTACTATTTATTATTATGGTGCAACTGTAATGAAAACCAATTTCCCCCAGGATTAATAAAGTATGACTATGACTATGACAATGACTATGACTATGACTATACACTGTGCAATTGATCTTTAAACACCCTCCACATGTCTGATGTGGACTTGCCAGAGAAAAGGTGTTCCCAATTAACGCTTTTTAGTTCCAGCCTAATGCCCTTGTAATTTGGCCTACTCCAATTTAAAGTTCTCCCACAAGGACCATACTTACCTATAGCTATCCTGAAAGTTAAAGAGTTGTGGTCACTGTTCCCTAACTGTTCATCCACTGAAAGTTCATTTCACTGGCCAAGCTCATTACCCGATACAAGATCCAGTACTCCAATATGTTGGACCATCCACATATTGATTTTAGAAACCTTCTTGATACACTTAACAAATTCTGCCCCATCTAAACCCCTTGCACTAAGAAGTTAAAATCCCCCTTGACAACAACCTTATTATTTTTACACATTCCTTTAATCTGATTATATATCTGTTCCTCAATGTTCCAGTGGCTATTAAGGGGCCTGTGGTACAATCCCATCTGTGTGATTAAACCCTTCCTATTCCTGAGTTCCACCCAAATGGACTCAGTGTCTGACCTGAGTGCAGCTGTGATATTGTCCCCGATTAGTCGTGCAGCTTTCCAACACCGCCCCCCCCAACTTACCTCCTCCTCTATCTTTCCTAAGACTTAAAAAACCTGTTAAGAGTAATCACTCATTCCTGCCCCTCGCTCAACCAAGTTTCAGTAATGGCTACAACATCATAATTCCATGTACTGATCCACACTCTACGTTTATCACCCTTACTCATAATACCCCTAGCATTAAAATATGCACACTTCGAACCATCCCACCCATCTTCAATGTTATTTTGATTTTGCCTTTCAATACTCTTCCTGACATCTACTTTCTGGTCCAATCCTTCCCTTACTGACCCAGGGGTCCAGTTTCCAAGCCCCCCCCACCATCCTGGAAAATTAGTTTAAACTCTCCAATGTAGCGTCAGCAAACCTCCCTTCCAGGTTATTGGTTCCCCTCCAGCTGACCCCGGAGAACCTAGTGGTCAGTGTTGACGTGGTGTCCCCATTTATGAGAGTGCCCATTTAAGGACACCTTGGTCCTCTTGTGGTCAAGGTTTGATAAGGGTACCATTAACCCTTTTGAATGCACCCTTACATCAATGTACTTCCCCTAAGGGGATTACTACGAACAAATGGACAGAGAGGCCATAGGATTGCCTTTGTTGCCAACTGTTGTTAATTTCTACCTGGAGGACTTTGAGGAGTGGGGGCTGAATTCATCGCCCTTACGCCTAAGTGTTTCTGCAGGTACATCAATGACACTTTCATAGTGTGATCTCATGGATTCCAGGCACTCCAACAGTTCCACAACCATCTGGATAGTATACATACAAACATTCAATTTATGATAGAGATAGAGAAGAATGGTTGCCTCCTGTTCCTGGACATTCTAATAGGACGGAAACCAGCCGTTAGCCTCAGGCAAGGCATCTATCGGAAACCCACTCACACGGACATGTACCTCAACATCACACTTCCCAACATGGAACGGTTCTTTCTACCCTGATCAACCGTGCAAAAACTATTTCGGACTCAGAGAGCTTCCTTGAAGAAATAAGACAATTACGCATGACGTTCCTACAGAATGGCTAGAAGGTGAAAGAAATCAATCAGACCCTTAAAAGACAGAAAAACCAGGAACCTAACAACAAAGAGGAACCCATTGCTACCACCCGTCTTCCCTACATTTCCATGGTTTCTGGAAGGATTGTCAGGAACCTGAAGAAATACCAGATTAATATCGTCCACATATCCATAAGGAAAATCAAATCACAGCTCATGCAGGTCAAAGGTGACCTGGGATTCAAGATGGCTGCATTTACAAGATTCCCTGTGAATGCAGAGCAGTGTATGTTGGCCTGATGGGGCGCACGGTAGATACCCACATCAGGGAGCACAGGAGGTGTATCTGTTTGGGATACCTGGAGAAATTGGTGATAGCAGAACATTGCATTCACAATGGCCATAAGATTGACTTTGACAGCACTAAACTACTGTGCCATGATAATGGCTTTTGGGACACCTGGTGAAGGAAGCCATTGAAATAAAAGTAGAGAAAAAGAATTTTCATAAAGATGAAGGTTTCGCTCTAAGTAAGAACTGGAATTCAATTGGAAGTGGGGTGGGACAGCAGGAACCTGATTGGATGAGGACTAACCAATTAGGAGGGACGGACAATGGGGGTACATATACCACCAGTCTAGACTTGCCTAGGCATCATTCCTGATGAAATTGCAGAGTTCGTCATCGAGACGTCAGATAATATTGATACCTGTACCCAGCTGGAAGCCTGAGAAGGGTTTGTTCTTCAAATATCCTGGGAAAACACAAGATAATTTATCGGTTCCCCTCCAGTTCAGGCCCCACTCGTCCATGCTGCTTTACTTGCTGAGTTCCTCCAGCAGTTTGTAGGAAATAGTTTGTGGTTTAACTTTTCCTAATTCCAATAAAAGATCGTTGACTTGAAGTTTTAACTCTAATAATCTCCAAACAGCCAACCCAGGTGCAGAGGAAGCTCAGGATCGGTAGTAGAAACTAATGATGAAGATTTATTGGCAGAATAATACAGGGAATTATCAAACTAAGAGCTCAATTACTCGGGACTTGAGCACATAGAAGTTTAGTTCACACTGACTTAGGTTCAGAATGACCTTAAATAGAACATAAAGCACAAGGAGCTCTCGCAGGTCGAAATCAAAAACTAATCACTGAAGAATGGGAAGCATAAGGAATTCATATTCACATAACAAGCGTCACAAAAGGCAGTGACAGCCATTCTATGCTTGAATTACTTTTATGGATGAGTCTCATATTGCCTCAGAAGTAGGCACAGATGATGGACAAATTCATTCCAGTTATTTATAGTTTTGTTTCATTGAGATAACAGAGCTTGCAAATGGGTTACTGTAGGTGAGGAGAAGCAGGTAAAAAAGTCAGAAGATTAACCACACAACCTCATTGCCAGCAACTTCCATTTTCATCTCAGCTATGTCATTAACCCGTGCGAGCCTAAGTGAACCTAGGGCAATCATTTCAATGGTTCCACCACCATTTCCCATCTGCCTGATTGTCAGTGTCATTACAGGGCATGAGTGAGTGCGCAATGTAGATTGCCGAATTTGTCTTCAAGGTATTTCTTGTATTAGCAATTCAATATGCATCTTTCATCCCACTAAATGTATCTACATTTGGATTTATTAACAATTTAGCTCCATGATATTTTACAATGAATTTTTTTTTTAATTTTAAACTGCCGAAGAGGGAAAGAATAGGAATTTCTTTTGGGGATTTAACAGTATTACAGGATTTGGAGGAGAAAGAAAGACATATGCTAATCGGGTTACTCAGTTATCAAGCTGGCCCGCCATTTAGCCACATCGTATCCTGCAGGGCTTTCTGCAGGTTCTTCTTGCTTGAGTGGCCTCAGAAATATATTTCATCTCCTCTGGATAAAAAAAAAATTATCATGTGGCAAAGCACATGCAGGTTTAGAGTTAACAGCTTCCAGCAATTAGAGACAATGCATTGGCTGACAGGTAGTTCAGATTAAAAAAAGGATTTGTTTCATGGGGATTGATTGCAGTTGTTGCCAATGAATCAAGACAAAATCATTCAAAATGCCTGGACCTGATCAATGGATCAAGCCATTCCATTTGATTAAGTTCAAAGTGTATTTATTAACAAAATATGTACAGTACAGTGCAAAGCTCTTAGGCACATGTAAAAAAATTTCTGTAAAGCTTTCAAAAATAATGAAAAGTTTCTAAATTTTGAAAGAAATTTACTATAAAGTGCAGTAAACAGTAAAAAGCTAAAGAAATCAATAGTTGGTGTGGCTACCCTTTGCCTTTAAAACCGCATCAATTCTCTTATGTACACTATAATGCAGTTTTATAAGAAAATCAACCAGTAGGTTGTTACAAGTATCTTGGAGAACTTGCCACAGTTCTTCTGCAGACTTTAGCTGTCTCACTTGTTCTGTGTTTCCAGGTCATCCAGACAGTCTCCATGATGACGAGATCAAGACTCTGTGGAGGCCATGCCATCTGAAACCATAACTAAAAATTTATAGGATGCCTAAGATGTTTGCACAGTTCTTTATACTATATACAACCGTAACCCCCTCACTGCACTCGTTAGCTACTTCTGCTAACAGCTACGTGACTCAGTGGTGGCCACCTTTCATAAACAATATACATCTAAGGTCGATATGATTTAGGGTTCAACCAAACAGGAACACTATGATGTTTCAATTAAAGAAGCTCCTGTTTGAGTTAACGCTGTATAAAGACTGCCCAAACACAATTATTGGTTGCCAAGAAATAACAGATCACACACCGCATAAAATTATAAAGTAAGTATATTTACTAAATTCAGCTTCATCAAACAATTATTAGGAAAAAGAAAAGAAAGGAAAAGGAAAGGGTCTATTATAGTTAAACCAGTCCAATGTGCACACAATCATTGGAGCTCGTCTCTTTCAGAACTGGGTATTCGTGTGGGGTGGTATCTCTTACTCACACACTGGACTCACTGTCTGCGTGAAAACACCTACCACATTTTCAAACTCCCCTTGAAATTAGGGTTGCCAACTTTCTCACTCCCAAATAAGGGACAAAAGTAGCAGTCAAAGACGGGACACCTGTGTTTACCCTGAGAAAGACTACCATGACCATGAAGCCTTGCTTGGGCACCTGTGTGCGCATGCGTGTACGTGCCAATTTTTTTTTCTACAGATTGGTTTTGGCTTAATCTTCCTGACTACACTGTACATAACATTATTTCTACTTTATATAGGCTATGTATTTATCATATCATTCCTGCTTTTACTATATATTAGTGTTATTTTAGGTTTTATGTGTTATTTGGTATGATTTGCTAGGTTATTTTTTGGGTCTGAGAATGCTGAAAATTTTTTTGTATATAAATTAATGGTAATTGCTTCTTCGCTTTACGCCATTTCGGCATGAAAAGTTTCATAGGAACGCTCTACCTTAGTGGGGGAAATACGGGACAAGGGCGGTCCTGTATGGGACAAACCAATTTAGCCCAATATACGGGATGTCCCAGCCAATACGGGACAGCTGGCAACCCTACTTGAATCCCATCTCGAGCAAACTGGCTCTCTCTTTCAGGGAGTATTGTTCTTCCTCCTTGGAACCATTTATCAGCACAAAGCACTTCTTGCAAAGGGGCCTCTCCTTCCCACGGCATTCTGCAGCATCTTCCCTTCTGTCCCGCTTCACAGCTCCAGCCAAAAGACCCCAAACCAGACTAGCGTCCTTCAGAAAAATTCTCCCCATGGCTTCACAGCTCCTAGAACCTTTTCTCACATCCCACAATCCTAATTGGCTGACTCACATTCCTAAGTTGGACAACATGGCTCCTTTTCTTAGCCGAAGCCAAAACACACTTTCCAGCATGGCACACTGCTTTTACAGAAAACTGCTAATATGAACTATCTCACAGCATCTTAACCGGGGTATTATGCAAACTTGAGTTTTGTCCCCTTACCGACAGCCGCAAAAAAAAATAGAACCTGTTAAAAAAAGACCATCAAACCCATAATGTATAAACAAAATGAACAAATCATGCAAACAATAAAAGTAACACTCAGAACTAAAGTTTACAAAAGTGAATTCATAGCCAAGAAGGCAGCCATGACTGCAGTCGATCAAGGGGCCTGTTAGTTGCAGGCCTCAGCCTCAGTTCAGTGCAGAGACGAGTAAACCTCGCTGAGCAGCAAGTTGAGCACTGGCCAATCCTTCGTCTCTGGCCCTGGCCCTTTCAATCTGGTTGTACACCTAAATCAGCTAAATGTCAGCTTGTTCCTCACTGTCAGACCTGAACCCTGTCACTACAATACACCCTCGGGCCCGGACCCTGCTGCTTCGATTCGGCCCATACCGGATTATAAGCATCTTGGGGGACTGTTAGCAGCACATATTTGCTGGGTAGCTAGTTAGCACCATTTTGATTGCTGTGAGTGTCTGAGCACATAATTGTTATATTGATTGAATGTGTATAGTCTGAAGATTCTATAAACAGAAGAGATTCTGCAGCCGCTGGATATCCGGAGCATCACATGCAAAATGCTGGAGAAGCTCTGAGTCAGGCAGCCTCTATGGAGATGAGTAGATAGTTGATGTTTTGGGCTGAGGCCCTTCATCGGGACTGGAAAGGAAGGGAGAAAGCTGAGGGAAAAAATAACAGCAGAAAACATTGAAATATTTTGCTGAGTAAGTTGCAGAACCTGTATCAGAATAGAATTACAGCCTGACATTAATGTTTCCATGGCAGTCATGAAAAATTATGTTCATACTTCTTCATACTTTAAGAAGCTACATAAATTTTGCTGTGGATTGACTGGACTGAATTCGGCTCAATTATCTGTTAAACGTTCAGTAAATTTTATCCAGTGGCCCATTACTTAAATCATGATCAGATGGAGGGCATATTCTTTCACTGAGAGACAGTTTGGCAGGTGTTGTTACAAAGATTTGAAGTGATTTATTACAGTCAGCAGAACAGTAGTATTGTCTCGGTATCTGAATGTGGGTAGCAACTTATTTATAGAACATAGAATATTACAGCTCAGTGCAGATTCTTTGGCCCACAAATTTGTACCAACATTTCAACCTACTCTAGGATCAATCTAATCATTCCCTCATCCTTAACCCTCCATTTTTCTATCTGAGTCTATCTGTCTATCTAAGAGTTTCATAAATGTCTTCTCCACCACCCCTGGCAGGGAATTCCATGTTTTGACCATTCTCTGTGTAAAGAACTTACCTCTGACATCCCCAGTATACTTTCTTCCAGTTGTGCCCCTCATGTTAGCCATTTCCACCCTGGGCAAAAAAGTCTCTAGTTTATCCACTCGATCTATGTCTCTTAACACCCTGTATATCTCTATCAAGTCATCTCTCATTGTTCTTTGCTGAAAAGAGAAAAAAGACCTAACTCACTCAACCTATCTTCATAAGACATATCTCCTAGACCAGGCAGCATCCTGGTAAATCTCCTCTGCACTCTCTCTGAAATCCTTCCTATGATGAAGCAACCAGAACTGAACATAATATTCCACATGTGGTCTAACCATGGTTTTACACAACTGCAACATTATCTTACACTAACGAAGGCCAACATACCTCCTTAACCACCCTATCAACTTGCATGACAACTTTGAGGAATCTATTAATGTGAACCTCAAGATCCCTCCATTCCTCAACATTGCCAAGAATCTTGCCATTAATCCTGTATTCTATCTTCAAATTCCATCTTCCAAAATTAATTATTTCACACTTTTCCAGGTTGAGCTCTATTTGTCACTTCTCAGCCGAGCTCTGCATCCTGCCAATATCCCACTGCAATCTAAAACAGCCCTTCACACTATCTACAACTCTACCAACCTTCATGTCACCTGCAAACATACTAACCCGCCTTTCCACTTCCTCATAGCAGTCATTTATAAAAATCACAGAGGGCAGTGATCGCAGAACAAATTCCCGTGGAACGCCACTGGTCACCGACACTCCATCTACTACCATCCACTGCCTTCTATTGGCAATCTAAATCAGTATCCACACAGCCAAATTTCCCTGTATCCTGACTTCCTGATTGAGCCTAATATGGGGTACTTTAACAAATGCCTTACTGAAATCCATATTTGTCACATCTACCCTCATCAATGTGCTCTGACGCATCGTGAAAGAGCTCCAATAGGCTCATGAGGCATGACCTGCCCCTAACAAAACTATGCTGGTTATCTCTAATCAGAATATGTTTCTCCAAATGCTCATAAATCCTGTCTCTAGTTTGCTCAGCACTGAAGTGAGACTCACTGGTCTATAATTCCCAAGTTATTCCTACTCCCCTTCTTGAACAACGGAATAACATTTGTCACCCTCCAGTCATCTGGTACTATTCTTGTGGCCAGTAGGGATACAAATACCATGGCCAAAGGCGCAGCAATCTCCTCCCTCACTTCCTGTAGTAAACCTGGGCTATATCAAGTCTGGTCCCTGAGACTTACCTCTCCTAACGTTTTCAA
Source organism: Mobula hypostoma (assembly GCF_963921235.1). Lineage (NCBI taxonomy): Eukaryota > Metazoa > Chordata > Chondrichthyes > Myliobatiformes > Myliobatidae > Mobula > Mobula hypostoma. The sequence goes on along the minus strand of NC_086103.1, from coordinate 31,983,329 downwards.
AGGTTCCACCACATCCTCTCCCGTAACGTTGATGTCTTATCTGGGTATATTTCATAAGACATTGAACTGCTTCAGCCACTCTGTGCCTTGACCATGTTTTTGCTTTTAGTCTGCTCAACACCAACTGAATTGTTTCTCCTTCCACATGCACTAAACTTGAAAAGCAACAGCAGATGTTGGAAATCTCAAATAAAAAAACTGAAAATGCTTATTCTGTTGAAACGTTTATTCTGATTCAGACTCCATATGTGCTACCTGAGTTGTTGAGTATGTCCAGCATTTCCTGTTAGTACTGAGCTGAAGCATGTATTTAGGTGCCATACGACTGTCTGTGACTTGCTCCTCTATCCCTTAATCTACATGACATCGACATGAAACGCTGTTATTGGAAAGCAGCTCTCCATCATCAGAGACCCCCACCACCCACCCAGGTCATACTCTCTTCTCACTGCTGCTACTAGGTAGAAGATACAAGCTCCTTGGGTCTTGGACCACAAGGTTCTATAACAGCAAATACCCCTCAACCTGCAGTCTGTTGAATAAGAAGAGATAACTACACTCAACTTCACTTGCTCCATCATTGAAATGTTCCCATACCCAATTATAGATCATAAGACAAAGGAGCAGAAGTCAGTCATTTGGCCCATCGAGTCTGCTCCGCCACTTTATCATGAGCTGATTCATTCTCCCATTTAGTCCCACTCCCCCGCCTTCTCACCATAACCTTTGATGCCCTGGCTACTCAGATACCTATCAATCTCTGCCTTAAATACACCCAATGACTTGACCTCCCCTGCTGCCCGTGGCAACAAATTCAACAGATTCGCCACCCTCTGGCTAAAAAAATGTCTTCACATCTCTTCTCTGAATGGGCGTCCTTCAATCCTTAAGTCATGCCCTCTCGTACTAGACTCCCCCACCATGGGAAACAACTTTGCCACATCCACTCTGTCCATGCCTTTCAACATTTGAGATGTTTCTATGAGGTCCCCCCTCATTCTTCTAAATTCCAAGGAGTACAGTCCAAGAGTGGTCAAATGTTCCTCATATGTTAACCCTCTCATTCCCAGAATCATTCTAGTGAATTTTCTCTGAACCCTCTCCAACGTCAGCACATTTTTTCTTAAATAAGGAGACCAAAACTGCACACAGTACTTCAAGTGAGGTCTTACCAGTGCCTTATAGAGCCTCATCATCACATCCCTGCTCCTATACTCTATTCCTCTAGAAATGAATGCCAATATTGCATTCGCCTTCTTCACCACCGACTCAACTTGAAGGTTAACCTTAAGGGTATCCTGCACGAGGACTCCCAAGTCCCGTTGCATCTCAGAACTTTGAATTCTCTCCCCATTTAAATAATAGTCTGCCCATTTATTTCTTCTACCAAAGTGCATGACCAATCACTTTCCAACATTGTATTTCATTTGCCACTTCTTTGCCCATTCTCCCAATCTATCCAAGTCTCTCTGCAGATTCTCTGTTTCCTCAGCACTACCGGCCCCGCCACCTATCTTTGTATCATCAGCAAACTTAGCCACAAAGCCATCTATTCCATAATCCAAATCGTTGATGTACAACGTAAAAAGAAGCAGCCCCAACACGGACCCCTGTGGAACACCACTGGTAATCGGCAGCCAACCAGAATGGGATCCCTTTATTCCCACTCTCTGTTTCCTGCCAATCAGCCAACGCTCTATCCATGTATGTAACTTCCCTGTAATTCCATGGGCTCTTATCTTATTAAGTAGCCTAATGTGTGGCACCTTGTCAAAGGCCTTCTGAAAATCCAAATACACAACATCCACTGCATTTCCCTTGTTTAGCCTACTTGTAATTACCTCACTTTCAGGGACCCTTTTTCTCATTATCTCATATTCTCATTATTACTATTTATCTATGCTTGCATTTGCACAGTTTGTCGTCTTCCGCTCTCTGTTTGATCTTCCATTGATCCTGTTATTGTACCATTCTATAGAATTGTTGAGTATGCCCACAGGAAAATGAGTCTCAGGGTTGTATATGGTGACATATATGTACTTTGATAATAAAGTTTAAGTTGAACTTTAATATCCTTCCCTGATAGATCTTACCAATGTTGGTTTTGAAACTTTCAGTTGGTGTAATAACAGTCAGAGTTGGTTTAATATCAATGTGGACAGAGCATGTGAGAAAGACTTCAGCCAGTTTTTCTGAACCCTCCAATCATAGGAAATTGTTTGTATTAGAAGTTTGTTCACACAGCACACAAAAAGTGTGCTATTGAAAATTGCTTAACACAAAGTAGAACATTTTGCACATATTTCATGGTGTTTTAGTGCTCATTCCATTTTTTTTGGCCAGGAATTTATGTATGGTGCCAACCAATGGATAGAGGATTAAGAAAAACAAGGGTGGATTATGAAGAATGATTAAATGGGAAACATGACACGCTTCATTTCAGTGGGCTTGGAGCGAGAGTGTGAGCAGAGGAAGAGGATTCCTTCTCTACATCCGAGACAGATTTCTTGATGGCTCAAAAGTGCATGTTCAGCAGCTGTCAATCAGGCTTTTCTACTTGTCAGTCCTCAAATAAGTCATCATGAAAATGAGTGGCCAGAGATCCTCTATTGTTACATGTAATCGATTAATACAATATTGAAACAAATCCTGAAAGCTACAAGCTGTTAGTTATTCATAAATTCAGAACCAGAATCATGTTTATTATCACGGACATGTGCTGCGAAATGTGTTAACTTAGCAGCAGCAGCACAATTCAATACATGAATAGATTAATGTATAGAAAAAAATTAATTAATTAATAACAGTAAATGCATATATGTGGATTTTTAAATAATGCAAAAACAGGAATAATAAATGTTGTAAAAAAAAGTCAGGTAGTGTTCATGGGTTCAATGTCCATATAGGAATCATATGGCAAAGGGGAATCACTGAGTGTTCCTGAATCACTGAGTGTGTGCCTTCTGTACCTTCTTCCTGGCAGTAACAACAAGAAGAGGGCATGCCCTTGGTGATGGAGGTCCTTTATAATGGATGTCACCTTTCTGAGGCACTTCTCCTTGAAGATGTCTTGGATATTATGGAGGCTAGAACACAAGATGGAGCTGACTCATTTTACAATTTTCTGCAGCTTCTTTTGGTCCTGCGCAGTAGCAACACCGCACCCCCCGCCCCCATGCAGCCTGTCAGAATGCTCTCCATGGTACATGGTAGATGTTTTTGTACGTTTTATGTGACAAACTGAATCTCTTCAAACTCCTAATGAAATATAGCAGCTGACTTGCCTTCTTTATAGCCGCATCAATGTGTTGGAACCAGGTTAGATCCTCAGAGACCTTGACACTCAGGAACTTGAAATTGCTCATCTCTCCAGTTATGATCCCTCTGAGGATTGGTTTATCTTCCACAACCGGTTCTTTTATCTCACAGACATTGAGTGCAAGGTTGTCGCTGTGAGACCGCTCAGCAAGCTGGTATATCTCACTCCTATACGTATTCTCATCTCCATCTTAGCTTCTACCCACAATGGTTTTATCATCAGCTAATTTATAGATGGTATTTGAGCTATACCTAGCCTTATGGGTATAAAGAGTAGAGCAGTGGACTAAGCACACACCCCTGATTTGCACCATGTTGATCATCAGTGAGGAGGAGCTATTATCACCAATCCACACGGACTGTGGTTCTGCCAGTTAGGAAGTTGAGGATCCAAATGCAGAGGGAGGTACAGAGGCCCAGATTCTGTAGCTTATTGATCAAGATAGTGGGAATGATGGTGTTAAATGCTGAGCTGTAGTCAATGAACAGCATCCTGACAAAGGTGTTTGTATTGTCCAGGTGATCCAAGGCCATGAAGAGCCATTGAGATTGCTTCTGCTGCAGACCTATTGTGGTGATACGCAAGTTGCAGAGGGTCCAGGTCCTTGCTGAGGCAGGAATTCATTCTAGCCATGACCAATCTCTCAAAGCATTTCATCACCGTAGATGTGACTGATATTGGGCGATAATCATTAAGGCAGCTCACACTACTCTTCTTAGGCACTGGTATAATTGTTGCCTTTTTGAAGCAGGAGGGAACTTTCGAACACAGCAGTGAGAGATTGAAAGTGTCCTTGAATACTCCCGCCAGTTGGGTGTCACAAGTTTTCAGTGTCTTACCAGGTACTCCATCAGGGCCTGTTGCCTTGCAAGGGTTCACCCTCCTTAAACACAGTCTGACATCAGCCTCCAAGACAGAGCTCCTCGGGTCACCAAGTGCAGCAAGGATCTTCAAAGTTGTGGTTATAATCTCCCTTTCAAAGCGGGCATAGAAGACTTTGAGCTCATATGGTAGTGAAGCATCACAGCCATTCATGCTATTGGTTTTCGCTTTGTCAGAAGTAATGTCCTGCAAACCCTCTCAGAGTTGACACTCTCTGGATGTCACCTCCAACCTCACCCGGAATTGTTTCTCCCTTCTTGAAGTAGTCCTCTGCAAGTCACACCTGGTTTTCTTGTACAGACCTGGGTCACCACACCTTAATGCCACACACTAAGCCCTCAGCAGATGACATAACCCCTGGTACACCCAGAGCTTGTGGTTTGGGAATATACAGCAAGTTTTCATAGGCACAAACTGCGGCATACTCATCCAGATTCGAAGGTGAATTCCTGAATACAGCCCAGTTCAACGATTCAAAGCAGTCCTGTAAATGCTCCTGTGCTTTCCTCGTCCATACCTTCTCGGTCCTCACTACTGGTGCTGCACTCTCAGTCTCTGTTAATACTCAGGGAGTAGAAGTACAGCCAGGTGATCAGACTTTCTGAAGTGAGGGCAGGGAATAGCACGGAAGCCAGTAATAAGCATTGCAAAGTTTTATCTGATAACACCAGTTCATCATTTCTGCCTGACCAAGGACAACAGTGGATATTTATGGAAGCAGATTTTGCTGAACTATATTGCACCAAGCCATAAAAAAACAAATCTGAGGGTACAGCATGCTAACATACTTGCATGAAGTTAGCTTTGCAAACCCCGCTCCTGATGTATTTGAATGTAAGCAAAAACGAGTTTGTGCACAACATTACAGTATAGTGTATTAAAACAAAACTGGACCAAAGGATCTCTTACTATATTCCCTCTGCATAGCACCCACTTTTCCATTGCTGCTTGGATTAGCACAGGACCACAAGCCTCCTATAAACCAGAGAGAGACAATAAGACCAATAATTGTGCCCCAGTTATTCTCATTTACGGTAAGCAGAGGCAGATGACTTTTCTTGTGATTTCTTAACTTTGGACATCCAATAGATAACGTTTAATTCTCTATATTTGACACATTTCTTGACACAGTCAAAATAGGGTTAACTTGTTTTACTCTGACATGGCATTTTCTACAGATTATGCAACTACTTTGAAATCCTCAAATTTCAAGTTAGAAGGAATTGCTCTGTATTTGAAAAGAGAAAGATTATATCAGTTGCTGGTGAACTTTTATGTGTGTTGCTTGAATTTCCAGCATCTGCAGAATTCCTGTTGTTCAAGATTATATCAGACCTGCTTTAACACAATTCGACCTGAAGACCAAGTACTTTTAGAAACGTTAATCTTACAGGTATCTACTATTGTATTTCTCAGCTATTTTCTTGCTTAGTAATAAACAATGTGGTGAAAATTTTAAGCAACTGAGTATGATGTAGAGAAATGTGAGATTATCTGTATTGATAGAGGGAAAATAGCAAAACTTTTTTTTATTGGAGGCGTTAAAGTGTGCTGCTATAGTGGGGTCTGTCACAATGTTCACTGGCAATGTTTGAACCCACGTGCAGAGGAAAGATAAACTCCCATGTAGAGAGAGCAACCAGAGTTTATTCATTCATATTCCAACAGAACCTCGGTGGCTCAGCTGAACTACACCACGAAAATTAACATTCACAAAACTAGGATTCCGCGATTAGCGCTAATTGGATGTCCACATAAATAATACCAGTAACATATAATCCCCGAGTCTATCAAAATAAACCAGAATATTGCATTACTAAGAGTGAGTGTTTTAAGAAAAATGCAAGGAATTCTAAGTGATAAATGACTCGCATTAAACAACAACTAACCAATTCAGGCACACTAAAATAACTTGCAGCCCAGCGCTCTCCGGCTCCCCACACAGGCCCAAAGAGCTCACTAAAGGGGTCTGCAACCAGGTATATGTACCGCAAAGCTAGCATGCAGATTCAGGTAGTTAGACCATAAGACATAGGAGTAGAAATAGAATTAGGTCATTTGGACCATTAAGTCCGCTCCAGCGTTCAATCATGGCTGACACTTTTCTCCCCTCCTCAGCCCCACTCCCTGTTACCTATGAGGCCGCGTCCAATCAAGAACCTATCAATCTCTGCCTTAAATACACCCAATGACCTGGCCTCCACAGCTGCCTGTGGTAACAAATTCCACTAATTGACCACCCTCTGGCTAAAGAGATTTCTCTGCGTCTCTGTTTTAAATGGACGCCCCTTCATCCTGTGCTCGACTTCCCCTCTATGGGGAAATGTCCTTTCCACATCTACTTTATCTAGGCCTTCCAAAATTTGAAAGATTTCAATGAGAAACCCCCATCTCTTTCTTACTTATTTGGAAAGCAAATCATTGTGAGAAGTTGGAGTACAAAAGTTAGGAAAAGTTTGTTCCAACTGCGCATGGCATTGACGACGCAAAACCTGAAGTGGTATGTATCAATTTAGCCTCCTTATTGAAGTAAGGTTATACTTATATTGAAGGCAGTCCAGCACAAGCAGATTGGCCTAAATCCTAGATTCAAAGGATTGACTGATGAGGAAGCAGTAAGAAGATTCGGCTGTTAAACATTGGAACTTATAGGAATAAGGAGCGATCTCACTAAAGCAACACAGGTTTTGACTTATCTGAGAGTTAATTGAACAATATTTACCCTATCTGAGAGAATCTCAAAATAAGAAGCATAGTTTCAGAGTAAGAGATGACTCACTCAAGCCAGTAATGAGGAACTTCTATCAGAGGAAAGTGAATATTTCAATTTCTCTATTACTGCAAACTGCACTGAATGAATGATGGAACATGTTCAAGGAGGAGATAAACATTGGAATCTAGACCAGTAAAGAGTCCAGATTCCAGGAGCTGGATGAACTTCGGATCATTCACGAGGCAGAGGCAGAAATAAACAGGAGTTACAGGGAGAGAGTCACCCCTAAAAGTCAGGAGGCAGGTTGCTGGGTGACTGTCAGGAGAGGGAAGGGGAATAGACAGAATGAGCAGAGCATCCCTGTGGCCGTTCCCATCAACAATAAGTATATCGTTTTGGATACTGTTGGTGGAGATGACCTACCAGGGATAAGTTGCAGTGGTTGCGTCTCTGGCACCGAGACGGGACCCTCAGCTCGGAAGGGAAGGAGGGAAAAGAGGAGAGCAGTAGTGATAGGGGATTCGATAGTTAGGGATACAGATAAGAGGTTCTGTGGAAGAGATCAAGAATCCCTAATGGTCTGTTGCCTCCCTGGTGCCAGGGTCCGTGATATGTCGGATCGAGTTCTCAGTACTTTCAAGAGGGAGGGTGAGCAGCCAGATGTCATGGTCCATGTAGGGACCAACGACATGGATAGGAAGAAGGAGGAGGTCCTGCAAGGAGAATTCAGGGAGTTAGGTGAAAAGTTGAAGGACAGGACCTCCAGGGTTGCAATCTCAGGATTGCTACCCGTGCCACGTGCTAGTGAGGCTAGAAATAGGAAGATAATGCAGCCAAATACGTGGCTACGGAGTTGGTGCAGGAGGGAGGGCTTCATGTTTCTGGACAATTGGGCCTTGTTCCAGGGAAGGTGGGACCTGTCCCGACGGGAAGGGGTGCACCTGAACTGGAGGGGGACTAACATCCTTGCGGGAAGGTTTGCTACCGCTGCTCCGGGGAGTTTAAACTAGATTTGCAGGAGGAGGGGAACCAGAGTGTTAGAGCAGATAGTGAGGTGGAAGAGGACAAAGGTCAATCGAGAACTGCAAGTATAGTGCATGGAGTAAAGCCAGATCTAACATATAAAGAGGCTTTGAGGAAAGAGGAGCAGAATAAAGGGTGTAAAGGTAGGAAGGTAGAAGGGCTGAAGTGTGTGTACTTCAATGCAAGAAGCATCAGGAACAAAGGTGATGAACTGAGAGCTTGGATACATATATGGAATTATGATGTAGCAGCCATTACAGAGACTTGGCTGGCACCAGGGCAGGAATGGATTCTCAATATTCTTGGATTTCAGTGCTTTAAAAGGGATGGGGGGGGAGGGGAGGAGGGGGGAAATTACTGGTCAGGGATACTATTACAGCTACAGAAAGGGTGGGTAATGTAGCAGGATCCTCTTTTGAGTCAGTATGGGTAGAAGTCAGGAACAGGAAGGGAGCAGTTTCTCTATTGAGAGTATTCTATAGGCCCCCTGGTAGCAGCAGAGATACTGAGGAGCAGATTGGAAGGCAGATTTTGGAAAGGTGCAAAAATAACAGGGTTGTTATCATGGGTGACTTTAACTTCCCTAATATTGATTGGCACCTGATTAGTTCCAATGGTTTAGACGGGGCAGAGTTTGTCAAGTGTGTCCAGGATGGATTCCTGTCACAGTACGTGGACAGGCCGACTAGGGGGAATGCCATACTAGACCTAGTATTAGGTAATGAACCGGGTCAGGTCACAGATCTCTCAGTGGGTGAGCATCTGGGGGACAGTGACCACCGCTCCCTGGCCTTTAACATTATCATGGAAAAGGATAGAATCAGAGAGGACAGGAAAATTTTTAATTGGGTAAGGGCAAATTATGAGGCTATAAGGCTAGAACTTGCGGGTGTGGAGTGAGATGATGTTTCTACAGGGAAATATACAATGGACATGTGGTCGATGTTTAGAGATCTCTTGCAGGATGTTAGGGATAAATTTGTACCAGTGAGGAAGCTGAAGAATGGTAGGGTGAAGGAACCATGGGTGACAAGTGAGGTGGAAAATCTAGTCAGGTGGAAGAAGGCAGCATACATGAGGTTTAGGAAGCAAGGATCAGATGGGTCTATTGAGGAATATAGGGAATCAAGAAAGGAGCTTAAGAAGGGGCTGAGGAGTGCAAGAAGGGGACATGGGAAGGCCTTGGCGAGTAGGGTAAAGGAAAACTCCGAGGCATTCTTCAATTATGTGAAGGACAAAAGGATGACAGGAATGAAGGTAGGACCGATTAGAGATAAAGGTGGGAAGATGTGCCTGGAGGCTGTGGAAGTGAGCGAGGTCCTCAACGAATGCTTCTCTTCGGTATTCACCAATGAGAGGGAACTCGATGACAGTGAGGACAATATGAGTGAGGTTGATGTTCTGGAGCATGTTGATATTAAGGGAGAGGAGGTATTGAAATTGTTAAAATATATTAGGATGGATAAGTCCCCAGGGCCTGACGGAATATTCCCCAGGCTGGTCCATGAGGCGAGGGAAGAAATTGCTGAGCCTCTGGCTAGGATCTTTATGTCCTCATTGTCCACGGGAATGGTACCGGAGGATTGGAGGGAGGCAAATGTTGTCCCCTTGTTCAAAAAGGGTAGTAGGGATAGTCCGGGTAATTATAGAACTGTGAGCTTTACATCTGTGGTTGGAAAGCTGTTGGAAAAGATTCTTAGGGATAGGATCTATGGGTATTTAAAGAATCATGGTCTGATCAGGGATAGTCAGCATGGCTTTGTGAAGGGCAGATCATGTCTAACAAGCCTGATAGAGTTGTTTGAGGAGGCGATCAGGAATATAGATGAGGGTAGTGCAGTGGATGTGATCTATATGGATTTTAGTAAGGCATTTGACAAGATTCCACATGGTAGGCGTATTCAGAAAGTCAGAAGGCATGGGATCCAGGGAGGTTTGGCTAGGTGGATTCAGAATTGGCTTGCCTGCCGAAGGCAGAGAGTCATGGTGGAGGAAGTACATTCAGATTGGAGGATTGTGACTACTGGTGTTCCAAGGATTGGTTCTGGGTCCTCTACTTTTCGTGATTTTTATTAACGACCTGGATGTGGGAGTAGAAGGGTGGGTTGGTAAGTTTGCAGATGACACAAAGGTTGGTGGTGTTGTGGATAGTATAGCTTGTCAAAGATTGCAGAGAGACATTGATAGGATGCAGAAATGGGCTGAGAAGTGGCAGATGGAGTTCAACCAGGAGAAGTGTGAGGTGGTACACTTTGGAAGGACAAACTCCAAGGCAGAGTACAAAGGAATTGGCAGAATACTTGGAAGTATGGAGTAGCAGAGGGATCTGGGGGTACATGTCCACAGATCCCTGAAAGTTGCCTCACAGGTAGATAGGGTAGTTAAGAAAGCTGATGGAGTGTTAGCTTTCATAAGTCAAGGGATACAGTTTAAGAGTCGCGATGTAATGATGCAGCTCTATAAAACTCTGGTTAGGCCGCACTTGGAGTACTGTGTCCAGTTCTAGTCACCTCACTATAGGAAGGATGTGGAAGCATTGGAAAGGGTACAGAGGAGAATTACCAGGATGCTGCCTGGTTTAGAGGGTATGCATTATGATCAGAGATTGAGGGAGCTAGGGCTTTACTATCTGGAGAGAAGGAGGATGAGAGGAGAAATGATAGAGGTTTACAAGATATTAAGCAGAATAGATAGAGTGAACAGCCAGCACCTCTTCCCCAAGGCACCACTGCTCAATACAAAAGGACATGGCTTTAAGGTAAGGGGTGGGAAGTTCAAGGGGGATATTAGAGGAAGGTTTTTCACTCAGAGAGTGGTTGGTGCATGGAACGCACTGCCTGAGTCAGTGGTGGAGGCAGATATACTGGTGAAATTTAAGAGACAACTAGACAGGTATATGGAGGAATTTAATGTGGGGGGTCATATGGGAAGCAGGGTTTAAGGGTCAGCACAACATTGTTGGCCGAAGGTCCTGTACTGTGCTGCACTGCTCTATGTTCTATGTTCTAAGAGTCAAGAGATGTGGAGATAAGGCAGAATCATGCAATTGAGGCCTTGGTATTTTTGTATAGCAGAGCAGGCTCCTGCCCTACTTCTTACATTCTTACAATCTAGTAAGAATATCTCAAATATTCTTTTGTTGTTTTCTATTGATGTATAAATTAATTATTATTGCTATTTTCACAAAATGTGTTTAAATAGTAGTTGAAACACTTGACATCCTACTTTGAGCATTTAATCATTTAATTTTTAAAATCAAATTAATTTACCTCACATGTTGCAAGATGGAATTCAAGACAAATAGAGCTGTGTACATACATCTATTGATGCTTCTGGACACATCTTCAGTGATGTTCCTGGAATCATCGGGTGTTTCGGGTCATTCAACATCATACAACCTCCTCCAGGTGACCCAGCCGGGGCTGATCAGACCCCAGCTTGTGTCCAGATGGCTAGCTACTTATGACTCCATGGCTCCCCTCTTTTGAGCCACAGCCATCTTGAGGCCCTCTCTGCCGCATCGGTGGTACTGTGGATGGCTCTCCTCTTCCTCTCTCCCTCAATGCCCAAAATGCTGAAGGCCCTAACTAAAGAACGGGTTATGAATCCCCTACAACCATCCTCCACTAGGAGACACCTCGCTCTCCATCCAGCCTGCTGACAGTTGCTGACCAGTCCTGCGTACTTGGAGATCTTCCTTTCAAAGGCCTCCTCCAAGCTATCTTCCTATGGGACTGTCAGCTCCAGCAGCACCACTTGCTTCGTAGACTCAGACACTAGGACAATGTCTGGTCACAGGGTGGTGGTTGCGATATGGTTGGGGAACTTCAGCTGCCCTTCGAGGTCCACCAACAGCTGCCAGTCCCTTGCAGAGGTCAGAATGCCTGCAGATGTTCTTTTGGCAGGTATTGGCTGCTCCCCAGCTCTGACAAAGGCAATGGTCTGCTTGGAGGGTCGGGACCGCTTCGCCCACTCAACTCCTGCACTGACGGCTTCAGCAATGGTCTTCAGGACCTGATCATGCCTCCACCTGTACCGTCCCTCACCAAGTGCCCTTGCGCAGCTGCTGAGGATGTGCTCCAGAGTTCCTCGCTTGGAGCACAGTGGGCACGCAGATGACTCTGCCTTGCCCCATGTGTGCAGGTTTGATGGGCTTGGAAGCACATCATACACTGCCTGGATGAGAAATTGGATTCGGTGTGGTTCGGCTTTCCAAAGATCAGCCCAGGTCACTTTCCTCTCAACCGCATTCTCCCATCTTGTTCAAGCTCCCTGTTGCTTCATTCCCACCACCTTGCAGGCTCTCATCTCCTCCACTACTGCTCTCACCTCCTCCTGAACTAGACGATGCCTTTCCTTCCCTCTGGTGTCCATTTGGGGAGTTGGAAAGGATCCTAGCCCAGCTCGGCCTCGTGTGACCACTCCCACCGGCCTCCTGTGACGCAGCCTCGCCTCTGCTCCTGAACAGCTTCCTCTGCCCTCCACTTCCTGCCAGTCCTCACCTGGATCCCTGCCCTAGCCACCTTCGGGTCACTTGAGTCCCTATACTGCAGCACTTCTCTGGCTCTTGTTACCTTGAATTCTTCCTCCAAGGATTTGAAGGGCAGTTGCAGTTTGTTGTGGTGTCCATAGAGTGCGATGCTGCTCAGGCTCTTTGGCAGCCCCAGCCATCTCCTGAGGTGGTTGCTAACCCTCCTCTCTAAAGTTTCGACTGTCGAGATCGGAACTGCATAGACGAGGAGGGGCCACAGGATTCTGGGAAGAATGCCATGCTGATACACCCAGGCTTTAAACTTCCCAGGTAGGCCAGACTTGTCCACAGATTTCAGCCAGCCATCCAACTCGGTGCAGGTTGCCTGAATGGACGTTGTGACCCTTAAAGAGCTGTCAAAAACTTTGCCTAAGCTCTTTACTGGCTTTTCTGTGATGGTTGTGATGGCTGTGCCTCCGATGCTGAACCGGAACTTGTTCTCCACCTTCCCTTTCCTCAGCACCATCGATCTTGATTTGGCAGATTTGAAACGCATCCGGGCCCACTCCACCAGCTTTTCGAGCCCTTGCAGAATCCTCTGGCAGCCTGAGACTGATTCTGTGGTGACTGTGAGGTCATCCATGAATGCCCTGATAGGTGGTTGCCGTTGAGCGGAATTCATTCTGGGCCCTCTGCACTCTGGTTCAGCAGACTTAGTGAGCATGTTCATGGCTAGGGAGAACAGTGTCACTGAGATAGTGCACCCTGTGATGATGCCGACCTCCACCTTGTGCCAGGTTGATGTAATTGCTCCTGAAGAGACCCTCATCCTGAAGTTGCTGTAATAATCAGCGATAAGGTCTCTGATTCTGCTGGGGACGTGATATTTGGTCAGCGTGAGCTGCACCAGCTTGTGCGGAATGGAGCCATATGCATTTGCCAGGTCGAGCCACAACACTGACAGGTTGCCCTTGTTCTCTCTGGCCTCCCTGATGAGCTGTGTCACCACACCGATGTGCTCCAGACAGCCCGGCATCCCTGAAATGCCACCCTTCTGGAAGGATGTATCAATATAGGTGTTCTTTGCTAGGTAGGTGCACAACCGGTTGGAAACTGCACTGAAGAAGATCTTCACCTCGACACACAGCAGGGAGATGATGCGAAACTGATCTATCTGGGTGGCATTTTCCTCCTTCGGGATCCACGCGCCTTCAGCCACTCGCCACTGTTCTGGGATCTTCCCCCTTCTCCAGAAGATTCTCAGGATCTTCCACAGACGCAGCAGGAGTTTGGGGCAGTTCTTGTACACTTTGTACGAGGTGTTGCTTGGTCCTGGAGCCGAGCTTGCCCTTGCTTTGCGGACGACCTCTCTGACTTCCTTTAGTTGCAGCTCTGACATGTCGAACTGCACATCCGGTTCATGTGGGTCTATTAGGATGTCGTACTCTCCCAACTCCTGCTCTCTTTCAGGATCATTATATATCTTCTTCAGATATTGGTCTATGTCTTCCTGTAAACAGGCCAGTTTCCCACTGCGCTTCTCCCCCAGCAACTCCTTGGTGAACTTGAAGAGGTTGGCAATAAAGGCAGCACGTTTTTGAGCCCTTTCACGACACCGCCTCCGATGCACTCTGCCCGGCGGAGGACCCTGATCTTCTTTCGTAGTATGCACATCAGCTGGGCCAAGCCAATGCGCTCCTCCTCTCCTGCCTCCTTGTATTGGGACTTCAGCGTTGGAGCCTTCCTTCTCCTCTTCTCCGAACCGTTCAGCTGCGATACTGACAATAATTGTTGTCATGGCTTGCAGCTTCCTATCAACCCCTCCCTTCGCCGTTGCCTCCAGAATTTGGTTAACATCGTCATCAAACTGCTTCCACAGTGAAGTCATGTTAGCTGCAGGCCATTTGATCTGCCTCCTGTTAGACTTCATGTTCAAGGGATTAGTTTGCAACACTTGGAGGTTCTGGGCACTATGGGGTGACTCCGGGCCTGGCCCCTCTTTCGTCTCACCAGGTTGGACACCTGCGCGTTGTGCTGCTCCTGCTCCCGCCAAACGGGATTTATATCTTCCAGAATACTGTTGAAAAATATGTGAGGCTGTAAAAAACTGACGTTTTTCCTGCATATTTTGTAAGAAAGAGAGTAGAGATAACCCAGGAAATTATAGACCTGTGAGTCTTACTTCAGTGGTGGCAAGTTGTTCGAGAAGATCCTGAGAGGCAGGATTTATGAACATTTGGAGAGACATAATCTGATTAGGAATAGCCAGCACAGCTTTGTCAAGTTTAGGTCATGCTTTACAAACCTGATTGAATTCTTTGAGGATGTAACAAAACATATTCATGAAGGTAGAGCAATGGATGTAATGAATATGGATTTCAGTAAGGCATTTCATAAGGTTCCCCATGTGAGGCTTATTCAGAAAATAACGAGGCATAGGATTCAAGGAGAACTTGCTTTAGGATCCAGAGTTGGCTTGTCCACAGAAGGCAAAGTGTGGTTGTAGATGGTTCGTATTCTGCATGGAGGTTGGTGATCAGTTGTGTTCTGCAGGGATCTGTACTGGGACCCTTCCTCTTTGTGATTTTTATAAATGACCTCAATGAAGAATTAGAAGGGTGGGTTAGTAAGATTGCTGATGACGCAAACGTTGGGGGTGTGGTAGGTAGTTTGGAGGGTTGTCAGACCTTACAGAGGGTCATCAATAGGATGCAGAACTACAGTTTAGCATTCAACACCATAATTCCTTCCAGGCTCGACAAGAAGCTCAGTGACCTCGGCCTTCACCCTGCATTGTGCAGATAGATCCCAACTTCCTGTCAGATCGCCAGCAGGTGGTAAGAGTGGGCTCCGTCACCTCTGGCCCTCAACACAGGTGCCCTTCAAGGCTGTGTCCTAAGCCCCCTCCTTTACTCTCTGTGTACCCACAACTGTGTTGCCATCCACAGCTCCAATCTGCCAATTAAATTTGCTGATGACACTACACTGATTGGCCTAATCTCAAATAATAACAAGGCAGCCTACAGGGAAGAAGTCATCACCCTGACACAGTGGTGTCAAGAAAAAAACCTCTCCTTCAATGTCGCACAAACAAAGGAGCTGGTTGTGGACTACTGCAGGAATGGAGACAGGCTAACCCCTATTGACATCAATGGTTCTGGGGTTGAGAGGGTGAACAGCTTTAAGTTCCTCAGCATCCACATCACTGAGGATCTCATGTGGTCCGTACATACCGACTGTGTGGTGAAAAAGCACAACAGCGCCTCCTTCACCTCCGATGGTTGAAGAAGTTTGGTATGGGCCACCAGATCCTTAGAACTTTCTACAGGGGCGCAGTTGAGAGTATCCTGACTGGCTGCATCACTGCCTGGTATGGGAACTGTACTTCCCTCAGTTGCATGACTCTGCAGAGAGTGGTGCAGACAGCCCAGCGCATCTGTAGATGTGAACTTCCCACTATTCAGGACATTTACAAAGACAGGTGTGTAAAAAGGTCCCAAGGGATTATTGGGGAGCTGAGTCACCCCAACCACAAACTGTTCCAGCTGCTACCATCTGGGAAACCGTACTGCACAGAAACCAGTACCAACAGGCTCTAGGATAATTTCTTCCACCAGGCCATCAGACTGATGAATTCACACTAATACAATTGTATTTCTATGTTATATTGACTATCCTGCTGTATATACCATTTATTACAAATTACTATAAATTGCACATTGCACATTTAGACAGAGATGTAATGTAAAGATTTTTATTCCTCGTGTATATGAGGGATGTATGTAATAAAGTCAATTCAGTTCAAATCCTCCACAGCAATTAAATCTTAAGGCATGAATGGAACAATTTAACATTTTCAATGTTGTGGATGTCTATATGGTTATTGTATTATATAGTGTACTGTATATGCATATAAATTGAGATGCATTCTATACAAAGTTGGATTTTACAGCTAAGGAGGCAGAAGTGTTGTGTATTTAATATTTCAATCATTTTGTGTAATATTGTAAATATATTGATTGATTAAGCCTTCTTTTTTGTTTAAATAATTCATTACAGATTATATGTAAAAGTTCGTGAATGGCATACATCATCGTACCACTACGTCGTTCATACACATCTTGCTTAAAGTAAAATAATGGAACGTATACATTTATTCTCAGCTCCATGTTTCCTTTCAATTAGTTTTTATGTTTTGGAGGTGAAAAAACATACCACTTACCACTCTCGGGCAGAAGAAGGTCCGAATCACATCCCCTCCAGTGCTCTAAATCTATATCTGATAGTTTTATCCGCATCTGGAATGGGTGACAGTTGACTGCAGTCTACCCTATCGATCCCTTTCATAATTCAACATACTTCCTCTGCAGGAAGAACAGAGCTGACCTCCCGTCTCTCTGCATAACTGAACTACTTCATCCCAGCCTATATCGTGGTGAATCTGTTCTGGCTACCATCCAGCAGTATAACATTCTTCATAAAGTAGGGTGACCAGAACTACATGCAGTACTCCGTTTTGGGAATGAAAAAGGCTTTATAAAAATGCTGCATAACCTTTCTACTTCTGATTGGGGGGGGGGCAATGTCCCATATGCCTTCTTCATCTTGTTAACTACACGCGTTGCAAACTTCAGTATGGGTTCTTGTCTGCGGACTATTTTTATTGGTTAGCCTTCTTGCCCTCCCTGTGGAATACTGGGTTTTCACCGGGTCTTCTGGTTTCAATCCACAGTCCAATGATGAACCAGGTAGGTTAATTGGTGATTGTAAATTGTCCCATGATTAGGTTAAGGTTAATTGGGTTTGTTGGAGGTTGCTATGGTGGTGTGACTCGAAGGGCTGGAAGGACCTACTCTACACTGTATAACTAAATATTTATTAAATAAAAATAATGACATTTCAGGTTTCGGTGAAACATCTGACCCCATAAGGTTAACTTGTCATTTTTTTCTTTACCAATCAACCTACATTTTATAATTTTATTTTAAGTAAATTATTTAACAGGCACATTTACTTGTATTCATATAACAGCTGTAGTTTAGAAAATATCCCAAGTGGCTTTATTGAGGTATAATGAAGAAACGCTTTCACTAGTCATTTTAAGAAAAACTGCCTTGAGGCAGGAGACTCTTGTATTTAAATTAAAGTAGTTAGGTAATGAGCCAAGGTCTTCATGGTTGTGTGAAAGCATGAGAACGGCTCTGAAACCTTTTGCAGAGATGGGTTTAAATTTGAGAGATAATGCTTCAATTGGCAGTGAGCAACATTGTCATGTTGATGTGAAATGTTTTGAGATACTCTTCCCATTATTTGTTATTATCCTTGTAAACTGGAATAGTGTCTCCATCAAAATAACGAAATAAGTTTGACGGGAATTAACAGTACATCTATATGTAAATTAATAGCCTGAATGTGGCATGATTACATAGTTTAAATGGAGATGATGTACAGTGCCCCTTTTTAAAAAGCATAGATGTTGCAACTAACTCCAGTCTGAGTAATGTATGCACAAGTGGTGGTTGTTAACCTTCAGGGTTCGAACATGTTCTGAAACTCCTGGTATCTTCCGGAGTTTATCAATTGCACAATTCATCACTTCCCTAACAGTTGTATTCTGAATATCTCCCAATATATTACGGTATTATTTAAAATTTATGCAGTAGTATTATTCAGATATTTTTGATATCTCAACTCCAATATTCTATTGAAAATTTATCATTTCAAGTGTGAAAAAGCCTCAGAGGAAAAATAGCCGCTAAGAATATGGGTCAGGAAAGCTTTGCTAATAATAGTAACAAACTGTTTCTCAGCAGCATTTATGCTGAGTGCTGGGGGCCAAATTGTTTCCAGAGTAATATTCAATCAACGTATTCATTTGTTGAAAGAGCCAAACTGGACATCATATTGACAAAGTCAAGAGTATGTCAAAAGTTAGCACTTAAAAGTATGAAAGGAAGGTAGAGATGATGTAGAGCAATATAACTTACTGCCATCTCTGCTTACTATTCTTGCCAATTCCTTCTAATTTTACTGGTGCTGACCAAGTGAAAAAATCCCCACTAATACTGGCTGATGGCTTATTGATTGTTGCCATATTTCTACAAGTGTTTAGTGATTTCTAGAGTATTATAAAGTTGCTAAAATCTATAGATGTGGGAGGAGATAATGGACAGACTTTAAAAAGGACCAACACAACTAAGTGTTCCCAGACAGGACATATTAATCAGTTTGCCCCTAGGAATACAGCATGCCTGAGAGAATGAGACCATGATAAGATGTTAGGAGAGGAATGAAAGAATAAAAGCATTTCCCACAGAAGACTATATTCTCCTGTGAAGCTGGAGAGATTAATTCTCCCTGAACTTCCAGGAAGAACAGTGATGTCAGTACTTTATTAATGGTGTCCTAATTATAATCTTGCCACCTCCCCCCATCAAAATTACTATCTAAGAGCAAGGTGAAAAATAGACTGCCAGACTAGATAACCATGATTAAAAATGTTTCAACATTTGATCACTTCCAACTTGGACAGAAAAATATTTGCACTGATTTCTTTTTAAATCAACAAGATCAGCAATCATCTCTATTCAAAAAGAGCGACCTTTATTTAATTGAAAACGAATAAATAAATACAGATACAAACTTTCTGAAATAACACCAGAAGTGTTGGGATGCTCAGTGGGCCGAGCAACCTCTGTGGAAAATTTTGCTATGCTGGGTACTACGGGGTTTCTCTATAAAATTTCATCTGTGGATGATTATCGCCAATATTTTCAGCTTTTAACTTCACTTCATTCCCATTGCCCGGAAGATAGAAGAAGTTGTAGACTTCACAATAGATGGTGCACATTACTTTCTGGGTCCTATCTATATCAACTCCGTGGATGTATGATAACTGTAAGAGAATTGACCATACCACACACCACCACCCCCTCACCCTTCCACTCACCCTCAGTTATGGGTGATGAGGGATGGGGATGTGGTAAATTGAGAAGAGTCTGGGTGAAGTTGCTGGGAATTTACAATTCATTCAGTAATGTTGACCAGATGTGAGATCAGTGAAATTCTTACAACACTGCACCGAAATCTTCATGGCTTGAAAAACATTGTTCATATCGTAATCCAATCCAACTGGCTTTGAAAACTTTTTCTGAGGATCTCCTGGGCCACCACAGTTAATCACATCTCTTCTCGTTCTCTTTTTCATCCAAAATCCCCACTGAGCAGAGAGAACTATTCATATGCTTTCCATATCACCTTCAACAGTAAGCTACCTACCAACACTGCTTCGCCTGAAAGAAATCAGTTAGCTTAATTACTGGGAATCACCTGAAACGTGTACAAACCAACCATGTATTTTGTCCTGTGGCACATATGTGCAAGCAGAAAAAAATAACTTTGTAGGTTCCATCTGAAGTATTGGATGTAAGTTTATCTCACATCACAACCTCATATTCAAGTTATCACATTTATCCACTGGAAAGTTAGAAGAATAATTGTTTGGCAACAACACTCTAATTAGCCTTCATCATGCAAATTCTAGTTTGAAACTGGCATACTTCACAGGCAGATACACTAGTGAAATTTAAGAGACAACTAGACAGGTATATGGAGGAATTTAAGGTGGGGGGTTATATGGGAGGCAGGGTTTGAGGGTCGGCACAACAATGTGGGCCGAAGGGCCTGTACTGTGCAGTACTATTCTCTGTTCTATGTTCTATGTTCTATACTTATCCATTAATACACCGAGGAATTACTTCCCTTGTTCGGATGCCGTGTGGTTGAGGGATGGATTACTGTGGTTAATAAAAAGATACAGAGAATAGACTTTTTTGATCAATGAAAAGATGGATTGTAACATATTCAAAACTTGCTGAGGCTATAGATCACTCTGATTAGTACGAACTCAGCAAGCCTTTCTTCAATCAATTTCAGCATAGGACTGAGAAACAGGAGTAGGTATTTAACCCCTCAGACCTGCTCCACTATTCATAGGATCACTGACGATCTGACATTCTTCTGACCTATTTTCTTGCCCATAACCCTCAGCTCCCTTACTGATTAAATGCCATCTCTTTAGCTTTAAATATATCCAAGGTCTCTGTCCTTACAGATCTTTGGGGCACAGTTATGATAACTCAACAAGAATGTCTAAAAAACAGTCTCTCCGATCATCAGAATGCATTATTTTAAGGTACATTTGAGACAAAACAATTATTGTTGAAAGGTGTGAAAAGAAAAATATCAGAAATATTGTCAGGGTATCAGGTGACCACTGTCACCTGCCACATTATCTTGCAAGACCCTGCATGAAGACCAGTTCAATATATATTTGCCTTTCAAGTAGGAACTTATCTTCAGAACATCATTCACCTTTACTCTCATGTTCCAGTTGTCAAGATATTGAAGCAACTAACAATTTTATACCCACCGTTCTTGGCCAAATGTCCTTGGACTGTCTGGTACAGCAAGAGCAGCCAGCACTTGACAAATGACAGCTCTGATCCTGCCTTTATGAAACTTTTACTTTGGTCAAATATACCAGCAACATTGTTAAATTTCTCTAACTTTTCAAAAATTTTGTCACATTTGCTTTTAAAACTGACTTGTACAATAGTACATTTACAATAGTGTAACTGGTACAATGAGTGATTTGTCAAACTTACTAATCAAAGAATAAGAACATTAGATAGAGGCTAGTGTCTAATGCTAACTTGTTTCTCAAAACCTCACCACAACCACCACTATATCCAAGAGCTACACAGATAACATGGGGGGTTTGCATTCCTCGCAAATACAAAGCTGCGTAATCCATACAATCATGGGGAAAGTCAAACTGAAAGACAGTGTTTGTTTATTTACTTCTTTGTCCATGTAAACATTCATGAGGGTGAATTTTGTTCCATATCTCAAATTTTTTGGGGAGTGATTTATGAATTCTGAAACAGCAAATTTCCATTTCCCAAACATCCAAAGCGCAGTAGTTGCCTGTACTTAACACCATCACAAAGCCAAGGAAGAAGGTGAGCTGTAAGGAGAATTTGACAAATGGAGTATAAATGAAGTTAAACACTTTGGAAGGAAATATTTTTTAAAATGTGGTGTAATGTGATCTTGTTCCAGTTCAGGAAACATCAAAAGTTAACATGTCATTACAGCAAGCAAATTGAGAAACAGGTCTAATGAAATCAGAGACAAACACTGCGCAGAAGTGGCCCACCAAATCCATGCCTATTGATACTCAGCCCATATCTTTCAATATAGGTGTTAAACTGAGGCTTTGTCAATTCTTTTAGAAGAACTTTACAGATCTAACGTCAATAAATTAAAAACAACCTGGGACTTTACCCACAGTGCCCTAGCCAATATTTATCCCATAATCAATGTCACTGAAACATCATTATCACAATGCTGTTTGTGCACTTGGCCACTATATGTTCTTCACTGAATTTTGGACTTTAGGATATCTGGGGATCACATTAATGGAAAATACCTAGTGTTAATGTTATTTAAATGGTGAAAAATTGTAGCATGCTGTTGTGTGGAGGAACTTGGGAGTGTCTGCGCGTGAATTGCAAAAGATTGGTTCGCAGGTACAGCAGGTTATCGAAAAAGGCAGATGGAATGTTGGCCTTCATTGCTAATGGGAATGAATTTAGGAGCAAGGAGCTCATGCTGCAACTGAACAGGGTACTTCTGAGGCTACAGTTGGGGTACGACATGCAGTTCTGGCCTCCTTACTTGAGGAAAGACGTGCTGGCTTTAGAAACGGTGCAGAGGAGGTTCACCAGATCGATTTTGAAGATGAGATTGCTAATTATGAGGAGAGACTGAGTCATCTGGGTCTATATTCACTGGAATTCAGAAGAACAAGAGGGTTCTTAGAGGAACATTAATTATGAAAAGGATAGACAAGATTGAGGCAGGGAAGTTGTTTCTACTGGTAAGCAAGACTAGAAATAGAGGAAGCACACCCTCAAGATTTGGAGGAATAGACTTAGGATGGAGATGAGGACAAACTGCTTTTTCCACTGTGTAGTAAATCTGTGGAATTCTCTGCCCAGGAAACCGCTAAAGACTGCATCATTACATATAGTTGATGATAGTTGGATAGAGTTTTGCATAGCAGGGGAATTGAAGATTATGGGGAAAAGGCAGGTAGACTGACTTGAGATCACGCCCAGATCAGCCATGATCTTATTGAATCGCAGACAGGTTCGATGGGCCAGTTGGCCTGCTCCTGATCCAATCTCTTATAATCTAATGTAAAACTTCTTTTGCATTGTATCATTCTAAATTTGTGGACTTTGATTGCAAAGTTTGCTAAGAATGGCATAGTGGGAATGGATGATAGCATGCCCAAAGTAGCCCTTATCAAGTTAGAATGGCTAATGGGAAGAGGAGTCCAGGAGAAGTTAGCTGTTATAAACTCTGTTGTGAGGCCTAACCTCTACCAATACCCAGCAAGTTATGAAACTTCAATCATTGAATATATTTAGGAATGAAATAGATAGCCACTGATGGCATCTAAGGTTATAGGAAACCAGACAAGAAAATTAACAAAGTGCAAGATCAGCCTTGATTTTTATTGAAAGGAGAAGTAGCCTTAAGGATCCATTTATCTTGTTCTGTTTTTATTTTTTATGCACTCTGGTGATACCTTTAAGCACTCAGATCTGCAGCTGGATCTTCAACTTCCTCACAGACAGGACCCAGGCTGTAAAAATAGGGGACAAGCTCTCCTCTACAATCATTCTGAACACCGGTGCCCCACAAGGCTGTGTACTAAGCCCCCTGCTGTACTCACTGTACACCCATGATTGTGTAGCCTAGTTTTCATCAAACTCAATATATAAGTTTGCTGATGACACAATTGTAGGCCGTATCTCGGGTAATGATGAGTTTGAGTACAGAGGGGAAATTAAGAACCTGGTGGCATGGTGCGAAGACAATAACCTATCCCTCAAAGTCAGCAAGACGAAGGAATTGGTTGTTGACTTCAGAAGGAGTAGCGGACCGCACGACCCAATTTACATCACTGGTGAGCAAGTGGAACAGGTCAAAAGCTTTAATTTCCTCGGGGTCAATATCACAAATGACCTAACTTGGTCCAACCAAGCAGAGTCCACTGCCAAGAAGGCCCACCAGCGCCTTTACTTCCTGAGAAAACTAAAGAAATTTGGCCTGTCCCCTGAAACCCTCATTAATTTTTATAGATGCACTGTAGAAAGCATTCTTCTAGGGTGCATCACAACCTGGTATGGAAGTTGTCCTGTCCAAGACCAGAAGAAGCTGCAGAAGATCGTGAACGTGGCGCAGCACATCACACAATCCAATCTTCCGTCCTTGGACTCACTTTACATCGCACGCTGTCGAAGCAGTGCTGCCAGGATAATCAAGGACACGACACACCCAGCCAACATACTTTTCATCCCTCTTCCCTCCGGGAGAAGGCTCAGGAGCTTGAAGACTCGTATGGCCAGATTTGGGAACAGCTTCTTTCCAACTGCGAAAAGACTGCTGAACGGATCCTGACCCAGATCTGGGCCGTACCCTCCAAATATCTGGACCTGCTTCTCATTTTTTTTGCACTACCTTACTTCCCATTTTTCTATTTTCTATTTATGATTTCTAATTTAAATTTTTAATATTTACTATTTTTTACTATTTTTAATATTTAATATTTGTAATCCAGGGAGCGGGAAGCGCAGAATCAAATGTCGCTGTGATGATTGTACGTTCTATTATCAATTGTTTGGCGACAATAAAGTATAATGTATACAGACTATATTTGGAATATGGAAATATCTGATCTGATCTGATCTGGCAGTGTACTTGATTAAACTCAATGGGCCATCAGGAGAGCTATTTTTGCACTTTCATATATGTCCATTACTGCATTGTTCATACATTCTTACCCATTAAATAGTATCTCTCAATGTATTGCTATTTTCTATCAACTTTTATTTTAAAGTAGAATCAAAAAGAAGGGAAATGATTTGGCAATCAGATCTGAATTTGTATTACACACTGTTGCTTACAACATTATAATAAAGGTCAAAAAGATTTGTATTTATACGGACATGCATAATTTCCTTCCTTGGTTCTGATCGGCTCAATGTACCCAGAACTTCCGGTTATCTGTCACTTTAATTCTACATCCCACTCTGACCTTTCAGACCTCGACCTTTTGCACTGTTTCATCAAAGCCCAATATAAGCTGAAAGAACAACACCTCAACATAAGACTCAGCACACTCAAGGACTTAAAAATGAATTCAAATATTTCATCCTCTCCAGCAGGTAGCAGAACTGGCCTATTCTGATGAAAGGTCATCAACATATAATGTTCACTCAGTTTTCTCTCTGCAAATGCTACATAACCTGCTGAGAATTTCTATGATCCCTTTAATTTTTCAGTACTGATCCTTAGCTTCTTCTCCCACAAGAGGAAACAACTACTCCAAATCTAACCAGTCAAAACCTCTTAAGATGTCATATGTTTCAATTAAGGCTCCTCTCACTCTCCAAAACTCCAGCAAATACAAACTAAGCCTGACTAAATCTTCCTTGCAAAGCAATTCACTCATTCCAGCTATTAAGCTAATAAATCTTCTCCAAACTGCTTGCAGTACATTAACATCATTCCATATGCAAGAAGAACAGTACTGTTGGTAAGTACAGCCCAGTATATCACAGCCTTGTTAGTTCCTTCCATCAGTCAGTCCATCTGCATGATGTGTTGCTTCAGGAAGTGTAAAAATATTGTCAAAGATATTGGCAATCCTGCCCATTTCCATTTCTCGCTCCTATTTCTGGGGAAGGCATATGAGTTGGAAAGTCTGGATGCCATGAATTGAGAACAATTTCTTCTCCGCTACCAGTAGACTCTGAACCAGATACCTTCTTCACTTTGCTTTCCCAGTGCTGCCACCATGTTATACAGCGTTTAATTCTTCCTCTCTCAGTTGCTCCATTATTGTCACTTCAGTATTTCTTCTTTTACATTACTTCAAATTCCACTCCAATCTTTGTATCATTCTGCTGTTTTGTGCCCTGATGAATTTATTATTACTGTATATACTGTTTACTCTGAGCTTCATGCAAGCAAGAAATTTCATTGTACCCTGGCGTACATAACAATAAACTGAACTGAAATCTCTCGATATGCTCTAACCACTGTCCTACATAACTAAAACGTAACCTCTCCACTTTTGTATTCAATTCCCCTAGTAATAAAACCATAACATTATGTTAGCTTTCTTAATTACTTCCAGTACATATATACCAGTCTTCCGTAAATCATGCACCAGGACACCAAGATCCTCTACATAAAACGAAGCGCACAATATTAAAGGGACAGTGTCACTTCAGTGCCAGACAATGCATTCAAATGTACTTAATTCACCATCAATTAAGCTACAACTTCTAAAAAGAATGCACCATCTTGGCTGCCTAGCATGGTTCACACCACAGCAGTAAATGGCATATCATTTTGTAAACATTCATACTCAGGAGAGTGTGGGTCAGATATGGTTAGCTGCTAATTGGCATGAAATTGCTGGCAAGGATTCTGCCTTAGGATCACACAGTGAAAGGAAAAAGTTTAAGGATATGCAATGCCATATGCAAGTGAATGCAACGCACACCATCTGATAGTGCAGATTTGAAAGGATCAAAAGGAAGAACATGAAGAAGCAAATGGACATGAAGCAGTACATGGCAGCAACTAATGCAGAAAGTATGTGTCTTCAATAATGACAACACTCATCAAAAAGCTTAATATAGACTAACATTTATAATGTTTCCACTGCTTCTTCAAAGCCCCTTTGGCTTTCATAATATCTTTGGCTGTTAATGCTAAATGCATGAACAATATCTACATCCCACTCCACCCCCTCCCCCTCCCATGTTCCATACCTCAATCCCCTGTATTTGGATATATTACTTTCCTAATGTTTTACTTTGGGTCTCCGTGCTGCTGAATAGTTAAAGATTTTGTTTTAATGAAGTCAGAGTAACAGACACTTGCTATTGTGTGGATTGTTTGGGACATGTAGACAGATCATCTATGAAATGTTTTGCTCTGTGAACTGAAAGTTGCACCAACAATAGCCATTGCACGTGGTATGATAAACCTTAAGAACAAAATCCATATTATACATCCCTCTGTGCACAATAGAAGTTAATTTGCAGGCAAAGGCTTTGTTCCTTCACTCTGTCATTGAGCAGAGGAACTTGGGCAGATTGAAGATCACAAACTCTCTGTGGATAACTTCACTCACCTCTACACTGAACTGATTCCATAACCTTCGGACTTACTTTCAAGGACTCCACAATTCATGTTCTCAGTATTATTATGTTTATTTGTTTCTTTCTTTCCTTTCTTTGCACTTACACAATTGTCTTCTTTTGCACATTGGTTGTTTGTCAGTCTTTGTGTATAGCTTTTCATTGATTCCAATATATTTCTTTGTTCTGAGAATGCCTGCAAGAAAATGAATCTCGGGGTAGTATATGGCCACATATACGTATTTACTTTGAGCTTTTGAACAAAGACATGGCCACAGGTAAGAGATTGTCACATTTCAGCCATAATTTCAATAAATGGCTAAAAGGACACAAGATGTTAATGGAATAATTCACTGACCCAGCGTCTAAGTAACACTGAAATTTCTAGTATCTGTATTTTTTGATGTGTAGACCTGGTTGTATTGGAGGTATATAATACATGTCACTTAAACTTACTTCTGTTATCTATATAATGTAGCTTTGACTAATAGGATGAAAAATCCATGTCTTATGCAAGTTACTACAGATAATTCTCATTCGGATAGAACCATGTAATCTGCTTGGAGAGATGGAAAACACAAGGGTGAAAATCTGAAAGATTCCACTTGATTAGATAACTGCATCTGATCTAAATGGTCCCATCAATAAACTTCTTTCTGGCTTCCAGCCGGGTACTGATATTGATTATAACCGACATTTAGATGACAAGTTCTGCCATCTTCTTCAGGGAAAGCACCAGATCCTTTTTCAGTCCCATCAACTTTAAATGATAATACAGTGCAACTATCTAAAAGAGGCTCTACTCCTTTTTGGAAAAAATATAACCAGTTGGCATTTACCACAGCTAACAATTTGTTCCATGTTTCCGTTAGTCTTGGGCAAAGAAAAAAAAAGTATGGTAATCAAGTTGACAAGTCAAGTTAAGTTTATTGTCATTTAACTATATACATGTATATAATGTATATAACCATATAATGAATATAGAAATGAGACAACATCTCTCCGAACCAGGGTATAAAGCACTGTAATACATTTATTACATTTAGACATATGACCTTCATGTCCTCCTTAACCTGAAGGAATTTGGAATTCAAAGAAACAGTCACAAGTGGATGGCTTCATCCTTAGTGTATTTCCAATTTATCATTTCTCCATTAACTAGATCCATGGCCATGTAGTAAATATACTATATATGATATTGATGCATATTTATCCTTTTACCTGCATTAGTCCTCTGGAAGGAATATTTATGAAGTTTCTGCAAATAACAGGTTTGTAAAGAGCAAACATACATTAGGAAATGACAGATGCTCAACTCCTCCTAGATCCCAACCATTACCTTGCTCACAGAAGTTCATGCTTCAATGTTTCGCATTTTTTCTGCAGGCCTTTTAAGTCACATAGATTTGTTTATACATTAGTGTATATAGTTTCTGCATTCTTTTCCTAATTGAGCAAAATATATTCCAAACAATAAACAAACTTACATACATTATTATAGCCAAACACTTCAGCCTCAGTCAAAGCAGATTCCAACATAAGAATTCTGCAATATTTCCCATTTCAGTTTCTCCATACCCATTCTCTGTAAATGAAGGTCATTAAATGTTACAAACCATTCTGAAAGATGCAGATTCAGAAGAGACCTGCATTGCAGTAAAGATTACAAACAGCAAGACCATAAAAAATAGGAGTAGAATTAGGCCATTCGGCCCATCGAGTCTGCTCTGTGATTCCATCATGGCTGATTTATCATCCCTGTCAACTTCATTCTCCTGCCTTCTGATACCATTACTAATCCAGAACATATCAACATCCGCTTCAAATATACCCAATGACTTGCCCTCCACAGCCATTGTGGCAATGTTCTACAAATTTACTAGACTCTGGCTAAAGAAATTCCCCCTCGTCTCTGTTCTAAAAGGACGTCCCTATATTCTGAGGCTGTGCCCTCTAGTCCTAAACTCATCCACTATAGGAAACACCCTCACCACATCAAATCTATCTAGACCTTTCAATATTCAATAGGTTTCAGTGACATTTCTCTCGTTCTTCTAAACTCCAGCGAGTACTGGCCCAGAGCCATCAAATGCTCCTCATACATTCGCTCTTTCATTCCGAAAATCACTCTTGTGAACCTCCTCTGGACCCTCTCCAATGCCAGCACATCTTTTCTTAGATAAGGGGACCCAAACTGCTCACAATACTCCAAGTGCAGTGTGACCGATGCCTTATAAAGTCTCAGCATCACATCCTCGCTCTTATATTCTGGTCCTCTTGAAATGAATGTTAATATTGCATTTGACTTTCTTACTACCAACTCAGCCTGCAAGTTAACCTCTAGGGAATCCTACATAAGGAGTCCTGAATCTCTTTGCACCTCTGATTTTTTTTAAGATGTTCATATTGTTTAGAAAATAGTCTCTGCCTCTAATCCTTCTACCAACATTCATGACCATAAACTCCCCGACGCTATATTCCATTTGCCACTTCTTTGCACTTTCTCCTCATCTGTCTAAGTCCTGCAGGCTCCCTGCTTCTTCATCACTACCAGGGCCTCCACCTATCTTTGTGTCGTTTGCAAACTTGGCCACAAAGGCACTGATTCCATCATCCATTTCATTGACATACAACATAAAAAGAAGCCGTCCAAGTACTGACCCCTGTGGAACTCCACAAGTCACCAGCCTGGGACGTAATCCATCTAGTCTAGTTGACTTATCTACCTTCAGACCTTTCAGCTTCCCAAGCACCTTCTCCTTAGTAATCGCAACTACACTCACTTCTGCAGCCTAACACTCTCGAATTTCTAGCGTATTGCTAGTGTCTTCCATAGGGAAGCCAAAATTACCTAAGTTCGTCAGCCATTTCTTTGTTTCCCCCATTACTACCTCACCAGCATCATTTTCCAACAGTCTGATATCCACTCTTTTCTCTGTTTTACTCATTATATATCTGGAAAAAATCTTTCACTTTCCCCTGTTAAATTTCGATACAATGTGTACCCTTGGACATTAAACTCCCAGCTATGATCTTCCTTCAGCTACGAATCAGTGACGCCCACAACTTCATGCCTGCCAATCTCTAAATGGGAGACAAGGTCATCTGCCTTACTCCATTACTGCGTGTGTTCAAATAAAGCGCCTTCAGTCCTGTATTCATCACTCTTTTAGATTTTGCCCCCCATTACACTTCAACTCATCCCACTGACTGAAATTTTGCCCTGTCATCTGCCTGTTCTTCCTCACAGTCTCACTACAGATTGCATCAACTTGTATAGCAACTGCCACATCCTCAGCCCTATCACTTCTGTTCCCATCTCCCTGCCAGGTTCATTTAAAACCACCCCAACAGCTCTAGCAAACCTGCCTGCAAAGTTATTGATCCCCCTGGGTTCAGGTATAATTCATTCTTTTTGTACAGGTCGTATCTTCCCCAGAAGAGATCCGAATGATTCAGAATTCTGAAACCCTTCTCCCTTGCACCACTTCCTCTGCCATCTGTACTATCATTCTGTTCCTTGCAAGTGGCACTGGGAGTAATCCAGAGGTTATTACCTGAGAGGTCCTGCTCCTCAGCTTCTTCCCCAACTCCCTATACTCACTGCACAGGTCCTCTCCTTTCTACTATGCCAATGGTGCGAATGTGCACCGTATCGTCTGGCTGTTCAACCCCCACCCCACCTCCGAGAATCTTCTGCAGCCACACTTACATGTCCTGGACCCTAGCATCCGGGAGGCAACACACCGTCCTGGCTTCTCCTTTGCAGGCACAGAATTTCCTGTCTGTTCCCCTAACAATCGAGTCCCCTATCACTATCGCTCTGCCTGACTTTACCCTTCCCTAGCCGGCCACAGTGTCACTGACCTGGCTGCTGCTGCCAATGTTCCCCTGAGATCCAGAGGGGTTTCCTTGTTGCTGAGGGGAGTGGCCACAGGGGAACTCTGTATTGACTGCTTAGATTAGATTATGAAGACACGTAGTCCTCTTTTATTGTCACTTAGAAATGCATGCATTAAGAAATGATACAATATTTCCTCTGGTGTGATATCACAAAACACAGGACAGACCAAGACTGAAAAAACTGACAAAACCATATAATTATAACATATAGTTACAACAGTAAAACAATACCATAACTTGATGAAGAAGTCCTTGAGCACAGTAAAAGTTCAGTCTCTCAAATGTCCCACATCTCACGCAGATGGGAGAAGGAAGAAAAACTCTCCCTGCCATGCCGACCACAGTCCGACTCTGAGTCATCCGAAAACTTCGAGCTCTGATCAGCTCTCCGACACTGAGTACTGAGCGCCGAACAATTCGACCTCAACCTCAGTCGCCAACAGCAGGCAAAGCCGGGGATTTTGAGGCCTACCCTCCAAAAGATTCCCGACCATGCAGTAACGACAGCAGCGAACGAGCATTTCAGAAATTTCTCCAGATGTTCCTCTGTGCTTTCACGTCCATTCTCCATCAAATCAGAATTGTCCACGGCCGCTATTTAACAGATACGATATCATTTTTCACTGGAGGGCTGTGCACACGCAGGCATGCTGCTCTCTCTCCTCCCTCTTACCTCCCTTACTTCTGATGGTCACCCATATACTATTTCACATGGTCTGTACATACTGGCTGTTCCTGAATGTTAATGACGTCAATGAAGAAAATGCCAATTAAATGGCATTACTCGTTATTACCCTATATAAACAATGTTGAATTCAGGTTCTGCATGGGTACCTGGGATAAAACCTTTTGAATCTTTTGTTGACAGACACAAAAACTGAATTCCAGAGGTGAAGCACAAGTGACTGAACTTGACATCAAGGTAGCACTTGATTGAGCGTGTCTCTAAAGATCCATGATTGTACTGAAATCAATTTGAATCAAGGGACATGTAGTAAACTTGGTTGGAGATAGCCATAGAGTAATTTTTCAGCTCAGGACATAACTTCAGAATTTCACAGGGCAACATTCTAGGCTCAACAATTTTCATCTCTTTTGTCAAGAAACACCCCTTCAAAATTCATCAAAATTGCACTCTTCATTGTTGTTCGCATTTCTTTAGATAGATAGTGACGCAGCATGTCGCAAACCTAAACAAGCATTCAACTTGGACTGATAGACAACATTCACACCACAATGATGCCAGACAATCACTTTCTGAAGGTTAAGAATTTCTGCCCACCGCACCTTGACATTCAGCAGCGTTTCCTTCACTGAATCCCTATAGTTACTATTGATCAGAAAATCATTAGACAACACATATCAACACAGTGATTGCTAGAACATGTCTGATGTTCCTTATTCTTATCAAGTGTTCACTCCTAACTTCCTGAAACCTCATCACATTTATAAGACAAAGATATTATGAAAATTCTTCAATTGTCAATATGGATATGTCAATACTCAATAACCTTGATGCTACCCATGTTAAAGTAGCCACACAATTAATATTTAATTTGCTTTCTGAAGGATCCATTCTTTACAGGAACAATTCACCATTACTGCATTGTATCCATTTCAGAGTGCAGCTAGCCATAAGGACTTTGCCAATAGCATTTGTTGAATCTGCAATGGTATCACATAGAAAGGCAACAGATGCATGGAATGAGTACCCTTACTAAGTCCTCACCACTTCCAGCTTTGATTTATTTTAGCACTTCATCAACACTGGATTTAAATTACGTAATGCATGACACCATTCTGATCTGAATAATTCCTACCAGACTTACTCCAGAAAGAGAAATTCATAAAAAGCAAGAAGTACAAGTCTGATGTATCTCTGAAGGCTTTATCACAGTCTTTCAAACCCATCTCACTTTTAGCAATTAATTTATTAAATTTTGACAGGTTTTTTTTGAGTAGCAATATCAAGTGGATCAAAGACAGGTAATAGGGACCAATCAAATAAGAGAACAAGCATAAAAAGCTAAAAAGATGACTTCTGTATCTGTGACATTACACAATGGTAGAAGTTTATCCACAGTCACATACACTAAATGTGGAAAGTCATGGTAGATATTTGCTTCTGAAATTAAGTTCCACTGGCAGCACTGGGACCATTTTCAGAAGCAGACTGCAAGGTTCAGTCACTGCTATAATGCATGATTAGCACATCAACTGAGGCTTCGTTCCCCTCCCCTTGCTATTACCAACTTAAAAGACCACATCACTATCACAGGCTAGTTAATAAAAGAATTAATACTTC
Source organism: Mobula hypostoma (assembly GCF_963921235.1). Classification (NCBI taxonomy): domain Eukaryota; kingdom Metazoa; phylum Chordata; class Chondrichthyes; order Myliobatiformes; family Myliobatidae; genus Mobula; species Mobula hypostoma. The sequence continues at coordinate 31,950,422 of NC_086103.1, read as the reverse complement.
CTGCATTCAAAGCAGGTGAGAGGTTTGTTCTCCAGGGAAATATGACTTCACAATGCAATATCAGGTCAACTGCTGAAATATTTAGCCTAACAAGAAACGGGAATAGCAAAGTAGCTCATACCTTATAAAACAAAATGTCTGCATGTAATGAGATGCCTGTTTCCCTTATCCGCACATCTGCATTTCTTAAAATAGCAGTGGCAGTAGCCAAGTACCTGCCTCCCCAAATATGTCGGTCATTGAAGATCTTTTAAATGTAGCCAAACTGCCATCTGCTGGATGGTGCTTTAAAGTCATTTATGTAAGTATGTATTAGTTAATTAGAGCTCATTTATAACCCATGTAGACAATTGTTACTGAACTTGAAATAGTCTATCAAAACAGCTGACAACGGATTTGCAGATGAAGGTTTACCTCACATGGAAGGATTGTTTGGAGACTTGAGAGGCAGTGAGGGAAGAGGTAAATGGGCAATGCTTCACCTGCAAACCTGCTGCTGTTATCTACTGTAAGCAGTGATCCCGAAGCACCTGTTCCTTCCTGTCTAAAGACCACATTAAAGATATTACCAAACTGAAGATATCCAAAACTACCTGAGAGAGCTTCTTTTACAACCAGGTGTCAAACTTCAACATTTTGTTTACTTATATTAGACAAGTACAGCAAGATCTAAGTCAAAATTAACTGATTCTTATCAGTTCACTTGTTTTCCTTTTAAAAATTTCTCATATTACGCAACTAATATTAAATCCAGAAGGGAGGTGGAAAAGAAAATATGGAGCAGATTTATCTCAATATTTTACTTAATGGATCCTGATCTGCTCAGTATTTTCTGTTTGTTATTTCAGATTTCCAATATCTAGAATACTTTGCTTTTAGTAGTGGTTTTCCCAATGTGACTGCAGTGCTTGTAAACGAAATAGTAACTTGCTTCCTTTGATTCTGACTAATCTCCTATGCTTTTCTAATGTTTTTGTTAATACTTCAGACAGACACAATCAAGAATAGTTCAGTTATTTTTTAGGCTCCCTCCAGCTTTACATTATATAAAATATTCGTGCTTGCTAACATTGCCTGAAGTTTCCTATTCCACAGACCGCCTATGGCTGTAACATATTAATTGGTCCAAATTTCATGTGGCTATATCTGTACTTTTCTAAAATTGTTCATTCACAATACCTTTCCCCTGTATCCATAAGGACTACCCATAAGTGTGACCCATTGCTCCCAAAATTTGTTTTGAAGTGCAAGCTTGTTGCCTTCTTCACACATTGGAGAATACAAAACAAACATGCTTTGGACTGCACATTTATATTTCTGAAGCAGAATTGACATTGCTGTGGCAAACTCAGATTTAGAAGATAAAGGCATAAGACCATAAAATATGGAAGCAGAATTAAACCATTCAACCCACTGAGTCTGCTCTGCCTTTCCACCATGGATGATTTATTTTTCTTCTCAACTCTTTCTCCTACCTTCTTCCTATAACCTCTGATGTTGTAACTAATTAAGTACCTATCAACCTCCACTTTAAATATTCCGAATGATTTGGTCTCCACAGCTGTCTGTGACAATGAATTCCACAGCTGGCTAAAGAAATTCTTCCTCATCACAGGCCATTCTATTCTGAGACTGTGCTCTCTGATCCTAGACTCTCTTACTATCGGAAACATCCTCTGCATGTCAACCCTATCTCAGCCTTTCAATATTCAGCAGGTTTCAATGAGATTCCCTCTCATTATTCTAAACTCCAGTGAGTACACACCATAACTAATACACAGTTGTAATTAATGTTCTGATGAAAGTCCCTGACATGAAACTTCAACTGTTTCTCTCACACTAGCCTGACTTACTGAGTAATTCCAATTATTTCTGCATTGTTGACTATACTGTATAACAATGGTGAAGAACAGTGCATATCATATTGCCTGGCAATCCAGGAATAATCTAGAATGAAATAATTGAAGAACTTGTACAGTGGCTGCCTCACACCTCCACCATTTTCGGTTTAGTCTTAACTGCCAGAGTTACCTGTGTCACAACATGGGTTTCACAGATGCCCTGCTTTATTGGCTATTGTAAACTGCTAAAGGTCTGGATGAGTGGTTGAATCAGGTGGTGTGGGAGTGGGAAGGGGTTTTGTGATGGAGTTGATGATACCATAGGGAGAATAAGTTGCAAGAAAAAATATTCGGGAATGGAATTGCTCTGGGAACCAGTTTAGAATTAATGACATAATCCTGAAAGAGCTACGTTCTTAGCTAATGGTACAATGTTAAGGGCTTTAAAGCATATTGACAATGATGCCCAAACAGTTTGATTCTGTTGTCACCTTGGAAACAGATATCCAAAAATGAATGTAAATTATTTTAAAAATAGATTCTGGAGCATATTCTCATGCAAACAATGATGTTCTGCTGTGAGCTCTACTATACATATAATCTGTTGTACATGTGGAACATGCCCCTACATGCGTGATATCTATAAGTCTGTCAGTACCTCCAGTTGAACTCTGTCTTTTTGTGTGTTTCCCACAGTTGCCAGTCTGTGGTTTTGTATTGCCATGTTCTCCTGTCCCTGCTCCTGCTCTACTCTGGCCCCTGTATTACTGAGTACTCTATCTCTCATCTGTTTCTCATTATTACCTGTATTGCTGCCTCCTGCGTCTCATTGTGCTCCACCTATCATCTGCCTCTCTGTTTATTGCTCAGTGTATTTCAGTCCTGTGTTTTCATCTGTTTGGTGTCAGATTGTGCCAGTGACTTTTCCTGAGCCTATTCAGTATTTGTATCTATACTTTGTCTGTCTGTCTGTCTGTCTGTCTGTCTGTCTGTCTGTCTGAATATTGACTCTGCCTGTTTCCTGATTCTGGTTTTTGGATTTCTCTGGATGTTTTGATCTGTGCCTGAACTTGGTCACCGACTTTGTTTGCACCTCAGGATGTGTTACTCAACTAATATCACTGTGTGCACAGTACTGGGTTTGTGATTGAATCCCTGCTCCAGCACTCTGATACTACCATGTGTAACCTAGTTATATAGCATGTAGTCAGTTCCACTTAACAGTGCATTACACTAATAGACATGACCATTATTGCATAAGTAGTTAGAAATTTCTTTAACGTCTTGTCTATAATGACCAGAAATATTTTTGGAATCTGACTTTGTTTCAATAAGAAAGATGGGCATATGATTGAAGTTGTTTGTTAGATAATATTGGATTTCTTCATCCACATTTAAAGTGATTCTACATGAAACAGATCAAACTTGGCAAAGACTTCAGCTCTTCATACTGTAATGTGGAGAAAGGATTTTGTTCGTAGTCCAGGGATTAAAGGTTACCTGACAATCCCTGCAACACTGGACAGTTTTGTTCTCTTTAGGCAGCACAACAATGGGTGAAATTCAATCATTTTGTACAGTTTTGACCAAATATTGTATCATTCTAGATTGTTCAGCTTCTCCCATACATAAGTCTTCAGTGCCTAGGTCTCCAGAAAATAGGCTTAACGTTTGGCATAATGCATATATTGCCTTTTGTGCTCTTAAATGTCTGATATCCTAAGCACTTCTCTGAATATAGATATTTCCAAACTGTGAATAATAATCACCTTCTACAAATCAACTTTCAATTCTTTGAACTTTTTATTTTCTTTATAGAGTTGTCCTTGTGGTATTATCATTATTGTCTTTAAATTACCATTATGAGAAATCTATGAACCTGCAGTTTTCACGTATCAACAAAAGTTTCTTTAAATTTGGCATGGTTTATGTTCTTTGCACTTTGCTTTGTTCCATAAGGAAGGCTGGTATATGATTGAAGTTGGTTGTTAGATAATGTTGGCTTTCTTTATCCACATTAATATGATTCTGTATGGAACAGATGGGATTATTTTTGTCTCATTTATATTTACTCATAACCAAGCAGTCAGCAGCTTACCATACTGTCAGTTTTCACTTTAATTTAAAGAAAAAATGTTTTCTTTTCCATTGTTAGCCTATTTCCATAAATGCTGCTAAAGCTTCTCTCTTCACACTGCTTCTGTATTGTACATGCCTGCCCTTTCTGCCTTTACTTTTGATCACTGTTTCCTTGACTCCGACAGCCTACTTAACTGAAATTATTCTGAATTGCCACTTTGAATCTAACCTTATGCACTGAGCCTTTATACCCTTTCCTTTTAGAGTTAAAATATTACATGAAAGAAGATCATGCTCCAAGCTGGGATACATGACATATGATCTCAATGACATCAATGGCAGCTTCTTCCATTAGTATCACCTTTCACAACCTACTTATTCACAATACACGGGCATTATAGGAGAGTTCCTACTTTTGCTATCGTTTTCCCATGTGCCACATTACGCATGGCTAAAAATTTAGGTTCCTGTAAACCATCTCCATCAATGTAGCCATTTTACTGAATGTGACCAATGCAATGTTACATCATACGGACTCAATAACTTAAACTGAATCAGCTCTTTGCTGAACCACGCATGAACTTGCTCCATGGTGCTTGATTCAAGAAGATGCCAATATTAATGTTGAGACAGAAGCTTCTTCACTACTATATAATCACTAAGGGTTTTGGCTGGCCTTTGCTTTCTAGTCCTTAATTTGTAACTTTCTGCAATTTATTATGGTGCTGGATTAAAGTGATTTTGCAGTCTCACTGTGAAACATCCTTTGTCTTGTCTGGCTCCAGGAGGTCTGCTAAATTGGTATATATTTCCCAGCCTCTCCCTATTAATAACATAGTTTTCTTACGTCTTTGAATTGTTTCATTCCCAAGAAAGCATGCTTTCACCCTTGCCCTCATTCTTTACAATTTTGTTTGTCCTGAAGAACGTCCCCACTCAATCTGCATATAAACTGAAAGGCTCATGTGCTTTATTTTAGATAGCGAAGTCCCTGCTGAGCAAAATTGGATCTGAGCTACCTTGTCACACTATTCTCTCTTAAACGGTAACAAAATTTATATTCCATGAATTGCATGGATTATATTTTACGTATCCTGTGCTTGATCCTGAACTCAAGTCTAGCAGTTCAAATTCACTCAAATGAGTGACCGTGAATATTTTATAAAGCCATAGACACAGAGCCTCATAGAAAATAAATAAGGGGCTTCAGCCCACAATTCTATGCTGGCTATGAATTAGAAACAGAATCAGAGTCAGGTTTAATATCATGGACATCTACTGTGAAATTTGTTGTCTTGCAGCAGTTGTACAATGCAATACATAAAAATACTGTAAATTGCTATATATATAATATTATATATAAAATTAAATTATTAAATAAGTAATACCAAAGGAGAACAAAAATAGAAAATTTGACTGGTCATATTCATGGGTTGGTTCATTGTCATTTCTAAAATCTGATGATGGAAAGGAAGAAGCTGTTCCTAAAACATTAAGTGTGTGCCTTCAGGCTCCTGTACTTCCTTGCTGATGGTAGTAATAAGAAGAGAGCACAATCTGGGTGATGGCGCTGATGTGACCAGTCAAATTCACCCAATCACCACAAGTATATATTTGACCAATGCATTTGATGGCTTAGTTATTTCTGATAGCTTCCAGTCTTTTTCATTCCATCATTGTCACCTGTGTAATTTCTATATGGTCACATGAGACCAACAGGAGGGGAGCTGTTACATCCACCCAGGGGAGATGACGCCAGAGGCAGTCAAGGAGAGAGCAGAGACAAGACAGATGTGCTGAAATATGCAGTGGGTTGGCGGCTAGCTCCTACAGGCCAGCACTCCCGTCAGTGCTGTCCTCCAGCGTGCGGTCCCTGGAAGATGAGCTGGATTGCCTTTGTCTGTGGCTGACCCAGCATGAGATGAGAAACTGCTAATTACTTCTTCTTGCAAAAAAGTGGCTCCATGACGATATCCCATGCACCATCAATCTTCAGGCCATGGCACTCAAAGACTTATGCTAATATAATTTTATGACTGTAGGTGCTATTATAACTAAATGTGTTGTGTGCTGTGTATGACTGTATGTACTATGTTTTGTACCTTGGCCCAGAGGAATGCTGTTTCATTTAGCTGTATACATGTGTATAGTTCAATGATGACTAATCTTGAATGTCAACTTGATATGTAGTCACCAGTGAAATTTATAGGAAATTATATGGAAAACAGAGGTATAAAAAGTGAGCCAAGTTTCTCTCAGACTGTATGCATACTTATAAGCTCTACACCTGTTACTTTCTGTAAATGTACCTGAACTGCTCACTCTCCAAGCAGCAAAGGGAGAACTGCCTTTCCTTGAACTGACAGCCCTTGTCACCACCTAGTGCTGTGGTGCACTAAACGTAAGAGGAAGATTCTGCTGCTGAATTGTGCTGTATGCAAACTTTAAGTGTCACAGGTAGATTGGAACAAGTATGACTCTGTTCCTGAAGCTCTGCCATGACCAGCTGGCAAATCCCTATGGTCACTTCATTGGACATAATCCTCAGAATCCCCATATTGTTAAGAAACAAAAGACCTTGGCTCTATTTCTAGAGGATAATCTCTTTCTTCCTTCTGTCCTTTTTGCTCTTTGACCCTTTTCATGAGGATAGAGAACACCAATTGCTTTCCTTACAAACATCGCGTGCTTGCCCCATGTCCACACTGTCACACTGTTCCATTTTTTGAAAATGTCATTTTACATTAATAATATGAATTATGAAACCCAGTCAGCCCTGTACTACTGACATAAAAGAAGTTCTGCACACCAGTCTTTCTTTATCAGGCTGAGACACGTCATCAGTCATCCCCATCAGGGCTGATGAAGTGCCTCGGCCTGAAATGGCAACTGTTTATTCTTCTTCATAGATGCTGCCTGACCTGCTGGGTTCCTCCGGCATTTTGTGTGTGTAATTCAAAGACATTGTTTAACCAATGAACATAACTGTAGCAGGGGGGAATACAGATGATTACACATTAACACTCTGACATGGATGAGTAAGTATCCACTGTGAAACCTTAGAAAGCTCACCATTTCTTAGAAACTAGCCAAAAAATAAGAATGGAACAGGTTATTCATTCATTATCTAGGAATACTTACTAAGGAATCCTGCGCTGTTTAAAAAAAGAATGATTTTATACCATCATTAATAACCATAGAACAAGTACTAACAATACATAGAACATTACATTTTAGTGCACAGATATCGCAGATCCATTTATTATTCTGTCAGGGGAGTCACTGAACATTTACTGCACTGATCTTATTTGGAAAAACATGTTCTAGCACTGGCTATTGATTGAGCAAACATGAGCTGGTGTTATCAAACACAAGTGTGGTGTCCTACATGCACGTAGAAGGGCTATGATTCAACGCAGTCTGGGCAAATTAATTCACAATGCACTTATTAGCTAGAAACTTTATCCCCCAGATTCCAATTCACTGACAAAAGTACAAGTTGGAAATTCTTTCTTAATATTCTCCACAATAAACCACATGAAATCAATACATCAAGTCCATTACAGAAATTGAAGGCAGAAGAATGGGTTTTAGTTCTCCCCATGTTTCTTTCATGCTTCTTGATGTTCCTTAGCCCATTCCTAACAAACCTGAACTGCGCTCTACAATTATGCAATTCCCTTGACACCGGCGACTTTACAAATATATAATATTCCTCAGATTCCCCTTTTTTGCACAAAAGGTCTAAAAGCTTCCTGCAGGCACATTTCCCAGCTACCTACAATCAATACTGCAAAGTGAACTTCTCTGAGTACATTAACCTTCCAACCATAACACAACAGTTATTGATATGCTAAATGATATTATCCATCTGAACTGCAAGCTTCTTTGAACTAAGCAACTTAGTCATCTTCTCTGTTTTGAAACAAACCAAATTAAATATTGCATTGTCTTATGCTGCACTTCTTGAGCAATAAGAGATATTGTGGGCTAGAAGCCTGCTCCCTAGATAGAGCTTGTTTGCAAAACTGTGTTTTTAACTTCAAACTGATAACTGCTTGCCTTCTACATTTTCAGAACTGAAGATCGGATCCCATTTATGACCAGAAGCTAAACAGAGCATACAGCTGAACGTTTAGCTTGTACTATTTGATGTTACAAGAGGCAGCTGCAGTGTTTAGAAAGCTAGCCTTGGCAAGCATGAGGGTCCCCGCCTAGGAAGTGAATATCCATCACAGATGATCCTGCCAAATTCATGTAAATAATTGACTTGACCCCACAACGAATAGGAACATAAGAAATAGAAGCTGATATAAACAATGTGGCCCCTTGAGAGTTTTTCTCTATTCAATATTGTGCCAGATCTTTTACTTCAGTGCAACTTTCCTGCAATAACATTGATTCCTTTAATAGCCAAATATCTATCAACCTCTGGCTTGAGTAATGGAACCTCCACCAGACTTTTGGGAAGCAAATTCCAAGAATTTGTTAGTCTCTGAGTGACAAAATTTCCAATCAACATTTTCATCTATGACCACTGCTTTACTTTGCGGACACCCCAAACAAGGGAAACATCAACTTTGTACTAAACTTTAACAATTTAGTATGTTTCAATGAGGTTATTTCTCACTCTTATTTCTTTCCTTAGCTAGCTTGGACCATACTTGCACAGAGTATACTAAATATAGCATCAACAGGGCACTATATAATTGAAGTGATTTAAATTCTCTTTCTACTTTTTCCACCAATGTGAGTGACCTCACATTTTCCACATAATTATTGTATTAGTCTGATTGTATGCATCGATAATTTTCTGATGTTTTATTGTTATTATTGTTTGGAGTATTGGGATATCTTCCACTAATGTTTTTGACCAATTGTGTACCTCTTCTTAAGCAGCAGTGATCGGATGAGCAGCTAAAAGTTCCTGGGAGTCAACATCTCAGAAGATCTGGGCCCAACATATACTAATGCAATTATGAAGAAGGCATGCCAGCAGCTATATTTCATGGGGATGTTAAGGAGATTTGGTTTGCCACCGAAAATTCTAGCAAATTTCTACAGAAGTACCACTAAGAGTATTCTGCTTGGTTGCATCATTATCTGGTAGGGAGGTGCCAATGCACAGGATTGGAAAACTGCTGCAGAGGGTTGTAAACTTGGCCAATTCCATCACGGGTACTAGCCTCCCCATCATCGAGAACATCTTCAATAGGCAACACCTCAAAAACATTGTATCCATGATGAAAAACTCTCACCAACCATGACATGCCCTCTTTGCATTCCAGCATCCTTTGGATCTAAGGACTCAATTTGGTTTGGAATGCTGTTGTTCCTGCTCACTTCTATTTCTACACGATTAGTGTGCTTTTTTCCTCTTTTTGTGTGTTGGGGGTTGGTCTTTATTATTTTTTAATTGGGTTCTTTGACTGGCAACTCCGGCGACACTGCCAATACCAAACTCTGTCGGTCTCTGCCATTCCTTTGGGTTTATCAGATGCATGGAAAGGGGGAGGTTGTTACATGGGAAACAGCTAGCTCTCTGTATCCTACTGCCCAGGCTTGCATACCTAGACTGCTAAGATGCAATTTACATGGTCGACTCTGACCGACGGAGACCTTTTAGTAATATTTCATGTATTGCACTGCACTGCTGCCACAAAACAATAAATTTCATGACATATGTCAGTGACAATAGAACCAATTCTGATTCTACTTTTCGATTTTCTTAACTAAGATCCTCCCTCTTTATTGCCTTTATCCCATTCCTATTTGGCCTCTCTTTCCTAAAAGTTAACATCATGAAGTATTTATTTTCCAATCTCAGCCACTTTTTTTTACCATATCATTGCTTTGGCTAATAGATTGTACTCATTTATTTCTATATATGCTATTAATTCCCCCACCCTCTTACAAATGTTATATGCTTTCAAACTTCCTAAGTTTGTCTTTTTTCCACAGTTCCCTAGTCTGAGTCTAACTGATTATATACATTATTTCCTCCTAGCGATCATTACCTTGCTAATCTGACTATGTTGTCTTTAACTCTCTAAATTCTTTTTCACAAGAACCCAGCATGATCTCACCAAAGAGTTTATGTCCAACCAAGTAATTGTGAAGATTATTCGAAAATAAGTGTTGCTGTTTAGAATACCAGATATTTGCTATCACATCACAGTTCTTGCAGAATTTTTGAAGAATGATTTGGTAGAATTATGAGTCAGTGATAAATCAGCAGCAAAACTGTTGACTTAGAAAGATTTATTTCAGGTTTTTTTTATTTAATCCTACTCTGAAAGGCAGAATTTACATTGTGTAAAGCTTCTAATTTCCCAAACATGTGATATCTCTAGGCAGTTGCTCCATCTACAGGTCTCAAGGATCTGCTATAATTCGATAATTTAACAGATAAGTATTCTTCAGTACTGTTAAGTGTTATGTTTTGTAACTCCAGAACGTAAAGCTAATCAAAAGACAAACATGGGAGCCTGGGGATAACGTGTGTACTCTTCATTTTCACTTTAGCAAGGCATGCCCATGTGGCATAGTGATGTAATGACATATTCATGCACTTGTACATATGTAATAAATTAATACTTTAATGTAATGAATTAAGTAAACAACAAAGAATGCTTAATTAAACTATATATTTACAATATTTCAAATATTACTGAAATATTATATACATAAACCGCCTCTCTGCTTGGCTATAAACTCCAACTCAATATAGAATACATCTCAACTATATACCCAGTATAATACAACTATAATACAACTACTATGCAGAAATCCACAAAGGGTAAAAACTCTCCCATACAAGTACTGGTCAAAACGCTTTTGACACTGCTTGAAAGTGATTGAAAGACCTCTCTGCCAATCTGTGTGTAATTTTTCTCTGCAGTGGTAAGGAAATGTGATGCATACACTATGGGGTGTCCACTTCCATCACTCATAACATCAATGAAACCCAAAGATTGGGCCTAGTTTTTATAGTAGTTTCGCTGCTGCAATGGCTGTATTGAGAAAGGTTGTTCAGTCCTTCTCGGCATCGTCCTTACCAGTAACAATGAAGTAATTCCAGGTAGTACTGCATGCATGGGTAGTCTTGTAGCACCTGGTCCATAGCTTTCTGCCAGGTGCAGATGCTATTCCAAAAATAAACCTATGATAGTGATAAAGCCCTATGTGAGTGTTTATGATGGGAAACACTTCAGACTATTTTTCCATCTCCATCTGTAGGTAGGACCCAGCTAAGTCCACTTTTCCTCCAGATGGAGAAAGAAGAAGAGTACACACATTATCCCATCCTCATCACTACTGTTATATTTTATAACACCAGAACACAAAACAAATCAAAAGAAAAATGCAGAAGTCCAGGGATAAAGTGTGTACTCTTTGCTTTTATTTTAGCAAGGCACGCCGTGAGACATAAGACCATAAGACATAGTAGCAGAATAAGGCCATTCAGCCTATCAGGTACATTCCGCCATTTCATCATGGCTGATCCTGGATCCCATTCAACCCCATATACCTGCCCTCTCACTATATCCCCTGATGCCCCAGCCAATCAGGAATCTATCAACTTCCACTTTAAATATACCTACAGACTTGGACTCAACCACATTCTCTGGCAGGGCATTCCACAGATTCACCAGTCTTTGGCTAAAAAAATTCTTCCTTACTTCTGTCCTAAAAGGTCACCCCTCAATTTTGAGAGTGTGCCCTCTAGTTCTGGGTACCCACACCAAAGGAAACATCCTCTCCTCATCTACTTTATCTAGTCCTTTCAAAATTCAGTAGGCTTCAATGAGATTCCCACACATTCTTCCAAATTCCAGTGAGTACAGGCCCAAAGCTCCCAAACACTCCTCATATGTTAACCTCTTCATTCCCAGAATCATCCTCATGAACCTCCTCCAGCCTCTCTCCAATGACAATTCATTCCTTCTGAGACAAGGGGCTGAAAACTGTTGACAATACTCCAAGTGCAGCCATATGATGCAGTAGTGTTCATGTACATTTACATATAACACATAATGAAATATGTAAACCACAAAGATTGCATTATCAAACAATATATTTACAATATTACTCAAATATTAAACAAATGTTAGAACAAAATGAAAGCCTTGTATTTACTTATATATTTAGAAACATAAAGTTCATATTTCAAAAATAACTAACAATCTCCCAAATCTGCACACCCTCTTGTGAATTTCCAGCATCTGCTGAATATCTTATGTCTAACTGCCTCCCAGATGTGGACTGCCATCCAGATCTGAGAAGTGTTCTCCAAAACTCTAAACCAATGATAAACCTAATTTATGGAATGGGTTGTGCTTTTAACTTGATCAGTTTGACTCAGTTAATATTTGCTTCTAACTTGGAAGTATAAAATTAAGCTTGAGCATATAATTTAAGGCCTCAGAGAAATATTGGGAGCACTGCATTGTTGGGGGTACCATTTGATGGTTGAGATATTCATCAGATGGAGATTTGCCTGCAAGAGAATGCTTCAGCCCAATTGCTAAAGAACATTGATGTCATCAATATTTTGCTGTTGACTGGTCTTGCCTTAAAATAAACTGATCCAATCATTCATTCTTTTGCTGTTTATGATATTTTGCTCTACAAATATTGCTGCTGTGTTTTGAGTCCAATGGGTTCACTGCATTAGTAGGAATGTCAACAGTAATCCAGACATAGGAATGTTATTTCTACTGAAACCATCCTCCAGGCAAACATATTGAACAATGGAATACAATGGCATCACTTGTAGAAACACAAATGCATTCTCAAAGCAAACACAGGAAGAAGACACACATAATAATAACACAGGCAACACACATCAAAGTTGCTGGTGAACACAGCAGGCCAGGCAGCATCTCTAGGAAGAGGTACAGTCGACGGTTCGGGCGGAGACCCTTCATTAGTCCTGATGAAGGGTCTCGGCCCGAAACGGCGACTGTGCCTCTTCCTAGAGATGCTGCCTGGCCTGCTGCGTTCACCAGCAACTTTGATGTGTGTTGCTTGAATTTCCAGCATTTGCAGAATTCCTCGTATCTGCGTAATAATAACACATGTGTGGCCACAATCATTTGGCAGAGGTGTCCTATAATGATACATTAAAAGTTCAAAAATGCCCAAAGGATTAAATTATGAGGACACGCAGTCCTCTTTATTGTCATTTAGTAATGCATGCATTAAGAAATGATAAAATGTTTTTCCAGAATGATATCACAGAAACACTTGACAAATCGACTTAAAAAACTAACAAAAACCTCATAATTATAAAATATAGTTACAACAGTGCAAAGCAATACCGTAATTTGATAAGAACAGACCATGGCACGGTAAAAGTCTCAAAGTCTCTCGAAAGTCCCATCATCTCACGCAGATGGTGAATCTCCAGCGCCGCCAACTTGCCGATGCAGCATCCTGGAAGCATCCGACCACAGTCCGACTCTGAGTCCGTCTGAAAACTCCGAGCCTCCAACCAGCTCTCCGACACCGAGCACCGAGCACCATCTCTGCCGAGCGTTTTGACCCCGGCCCCGGCAACAGGCAATAGGCAAAGCCAAGGATTTGGGGCCTTCCCCTCCGGAGATTCTCGATCGCACAGTAGCAGCGGCAGCGAAGCGGGCATTTCAGAAGTTTCTCCAGGTGTTCCTCCGTCCTTCTCACGGCTGTCTCCATCAAATCAGGATTGTGCACAGCCCCCTAGTTAACACATACGATATTCATTCGAAACGGCCGCGCACGCTGTGTCGTACCGCCATCTTCTCCTCCCTCCATTTATTTCATTTATTATCAAAGTATACAAGTCTGAAATTCTTCTTCTCCCAGTAGCCACGAAACCAAGAAAGAAAAGAAAGGCAGCACGATCATCAACCCCCAATTATTCCTGCCCGCACAAAAAAAAATTGAACAAAAATGGAACAAGCACATCAGCACCCAAACCCCTCCTCCCACACAGAAAATGAACAAAAACAGAACATGCACATCAAACCCCAAAATCCACCCACCCTACCCACAAAAAAAATGAGAAAGATCGTGTGAAAAACACAGATTATAAAAAATTATAAGACTGAAAAACACCTATAGTCCAAGTCCACACCAAAACACAGAAAACCTGGGCAACGCTCTCCGGGCTCAGCAGCAGACTTTTCCCTCTTCACAGCAGAGCAATCAAAAGGCAGGCAGCCGGCACTTTCACCTCGCTGTTTCAATCTTCCTCATTGCTTTCATCGGCACACAATGGCAGCTTTAATTAGCAAAATGGAGTAAGCTAATTAGGTTAAAACTTCATTCCAAGTGACAATATTAATAGCTGAATTATATCTTCACTGTGATAATCAGAATAATATCAAAATAAAGATGTGTGCATGAAACTCATGAAATTGATTCTTAATCTAATGAAAACTATGAAAACTTAATTCTGAAGGGTTGTATTATAGGCAATGTAATCCTTGGGCTGCATTTGACCAAAGCGCAAATGAACATAATGCTCGTAAGCAAGAGATATTGGGGGAATAAATACACTTGCCCTGTTTTACCTTGATTTTCATTAATAATTTCAGTCTCAGCTCTCTCAACAAATTGTCAATGGCTTCTAAAAAAAACTGAAAGAATTGAGCTATAACTATGTTTGGTTTGCCAGATTAGAATTTTCTTATAATTCTCGCCATTGGAGGGCTGGATTGTTTTGTCTCAGAATGGAAAAACCACTGTTCAGTAATTGACAATGAAGCAGGTCTACGCAAAGCTTGAATTTCTGTCCTTTGGACTACATTTGTGCAGAAGGTGTTGGAAAAGACGATACTGAGGAAGTTAATGACGACAGATAATTTTCTTAAGACCAACAATGACAGGGGATTCCTCCCTGGGAAATTACTTGTAGAGTGATTGCAAAGAAAAGTGCAACAAGAAGGCAGATGAGAACCTGAACTGGTTTTGAGGAAGTAAGGGGTCAACAGGAAGGAGGAGAGGGGAAAAGAAAGAGAGAGAGAGAAAGAGAGCAAAACTTGAAAAGAGAGGAACGATGTTTTGTGGAAAAGATAAAGAGATAGTTGTTGTATGGGGAGAAATGGTATGTGAAAGAAAAAGAATAAGTTAGGGTAAGTGAGAAAGGGAAAGAGAGGGAGAGAGAAAGTGATCCCAAATCTCACTCTCACACCCATATACCACTCTTTGTTTCTGCCTTATTCCTATCTCCAATCTCCTTCCCCCCAACTCTTCCTTTCTTCTCCTCCCCTTCCAGTTCTATCACCCCCTTTTCCCTCCTCACTTGTATTACTGTGCACCATCTTATTCTTACCCCCCACCCCACTCTCATTCTCTTAGAAACCTTTCATTCTCCACCCTCAATCTCTCATTCACCCCAGAGTTCCCTCTACCTTCCACTACTCTCTCCTCTCACCTCCCTTAATCCTTACATTCCTACCACATTCTCTCTATCTACCTGTTCTTGTCTCTTTCTCTCACTCTTTTTCACTCTCTCTGCAAAAATTCTCCTCTTCATATGGCTCTCATTTCCCATCTCCTCCAAGTACACATTTTCACAGATGAACTATCTGTGCCTCAGATCAAACAGCAGCAATCCTTCCCTGAAAGTTTTGGCCAGTATGGTAGGTCAGTTAAGATGGCAGGAAGGGAAAGGACTAGGGGAGGGCTGCTTTCAGTGACTCAAAGACCAGGCCCAACATCAATGAAGCCCAAGGATTGGGCCTAGCTTTTATTATAGTTTATCTACTTCAACGGTTGTATAGAGAAAGATTATCCAATCCCTCTTGGTAATTTGTAAGTATATTCTCTCTCTGATTCTGCTGCATTGGACATGTGTTTCTGCACATTTCTTGAAACCTGTAAATTCAGCAAGAGCTAACAGCAATAAGGCAATAGATCTTGTACTGTCACTACACATGAACAAAACAGAACAGAAAATGTATTACTATGAGAGACATTAACAAACCTAAACACAGAAAATAAATTCTAGAGATCTTTATAATGGTCAGTGATGAATTGCACCATACATTATCACAACACATTACTTCCTGTCTGTTGACATTTACTCTAAAAACTGCTATGCATTATAAAGGGCTCGGGTCATTATTCACTCCAATTTATCTGATAAGTAGGCGCAGGAAATAGTTATCTGATGAGTAAGCCTCGCAAAAAAAGTTAGCAATTGGTTTAAATAAAATCAACCATAAAAGGCAGAGAATTAGTTCAATATTACTCCATCAGCAGCAGTCAGAAATAGGTGATGATGGAAGATGCTCAGGGGCACTGTTTAATGAAGAGTCAGCCATTCAATAGTAGATGAAACAAAATTCAGAGGTATAACAAGTACAAACTGCTTTTATGGTCAAACAAAATATATCTCTTCACACTTACCTGCACTAAATTTTGTTGACTCGCTTTGCCAGTTATTAAGCCGTAAGGCATATGATCCAAATTAGCCCCCTTGGCCCATCAAGTCTGTTCCGTCATTCCACCATGGCTGATTTATTATCCCTCTGAGCCCCATTCTCCTGCCTTCTCCCCGTAGCCTTTTGACACCCTTACTAATCAGGAGCCTATTGACCTCCACTTTATATATATCCAATGGCTTGTCCTCTACAGATTCATCATCCTCACTAAAGAAATTCTACCTCACATCTATTCTAAGCAGACATCCTTCTAATCTGTGTCCTACAGTCCTAGACCCTTTCACATTACTGTCCTCCTTGACGTTTACCACGTTTCCTATTGCTGTATGCTCTGAAAATTTTGAGGGTTCAGGCAGCCAAAATCAAGTTAACAATCTGCATCGTCAAAAATCAGGTGGCACTATTGTTGACAATTGAACTATTTATTTATATTCATAATTTATAGTAATTCCAAGTTTGTGCTGTACTGCTGCTGGATTACAACAAATTTCACATTATTTCGAGTCAGTGATTGTGAATCTGATTGGAATTCTGATTCTGATTCTCAGCGACAGAGGAACAGCTTATAAAGATTTACACCATGGATCCAAGTAGGAATTTTTTAAATAGCACTTCCCTTCAGTCTAGTTGAGAAATACGCCCATTTAGCCACGTAGGTACTGTAAGTAGGTGCAGTGGTCTCAAACACTTGACATCAGCAGTTGCCAATATCACACAAAGTTTAATCAAGAAGCGCAGCTGAACCAGCCGGCAAGCCACAATCCCAGCTCCATGATTAGATATTTCAGAATTTCAGTCCGTGGTTTTCAATCTTTTAGCATGGTAGTTTTGATGTATGACAACCTCTTAATCACACATCAGAATGATGTGCTGGATGCCCCTGCACATCACCATGTTTGGCGGTTTGTATCTCCACACATACCGCCAAACACATCTTTACCTCACACCTCCCGCCCCCCACCACTCTCCACTTTCTGCAGGGATCGCTTCCTCCATGATTCTATTGTCCATTCATCCTTCCCCACTAATCTCCCTCTTGGCACTTACATCTGCCCATTCATCTCTCCTTCACTTCCATTCAGAACCCAAACAGTCCTTCCGGGTGAAGCAACAGGTGCTGTATCCAGTACTCCTGGTGCAGCCTCCTCTACATTAGAACATAGAACATAGAAATTTACAGCACATTACAGGCCCTTCGGCCGACAATGTTGTGCTAACCATGTAACTTATTCTAGAAACTGCCTAGAATTTCCCTAGTGCATAGCCCTCTATTTTTCTAAGCTCCATGTACCTATCTAAGAGTCTCTTAAAGACCCCGTTGTATCTGCTTCCATCACCGCTGCTGGCAGTGCATTCCACGCACCCACCACTCTCTGTGTGAAAAACTTACCCCTGACATCCCCTCGGTACCTATTTCCAGCACCTTAAAACTATGTCCCCATGGGTTAGCCATTTCAGTTCTGGGAAAAGACCTCTGGATATCCACACCATCAATGCCCCTCATCAACTTGTACACCTTCTTCAGGTCACCTCTCATCCTCCATTGCTTCAAGGAGAAAAGGCCAAGTTCACTCAACCTATTCTCATAAGGTATGGCCTCCAATCCAGGCAACATTCTTGTAAATCTCCTCTGCACTCTCTCTATATTACCCACCTCCTTCCTGTAGTGAGGTGACCAGAACTGAACACAGTACTCCAAGTAGTATAGATTGGGGAACTGTTTTGTCAAACAGCTCTGCTCTACTCACCAAAAAAATGCAGAATTTCCTGGTGGCAAAACATTTTTATTCCTATCCCTATACCCTCCAACATGTCAGTCCATGGCCTCCTCTTCTGCCACAATAAGGCTACCCTCACATTCCATCTTGATTGCCTCTAACCTAATGGCATGAACATCGATTTCTCCAACTTCTAGAAATACTTTTCCCTCCCCCTTCTGTCATCTTCAACTCCCCACTCTGGCCTCTTACCTCTTCTCCTCACCTGCCTATACCCTCCCCCGTGGCCTCGCTGCCTCGCTGCCTTCTCTTTCTCCCATGGTCCATTCTCCTCTCCTATCAGATTCCTTCTACTCCTGATCTTTACCCTTTCCACAGATCATCTGCCAGCTTCTTTCTTCATTCTCTTCCCACACCCCCCAGTTTCAGTTATCACCCTCAAGCTTATCCTCCTCCCCTTCACCTCCACCATCTTATTCTAACATCTCCCCCCCCCCTTCCTCTCCATTCCTGATGAGGGTTCTCAGCCCAAAACATTAACTGTTTATTCATTTCCATAGATGCTACATGACCTTCTGAGTTCCTCCAGCATTTTGTGTGTGTTATTCTGGATTTCCAGCACCTTCAGTATCTCTTGTGTTCACATATTAAGATCCCTTCATATGATAAGGTAGTGTGAGTTGACATAAAATCCTTTGGATTCACAAGTATCAGTGTGATGGCTCGAGTACGACGTTCTCCTCAAGGGTTGTCAATTGGTAACCATACAGGCTGATCTGGGATCCGTATATTCTGGTGCAGTAAATGGTGGTTGTGTTCTTCTGTTCCCTTTCCAGTTAGAGTTCTGAAGCAATTACTCTCTCTACTATACCCTCACTCTTGCCATCTAAGAGCCCAAACAAAGAAGGGCTGGCTGCTGTACACCATCTCTCTCTTCAATTCACAAACATGACTCTTGTGATTCCTTTTGTTTCTCACTTTAACTGGCCTTCCATCTCCACTCTGTCTCGGGCTTCTATAGGATCCCTATGAAGCTTAAAGCTTTTTTCCCCAATTCTGCTGAAAGGTCCTTAACTTGATAATGTAAACACTGGTTATCTTTCACAGATGCTGCTTAGTCAGTTCAGTTCTCCAATATTATCTATTTCAGATTTCTAGCATCCAACGTGTAGCTTTCATCATAGTATTCACCCTGCCTTTATAATACTTCATAGTATCCAGCCTTCATGCCATTAGAACTTGTTTAGCTCAGATCTATGTTTTTTGTTCCTGATTTACTGAATAAAATACCAAGAATGTAGCAATACTCTAAATAGCTTTTAATATGGCAGAGAGGTAGAATATCTACTTTCTGTGTCAAAAATTATCTAATTCTGAAAAAGAACTTAACCAGTTTAAAACTGTGAGGAACACCAAGATTATAATTATAGATGGAAACTGGAAGTGAATAAGATTGCTACCGTTGAATGTATTTCAGGTTTAATTTTATCTTTCTGCATCTTCACTCGCATTGGCTTTTTATTGCTATTTCCTATTCCACAGTATCAACAACACTAATGATCACTGACTTTTGTTCACATATAATAATGATACACACATGATTAATCTGAATACTGTTACCTACTAAGCTGACTGTCATAATAGGCTATCTGCAGAAATGAAGATTATTTACATGCTTGTCTATTACATAATTACAGCTTTCTCAAGGAAGCTTAAAACTAAATAGCTAATTCTAAAAGCTTCTTCTGTATCTAGTTACTGCTTGCATAATTACAATATTTCTCATAATTGCAAATCCAACATGAATTAGATGTTATGCACTTATGAGATAGATTACAATCCCTTTCAATATGTAGAGTTATTCTGGTGAAAACTACTAATGCAAATGATCCTCTTAGCATATTAAATCCAGGAGGGGATCATCCAATCTCAGTTGATATCCCAATGCTGAAGACATTACTAACCACATCTTCAGCTCCTTTTTTCTTCAACATTTGAGAAGTACCGTTCCCTTCTGATTCTCCAGCATATTCAGCCTCTTCAGCACAGTTCCAAGTAAACATTGAAAATGAAACATCCACGATTTTATTTCCTTCCTTGGATGGGTTTCAAGCACTCTTTAAACACCAGTATATTGGTACCCCTTTCAATTCAGCTTGCTGCGTTTGCAGCCCACAATGAGGTAACTTCTGTGTCTCTCCCTAATGTGTGCCTGCCTTGCCATAAATCCTACTGAGGACATGTAAGAGTATAATTGATAGAAATATTCAATTTCTACAAAGCATAGTAGAAATCTAGCAGAAATGTGACTACAAAAACGATTTTATAAACTACAATAGATTAGATTAGATTATGAGAACACGCAGTCCTCTTTTATTGTCATTTAGAAATGCATACATGCATTAAGAATGTTATTAACCTTCCAAAATTTTAAAGGAATAAAGGGGAAAAATAATCAGCAATACATTTGCAGTTCAGTAATATTTGAGTAATATCGTAAATATATTGTTTGATTAAACATTCTTTGTATACAAGGGAGTACAAAGAAGGTTCACCAGATTGATTCCTGGGATGGCAGGACTTTCATATGAAGAAAGACTGGATGAACTGGGTTTGTACTCGTTGGAATTTAGAAGATTGAGGGGGGATCTGATTGAAACATATAAGATCCTGAAGGGATTGGACAGGCTAGATGCAGGAAGATGGTTCCCGATGTTGGGGAAGTCCAGAATGAGGGGCCACAGTTTGAGGATAGAGGGGAAGCCTTTTAGGACCGAGATTAGGAAAAACTTCTTCACACAGAGAGTGGTGAATCTGTGGAATTCTCTGCCACAGGAAACAGTTGAGGCCAGTTCATTGGCTATGTTTAAGAGGGAGTTAGATATGGCCCTTGTGGCTACAGGGGTGAGGGGGTATGGAGGGAAGGCTGGGGCAGGGTTCTGAGTTGGATGATCAGCCATGATCATAATAAATGTCGGTGCAGGCTTGAAGGGCCGAATGGCCTACTCCTGCACCTATTTTCTATGTTTCTATGTTTCTATATTTACAGAATTCATTGTGGGTTTTATGGAAGAAGTACGTGAATGGTATATGTCACTGCGCCACCATGTCTTATGTGAGTGCCTCACTAAAGAAAAACTAAGTCGACAAAACAGATCCCAGCTCCTGTCTTTCTCTTTCAATTCGTTTTGGAGTTACAAAACATAACAGTGGCATTGAGTAAGTTTCAAAATGGACCTGAGAGAACTAACTGCATGCTGCAGTGTGGCACGTTTTTTTTTGGAAGGGAAGAGAGACATTTGAGTTAAAAGAAAAAGTAGAAATTAGCCAGAATTCATGGGTTCATAAACAGTAAGTACCGGGTGATAGTAATGATAAATTTGAAAAAAAACACAGATGACTGATTATGTTGGAAAGATAGACCTGCTCAATTGCACAACCGATAACTGGATGATGTGTACTGCACAAATTGTGCAGAATTTTGAAGCAAATTAAATACCCAATGAAAAGCGAGTTCCAGTGTTACTGAGTGCCATAGGTGGAAAAGCACATAGAAGTTTAACTACTCCGACCAAAACAGCCTAAATTAGCTTTGCAGATAACATGAATGTAATGCAGAAAAATTTACAACCAAAATCATTATCTATTGCAGAACGCTTTCTGTTTCATAAGCAGAATCAAACAAAAGAGAAGTCCATATCAGCTTACATGGCCGAATTGAAAAAAATATTCTGAGCATTGTCAATTCAGTGATGGGGTTAATGATGCACTGAGAGATCATTTAGTTTGTGAAATCTTACAAGAAAGCACTCATAAGCAGCTGCTAACTGAATCACAACTCACATTTAAAGGAGCAGTTGAAAGTGCATTGTCAATGGAAACAGCAGTCAGACATGCAATTGAGTTGCAGCCAGTGTGAAAAAAATTACATCTTCTAAACAAAAATCACTCAGAAAGGGCTTTATCACAAAATGGGCTTATTTTTGGTGTTGCAAAGCTGTCATGGTACTCAGTGTTGCCTGGATGACATCACTATTACCAATGAGGATGACAAGGAGCATCTCCAAAATCTGAATACACTGTCAAGAGGGAGGGTGAGCAGCCAGATGTTGTGGTCCATGTAGGGACCAATGACATGGGTAGGAAGAGTGAGGACGTCCTGAAAGGTGAGTTCAGGGAGTTAGGCACCAAGTTAAAGGACAGGACCTCCAGGATAGCAATCTCAGGATTACTACCAGTGCCACATGTAGGTGGGTTTAGAAATAGTAGGATAGTGCAGATCAACACGTGGCTGAAGACATGGTGCAGGAGGGAGGGCTTCAGATTTATAGATAATTGGGCAGTTTTCCAGGGAAGGTGGGACCTGTTCCGGCAGGACGGTTTACATCTGACTGGAGGGGAACAAATATTCTTGCAGATAGGTTTGCTAGAGAGGCTCCGGTGGATTTAAACTAGATACGAGGAGGGGAGGGGAACCAGAGTGTAGGAACAGATGTAGGGGAGAAGGAAGAAAAAGGAGATAGTAAAGTTGTTTGCACTGTTAGTGATAAACAGAGAGTAAGAGGTGGAAAATTTCTTAAATGCATTTATTTTAATGCTAGGAGCATTGTAAGAAAGGTGGATGAGCTTAAAGCATGGATTGATACCTGCAAGTATGATGCTGTAGCTATTAGTGAAACATGGTTGCAGGAGGGGTGTGATTGGTAACTAAATATTCCTGGATTTCATTGCTTCAGGTGTGATAGAATCAGAGGGACAAGAGGGGAAGGTGTTGCATTGCTTGTCAGAGAAAATATTACAGCAGTGCTCTAGCAGGATAGATTTGAGGGCTCGTCTAGGGAGGCTATTTGGGTGGAATTGAGGAATGGGAAAGGTGTAGTAACACTTATAGGGGTGTATTATAGACCACATCATGGGGAGCGAGAATTGGAGGAGCAAATTTGTAAGGAGATAGCAGATATTTGTAGTAAGCACAAGGTTGTCATTGTGGGAGATTTTAATTTTCCACACATAGACTGGGAAGCCCATTCTGTAAAAGGGCTGGATGGTTTGGAGTTTGTAAAATGTGTGCAGGATAGTTTTTTGCAGCAATACATAGAGATACCAACTAGAGAAGGGGCAGTGTTGATCTCCTGTTAGGGAATGAGATAGGTCAGGTGACGGAGATGTGTTGGGGAGCACTTCGGGTCCAGTGATCACAATGCCATTCGTTTCAACATAATTATGGAGAAGGATAGGTCTGGACCCTGAGTTGAGATTTTTGATTGGAGAAAGGCTAACTTTAAGGAGATGCGAAAGGATTTAGAAGGAGTGGACTGGGAAATTTGTTCTATGGGAAGGATGTAATTGAGAAATGGAGGTCATTTAAAGGTGAAATTTTGAGGGTACTGTATCTTTATGCTCCTGTTAGGTTGAAAGGAAAGGTTAAAAGTTTGAGAGAGCCATGGTTTTCAAGGGATATTGGAAACTTGGTTCAGCAAAAGAGAGATATCTACAATAAATATAGGCAGCATGGAGTAAATGAGATGCTTGAGGAAGATAAAGAACATAAAAAGAACCTTAAAAAAGAAATTAGAAATGCTAAAAGAAGATATGAGGTTGCTTTGGCAAATAAGGTGAAAATAAATCCAAAGAGTTTCTACAGTTATATTAATAGCAAAAGGATAGTGAGGGATAAAATTGGCCCCTTAGAGAATCAGAGTGGATAGCTATGTGTGGAACCAAAAGAGGTGGGGGAGATTTTGAACAATTTATTTTCTTCGGTATTCACTAAGGAGAAGGATATTGAATTGTGTAAGGTAAGGGAAACAAGTAGGTTAGTTATGGAAGCTATGATGATTAAAGAAGAGGAAGTACTGGCACTTTTAAGGAATATAAAAGTGGATAAGTTTCCAGGTGCTGACAGGATATTCCCTAGGACCTTGAAGGAAGTTAGTGTAGAAATAGCAGGGGCTCTGACAGAAATATTTCAAATGTCATTAGAAACGGGGATAGTGCCAGAGGATTGGCATATTGCTCATGTTGTTCCATTGTTTAGGAAGGGTTCTAAGAGTAAAGCTAGCAATTATTGGCCTGTAAGTTTGACGTCAGTGGTGGGTAAATTAATGGAAAGTATTCTTAGAGATGGTATATATAATTAACTGGATAGACAGGGTCTGATTCGGAACAGTAAACATGGATTTGTGCATGGAAGGTCATGTTTGACAAATATTGAATTTTTTGAAGAGTTTACTAGGAAAGTTGACGAGGGTAAAGCGGTGGATGTTGTCTATATGGACTTCAGTAAGGCCTTTGACAAGGTTCCACACAGAAGGTTAGTTAGGAAGGTTCAATTGTTAGGTATTAATATTGAAGTAGTAAAATGGATTCAACAGTGGCTGGATGGGAGATGCCAGAGAGTAGTGGTGGTTAACTGTTTGTCAGTGTGGAGGCCAGTAACTAGTGGTGTGCCTCAGGGATCTGTACTGAGTCCAATGCTGTTTGTCATATACATTAATGATCTGGATGATGGAGTGGTAAATTGGATTAGTAAGTATGCAGATGATACTAAGATAGGTGGCGTTGTGTATAATGAAGTAGGCTTTCAAAGCTTGCAGAGAGATTTAGGCCAGTTAGAAGAGTGGGCTGAAAGATGGCAAATGCAGTTTAATGCTGATAAATGTGAGGTGCTACATTTTGGTAGAACTACTCTAAATAGGACATACATGGTAAATGCTAGGGCATTGAAGAATGCAGTAGAACAGAGGGATCTAGGAATAATGGTGCATAGTTCCCTGAAGGTGGAATCTCATGTGGATAGGGTGGTGAAGAAAGCTTTTGGTATGCTGGCCTTTTTAAATCAGAATATTGAGTATAGAAGTTGGGATATAATGTTAAAATTGTACAAGGCATTAGTAAGGCCAAATTTGGAGTATTGTGTACAGTTCTGGTCATCGAATTATAGGAAAGATGTCAACAAAATAGAGAGAGTACAGAGAAGATTTACTAGAATGTTACTTGGGTTTTAGCACCTAAGTTACAGAGAAAGGTTGAACAAGTTGGGTCTTTATTCTTTGGAGCGTAGGAGGTTGAGGGGGGACTTGATAGAGGTATTTTAAATTATGAAGGGGGATAGATAGAGTTGACGTGGATAGACTTTTTCCATTGAGAGTAGGGGAGATTCAAACAAGAGGACAGGAGTTAAGAGTTAAAGTGTAAAAGTTTTAAGGTAACATTAGGGGGAACTTCTTTTTTCAGAGAGTGGTAGCTGTGTGGAACGAGTTTCCAGCAGAAGTGGTTTAGGCAGGTTCGATGCTGTCGTTTAAAGTTAAATTGGATAGCTATATGGACAGGAAAGGAATGGAGGGTTATGGGCTGAGTGCAGGTCGGTGGGACTAGGTGAGAGTAAGCATGCAGCACGGACTAGAAGGGCCGAGATGGCCTGTTTCTGTGCTGTAATTGTTATCTGGTTATATGGTTAAAAGATTAGAAGATTATGAGCTCAGAGCAGGATGCAACAAGTGTGAATTCTTTAAACCAAACATCACTTAATGTGGTCACACCATTGACGCACAAACCTTTAAACAAGTGTGCTGAGAAAATTCAAGCAGTGGCGGATGCCCCAGACCAAAGGACGTGTCACATTTACAATCTCTTTTAAGATTTGTCAATTACTATCACAAGCTCCTACCAAACCTGGATAGTGTGCTTCACCCCCTGAACTCATTACTACAGATTGGGAAGAAATGGCTATAGACAAAGCAGTGTGAAGTGGATTTCCAAAAGGCAAAGGAAATGGTTCTGTCAGATAATATACTCAGAAATTATAATCCATAACATCCAATGAAGCTTTCCTGTGACATCTCGCCTTATGGTATAGTCATGTCACATGTGCTGAATGGTAGAAGTGAACAGCCCATAGGCTTTGCATTACGTCCCCTTTCTGCTGCAGAAAAAATTATGTACTGATTAACAGAGAGGCCTTGAATCTGGTTTGGGGTGTAAAGCACTTCAAATTGTACTTATATGAGAGAGCATTTGCCTTCACTACTGATTGTCAACCACTAGTGTTCATTTTCAATCCACAGAAGGGTGTTCCATTAACAGCAGCAACACAAATGCAGAAATGGGCTCTGTTTCTTGGAGGACACAATTACAAGATCGAATTCAAGAGGACAACTAAACTGAAAATCCTGATGGGTTGTCGCATTTATCCTTGGGAAAAGAAATATGTGAAATTTTTTCAAAAGAGGACACTGCCTTGATGTATTTGCCTCAAAGCAAATTGAAAGTATCCCTATTACAGCAGAGATGATCCAAAGGGAAATCAGAAAGTCCCCAAACTGTCTCAGGTCTACATGGCAATCAAAAATGACAATACGCAACAGAGACTCCAGTTCCCACATTATTACCGGGATGAACTTGCCCTTGACAGGGGTTGCTCTATTTGGGGATTGAGAGCTGTTGTACCATCCAAGCTGAGAGCTATAATATCAGAGAAGACTGTATCTTCTCTATAATATTAGAGAAGATACAGTCATCTAGATGTACTCAAAATGAAAGTTTTGGCTCAAAGCTTTGTCTGCTGGCCTGCGACATGTTCGCAGACTGAGCAGTTTGCCATACACTATTCAGGATGCTAACACAGAAGATGCCAAGAGCAGTGCCTCTCCATCCCTGGGAATGGCCTGCATTGCCCTGACAGAGGATTCATGTCAATTTTGCTGGACTATTCATGGACACAAATTTCTTGGTGGTAGTGGATGCAGTTACAAAGTGGCCGGAAGTGTTCCCAATAGCCTCCACTACAGCCTCGCACACTGGTGACGAGTTGAGAAGCCTCTTCTCAAGGACTTGGTGTACCAGAACACTTTGTCAGTGATAATGGACCACAGTTTGTTGCAGAACATACACCTGCACTGTACCACCCAGCTACAAATGTCTTGGCAGAAAGCTTTGTCTAGAGTTTAAAGAGCGCACTGTGAGCAACATCAACAGAACACACTACACTGACACTGAATCAGAAGCTCATCAATTTCCTCCCTGCTTATCTCAATGCAACACACTCCATGGCCAACAGCTCTCCAGCTATGCTGTTCCTGGGTCATCCCTTGTGCTAATGCTTGGATTTGCTCAAACTCAATTTCAGAAGCAGTATGCAAGGCAAACAGCTGAAACAAATTGAGGGCTCCTCAAACGAGGAGATTTGATATTTCTCTCCTGGGCAAGCAGTCCTATTGAGGGATTACAGAGGTGGTCAAAAGTGGATACTTAGAAAGATTAAGGACAGAACTGGACAACTCTGCTACCATCTGATGTCAGCTGGAGACTCAGGTAGATCAATTGAGAAGAGCAGAGTCAGTTGTTAGAGAAGAAAAGTATCTGGAGCTGTCAGATCCACTTCCTGCAGTCCTAGAGTCAACTCCTACAGCCACCACAGAGGAGGCTCCAGAACTCGAGATAGTTTCACAGTCACAGGTCTCACCTGCCAAGCAGAGTGACCCCACCCCCACTGGCCCCATTAGGAAAGACATTTTCCCACAATAGTAAGAGATCCTTCCTTTAGGCCTGAATGGAACAATTTAAAAATTGACTAGCTGTGAATCTCTGTATGGGTTGTATTACATAGTATGCTGTGTACATATAAATATATGCTGTTTACTAGAGAGCAATATGTTACATATTTGAGTTGCGATGCCTTCTATTTGAATTGGAGTTTATAGCAAAGCAGTATGTAATTTATTCAATATTTCAGTGATATTTGAGTAATATTGCCAAAATATATTCTGCCACCACTTCATCAACAAAAACTAAATTGACAAAACAGATCTAGCTCCTGTGTTTTTCTTCTGATTAGTTTTTGAAGTTACAAAGCATATCAATGTTACATTTTCCAGAAAATCTAAAGTATATTGCAATCGACACCCTCATCCAACATTACAATGAAAATCAGGCTTTTCAGTGAGACCCCAGTTTGGTGATCAGCCATGATTTGGGAAATAATACTGGGAAGAGTATACAATATGGTGGTCATCCATCGTGTCTGATGATGTTCATGAAAAAGTCATTGCTCTGGGTCAGTTCCACTTCCCCAACCTCACAAGTCCAGGTCCAGTGGTACGAACAAGCATCACAAACTGGAGTCTTTCTTGGTTGCCGAGGAAGACCATGACACTTTCTGTGCCTTGTCGTGCCCTTTGCTCTCTACAGAGCATTGAAGTACCACCTTCCTGGCGGTTGAATCCCACTGTAGTTTTCATCCACCCAGTCCGCCGGAGCTGGCTTCACATGCTTGGACAGGCACCTCACCAGGTAATAAGGCCGTTGGCTACCCTCACCTGGTTTAGCCCTCCTATCGAAGCAGTGTCGCCCCTGCGGCGTGCAAACAGCTACTTGAAGCCACAGGTAAGAGCCAAGTGTCCGATGAGGACCAAAGGTGAGTGAACTGCCCCAGAGTGCACATGACAAGCCCTTTCACCAGAGATTTTAGCCCACCCTAGACACTCTGTTCACCCCAGCATAAAATATACTAAAAGGCTCCTCAACCTCCTAGTGTTGAAGCTCAGGTTTATTGTTACGTGCACAGGTACAGTGAAGTACAGGTGAAGTACAAGATAAGCTTGTTTACAGCAGTTTTATAGGCGTGTAGGTACAGACAAAGCACAGAATATAAATTATAGATAGAAGCGAAGAGAGAGAAACAAAGTGTGCAAAGACAAGATAGCGAGACACACACATCCATGGTAATACAAGAGATTCGCAGTGTTCCACTTGAAGTAGGACTGGGGCTGTATAGGTGGGTTCAAGAACCTGATGGTTGTAGGAAGGTAGCTGTTATTGAACGTGGTAGTGAGCGACTTCAGGATTCGGTGCCTCCTGCCTGATTGTAACAATGAGAGGAGGGCACGACATGGCTGGCAGGGATTCTTGATGATAGATACTGCCTTCTTGTGGTAACACCTCCTGAACAGGATGATAATAGTGCAAAGGGCTGTGCTTGTGATGGATTAGGCTGTGCCCATGACTTTCTGCAGCCTTTTGCACTCCTCTGCATTAGAACTGCCATACCATGACACAACCAGTGAAGATACTGAAGATCTATATAAGTTTGTTACAGTATTTGGTGATGTGCTAAACCTCCATAAGTTTCTAATTCAGTAGAGTAATGGCACACCATCTATGTAACTGAATCTATGTGCTGGGCCCAGAGCAGGTCTTCTGAGAAGTTAGTGTTCAGTATTTCAAAGTTCAAAGTAAATTTATCAAAGTATGTATATGTTACTATATACTACCTTGAGGTTCATTTTCTTGCAGAATTTGCAACAAAAATTAGGAACTAAAATGGAAATTACGCAAAGTCTGACAAACATCCAATGGACACACTGTGCAAATGTTAAAAAATATTGAAAACATGAATTGTAAAGAATCTTTAAAAGTGAGTTTTGAAGCTGTGGAATCAGTTCAGAGTAGTGGTGATAGAACCGGTTCAGGAGCCTGAAGGTTGTAAGGTAAAAACTGTTCCTGAACCTGCTACTGTGGGACCTTGGGCTTCTGTCCCTCCTGCCCGATGGTAGTAGCAAAAAGAGGGCCAAACCCGGCCTGGATGGTGGAGGTCTTTCTTGTTGGATGCTGCTTTCTTCTGGCAGCCCTCCATATTAATACATTCAATGCTGAGGGGGGCTCTGCCTGTGGTGCATTGGGCTGTGCATCTATTGAAAATTTGTCAAAGATTTGGTAATGCCAAATTTACGCAAACTTCTAATAAACTGGAAGCATGCCATGCCTTTTTGTGATGACTCTTCTGTACGGACCCAGGACAGATCTTCTGAAATGTTAACACCAAGCCACTGATCCTTTTCACCTTCATTCACCTAATGAGGGCGGGCTCATTTACCTCTGGCTTCTTCTTCTGTACTCAATAATCAACTCTTTGTTTTTGCTGATGTTGTTGTGTCACCTCCACCAAATCCACATTTTCAATCTCTCTCCTATATGCTGATTCATTACCAGTTTTGATTTGGCCAAAAACAATGGTGTTGTTAGTAAACTTAAGTAGGGTGCTAGAGTTGTAATCAGCCACACAATCCCAAGTATAAAGTGAGTAGAGTAGGAGGCTAAGCATATAGTCCTATGGTGTACCCGTGCTGATGGTGAGTGTGGAGGAAATATTGTTGCCAATCTGTACTAAATGGGGTCCGACAGTAAGGAAATCGAGGATCCAGTTGCACAGGGAGGTATCACGCCCCAGGTCTCAGAGCTTACTGAGAAAGCTCCTTTTTTCTCCAAACCTGCTGAAGGATTTCAGCCCAAAACATCGACTGTACTTTTTTCACCGATGCTGCCTGGCCTGTTGAGTTCCTCCAGCATTTTGTGTGAGTTGCTCAGCTTCCCAGCATCTGCAGATTTTCTCTTGCTTGTGATAAAGCTCCTTACTTTCAGCATCTCTGACTCAGCAATTAGAAGTAGCACATGATCTCCTAACTCACCCTTCCTGATGTCAACGACTAGCTTCTTGGATTTGGTGAGTGGAGCAATGAGGTTGTTATTGTCGGACCACTCAGTACCTCTGGTTCAATTTCATTCCTGTACACTGACTCATCTCCATCCTTGATTCAGCCAACAACAGTGAGATCATCGGTGAATTGGTAGATAGCATTAGAGCTTGTTTATCCACACAGTCTTTGGTCAAAAGAGGTTAAAATGGGGCTAAACATGCAGCCTCGGGATAAATCCTGAGGTCTACATCCCCAATTCATAAAGTAGCATTTACCATATATAATTACATCATTAACACTCAGATGCTTAACATTAAAGAAAAGATTCAACTAATCCAATAGCCAGCTAGTTTGCAATCAACAACAAATTATCTTGCATGAGGATCTTCCCCCAGCCATATGCCCTTATTTTAATGAGCTTCTGGGGGTCAATTTTCTTGAAACAGAAGGGTATCCTTTCAGAGGGATTAAAGTCAGACTGATGACAGTTGGATTATTTTGCCAGAGTCCAGTTGAACAAAACCATATTGAGGTCTCATACCAGACTCTTCAGTTAACAGGACAGACATGTTATACTTGTTCATTAGATGCCTAAACTAAACGTGTAGCATCCTGCATCAGAGTATCTTGGAAGTTATGGCATGATGCATGATCTCTTTTCCAAAAAGGCTTCTCTCACATATGATAAAAATTTGCATTATGCATTTTACAAATCCAAAAGTACTTAGTGAGCAACAAGTTAATCACCACCAAACATGAGTCTCGTCTGACAATTTCCCTCTAACCAAGCCCCACTGCTCCAGGAATCCATTCATATGTCATGCCAGGAATACAATCATAAAAGTTTGAATAGGAAGCATAGCAATTACTGTCTAATTTCCAGTTCACTTTACAGTACAAGGACAGCACAATAATACAAAGGAGCACCAAAGGGAATCAGAGATATAAGGCATGGCTTGGCAAATCTCAGACAAATTAAAATCTCTCCTCTGCTTGTTTTAAGGGACCTACGTGGAGTTCATTTGAACAATTTCAGCTTAATTTCTAATAGGCACGAGACCACAGTTCGAAATTGCCTTTCCTTTCACACTAATTGGTGCTATATTAGCAATCACACTCATATACCTAAAAGGATGTCTGGGTGGTAAATGGAAAGTATTGCACTGATGATCTTCTATAACTGGAACTAGGAATATTGTTAAAACAGAGTTGGTCTGACTTTATAATGCAATTGACTGTACAGTATATTAGAAGAGTTCCATTAAACAGAGATATCAGTCCTTAATGAAATTCACCTCAGGAAATTATCAAGTCAGAAAATTTGAAAAGTTGTCCTTTTAACAATATCAGGGCATATGGGAAAAGAACAGTCAAATAATTAGAAACTTAATTGTCCTTTCTGAATATTGCCTTAGTGCAAATTACTAGCTAGAAATGAAGAATAAACCAAAAACGCTCTGCAATGAAGATCTCCAAAGTCAGCCGGCCGGAAAGTATCTATGCTGGATTTCTTTGAGCTGCAACAACCAATCTTTAAACTGAGGGCCTCTTACAAAGAGTTGGGTGGAAATTAGGTGAGCAATATTAACCACAAGTGCTACAATGACACAGCAGCAGAAATAGCTGGTCTGTTGTTGGTGCTGTGGGAATTTTAATCATCTGACAGGCAGTTCTGCAGCTATCTCAGCAGAAACATGACAGGCTAACGAGCACCTTCTGCTTTTTCTTTTCTGGCAATGGGCCTGGTCCTTTTGGAACAAATGGCTTACTAAACTGGAAGCTAAAAATGCCAAGAGACCTGAACTTAACACACGGTCTAACCTGAATCACAATGACCTGTGATAAATACTGGAAATATACTCACACACAAATGCAAGCACACACTGACAAGTGCTTTCCTCAAGGCCAATAGCAGAAGACCTGAAACAACTAACCCACCATCATCAGTTGCTTCCCAACTGTGCCCTGCGAGCAGGATCTTACTGTGATTCCTCAGTACAACCGCAATAGAATCTGCTCTTGAATCTTGCTTCAGTTTAAATGAACAGGATATGTCAGTCATTTAAAAAGAGATCACAGTGCTATGGAGAAGGGAAAATAAGTATGATTAACTAATAATTTATTTGTGTCACATTTAATAGCTTTAACAATTTTAAGTATATTTATATGATTTTGTTGATTAAGTTTCCTATCTAAAATACATAAATCTTATATCTGGTTCAGCAAGCAGATGTTTAACATCTCTAAAATTTAGACGTATTGAGCATCTTAGTAGCTTTGACAGTTGGCAAAGTTAGGGTGGGGCTTCCAAAAGAGTTTTGTAGCTGAGCTTGTTCTGGCTCTCCTGCTTACTGCATTACACCACTCGAAGCCCTGCCTTCACGTGGACCTCCTTGCTTGGTTCAGGATTGTGTAGGCCTTCCACCCTTGGCAAAGGTCTATAGAAGTGGATAATTGGAGCTGAGTACAAAAGACAAAGGCCTTTTGTTATTGATCCTGCTACTATTCAGTCACCTAAATCCCAGAGCAGCTGCTACTCATTCATCAACTTTCACCGTGTTCTGATACCTCTCCCAATTACAGAGACAAATTCAAAGGAGATTGGTCTAGAAATTCTGTCCTTAAGAACATTGTGACTGAATTTCTATGTAAACTATTTGAGAGACATCTGGGCAATTACCACTTGAATCATAAGGGCCCCATTCTCTTTCAGAGCCCTCCAAGCGTTTGCAAAACCCAGGCATGTTCAGTTGTGTTCACCTTTGCATAAATCTATCAGGAAGTTCTATCATCTACTGGTGGGCAGAGGGATGTCACAGATATCTTTTATAGAAGACTGCCTTCACAACACATGAGACTGTTTTGACACAACTTAAATGGAAACTACCTTGTTGTAGATCTTGGATCCCACACAAGGTGTCTTCTTCCTTTCGGGTTTAAAAATTAACCTATTGCATTAGCAATCCCACTGGAATATTAACCCCCATCTCTAGGTTATGCCCTACAGCCTCAGAGGGCTCAGACCCCCTCACTAAACACATGAGCCTTTCCTGCATCATTGCTTCTTAGTAGAACACAACCTTGCAATGCTCTTGTCCAGTTTATAGATTTCAGTTCCTCAAATAGAAACACAGAAACACAGAAAACCTACAGCACAATACAGGCCCTCTGGCCCACAAAGCTGTGCCGAACATGTCCTTACCTTACAAATTACCTAGGGTTACACATAGCACTCTATTTT
This sequence comes from Mobula hypostoma, assembly GCF_963921235.1. Taxonomy (NCBI): domain Eukaryota; kingdom Metazoa; phylum Chordata; class Chondrichthyes; order Myliobatiformes; family Myliobatidae; genus Mobula; species Mobula hypostoma. The sequence goes on along the minus strand of NC_086103.1, from coordinate 31,916,639 downwards.
TCTAAGCTCCAATAAAGGGCTTCCTTTATAAATGTTTCACAGAACATAGAACATAAAACATAGAACAGTACAGCACAGTACAGGCCATTCGGCTCACAATGTTGTGCCGACCCTTAAACCCTGCCTCCCATATAACCCCCCCACATTAAATTCCTCCATATGCCTGTCTAGTAGTCTCTTAAATTTCACCAGTGTATCTGCCTCCACCACTGACTCAGGCAGTGCATTCCACGCACCAACCACTCTCTGAGTAAAAAACCTTTCTGTAATATCCCCCTTGAACTTCCCACCTCTTACCTTAAAGCCAAGTTCTCTTGTATTGAGCAGTGGTGCCCTGGGGAAGAGGCGCTGGCTGTCCACTCTATTTATTCTTCTTAATATCTTGTATACCTCTATCATGTCTCCTGTCATCCTCCTTCTCTCCAGAGAGTAAAGCCCTAGCTCCCTTAATCTCTGATCATAATGCATACTCTCTAAACCAGGCAGCATCCTGGTAAATCTCCTCTGTACCCTTTCCAATGCTTCCACATCCTTCCTATAGTGAGGTGACCAGACTGGACACAGTACTCCAAGTGTGGCCTAACCAGAGTTTTATAGAGTTGCATCATTACCTCACGACTCTTAAACTCTATCCCTCCACTTATGAAAGCTAACACCCCATAAGCTTTCTTAACTACCCTATCCACCTTTGAGGAAACTTTTAGGGATCTGTGGACATGTACCCCGAGATCCCTCTGCTCCTCCACACTACCAAGTATCCTGCTATTTACTTTGTACTCTGCCTTGGAGTTTGTCCTTCCAAAGTGTATCACCTCACACTTGTCTGGGTTGAAATAATACAGAACATTGTTCTCCCAGCTTGATCATCGGCCTCTCCACCATGGCTCATGAATAAAATCAGCACCTTACTGGAATATGCAAAAGTTGGTCAAGCTGAAAAGCAGAAGAGTGGAAAGTGAATCAGAGTTTGAGTATTAATGTTACTGTTCCTTCAGTCTGGGAAATGTTAGTTGGTCATTTCCTAAATAACTGGTTTAAAGATTTCCACTCACCAGCTCAGTCTAAGCACACAACCTTGCTACAAAATACTGAGCACTACACTTGTGGTTTTGAAAGGCTTTCATAAAAGTGCATAATCAAACTGCAACAATTAGGTGCTGCGACGAAGGATGTCATTATTTGGTTGTAGAACATCCAAAGCTTTTATCTTTCAATCGATTCCTAATCCTTAATTGGAAGCTGCTGTATTCCTGTGGGTTCCTTACTACGTATATGATTTCTGACTCTGCATAGTTTTTGAATGCTGAAATTCTTAGAGTACAGCATAGGGAAGGGTAGTCTGGTCATGCACTTTGGTAGAAGAAAAAAATTAAGGCATCGGCTATTCAAAATTTGGAGGTACAAGGGTAATTAGGAGTCCTAGTGCAGGATTCCCTAAAGGTTATCTTGCAGGTCAAGTCAATAGTAAAGAAGGCAAATGCAATGGCAAGTTCATTTCAAGAAATAGAATATAAGAGGTAAGAAATAATGCTGAGGTTTTATAATGGATTTGTTAGACCACATTTGGGGTGTTGTGAGCAGTTTTAGGCTCTGTATCTTAGAAAGGATGTGCTGGAGTTGGAAAGGGTCCAGAGCTGCTTTACGAGAATGATCCTGAGAATGAAAGGATTAAACCTATGAGGAGTGTTAGATGGCTCCATGTCTGTACTCACTGGAGTTTAGAAGAGTGAAGAGGGATCTCATTCAAACCTGCTAAATATTGAAAGACCCAGACAGAGTGGACATTGAGAGAATGTTTTCAGTAGTGGGAGAGTCTGGGACCAGAGAGCACAGCTACAGAACAGAGATAATGGGGAACTCCTTTAGTCAGAGCGTGGTGAATCTGTGGAATTTATTGCTGTAACGGCTGTGGAGTCCAAGTCTTTGGGTACATTTAAAACGGAGGTTGATGGTTCCTTGATTAGTAAGTTCATCAAAGGTTATCAGTAGCAAGTTGGAGAATGGGGTTGAAAGGGAAAACAAATCAGTCCAGATAAAAGGACTGAGTAGGCTTAATAGACCAAATGGCCTAATTTTGCTCCTTATGTGTTATGGAAATTTTGTTTGAAACATGTTATGTTCTGTGTGCGAAGATGCAATCATAGCAAAATACTGTATTACCAATGACTTGTGTTGTGTGAAAGTTCAAATTCCAGCTTTGATTGTTCATCTGTACTGACAGACTGACCTTAATGCAATTTCATCTGGAGTTGGCAAGTATAGTATGTGGCTGATTTTAAATTTTGTGATTGAGAATGATAAAAGAGAAGGATGTTCTTTTCATCTGAAGACAGATTGCATAGTATTAACCCTGGGACATGCTCTAAAATCTGCTGCTTAAATCAGGACAATCTTTTACAAGCCAAAGATATATATATTTATATAATGATTTCTCACCATAGTCCAGTCGTATGTAAGTGAGGACTACACAATTAAACACATGTATAAAATTAGATTAATATGTTAAATATTACAAGAATAAACCTAAAATAAAAGAAAATTAATTGGAGACCAAGCAAAAAAATCTATGAAATTCTAAAAGGTGAATAATGACAATTATGCAAAGTATATTTTAGGTAATAGTATGATCTAGACTGGGAAGTCTTCAAGCATCCAACTACATCCGATCTATACATTAATTAAAATTTTTCAATTACTTTTCGAGTCCAAACTCCAGACCTCCTCCGACTATCATCTATTCCATTAGATCTGCCTTTTATCAACAACTAGATGAATCTTTTTATCGGAACTATCACTCCAAAATTTAATTGCCTTAAACCTATTCAATTTCAAGTTACATAAGATTATTTGTCTATAATCATATCAAACTTAATCATGCCTCTTTATAACCACTTTGAGTGACACAACGGTGTAATGGTTAGCACAATGCTTTACAGTACAGACGACCTGGGTTCAAATCCTGCCCCTGCCTGTAAGGAGTTTGTACATTCTCCCCGTAACCACATGGGTTTCCTTCGGGTGCTCCAGTTTCCTCCCAGAGTTCAAAGACGTAATGATTGGTAGGTTAATTGGTCATTGTAAATTGTCTCGTGATTAGGCTAGGGTTAAATTGAGGGATTGCTGCGGGGCTGGGCTGGAAGGGCTGGGCTATTTCACACTGTATCTCAATAAGTAAACAAATAAATTTCTTCTTCCTATGCCATGCATTTCACAGCACTGTCTTATCATAAAGTGAAATGTATCACAGCATGGTGTTAACCAGTTACTAATTATATACTAAATGAATACAGTTTAAATTACTTGGCTATTTTTACAGGTTGACTAATAAGGGTCTTGCAGTACGATGAATAATGTCTCAATTCAGTTTATGGTTGCCTCTGGCATATTAGAATTTATAGCCATTGATATTATTTCTGAGAATCCACATAATCAAAGATACACCAAGTCACAATGCTGCACCAATGGAAACGAAGTTTGAAATACCACAGGAATTTTGTCAGATTATGAAATCAATAAGGCAAATGACATAGTTAAGTTCTTCTTTGCTAAATATAGGATAAAAAAATAGACCTTTGTTAATCACTAAAACCTACCATTCACAGGGCAGCAAAATATCACTTCACGTTTATCACCATTAAATCTAATATTTATATCTTAAGCCTCTTGGTGATCAACCACTGGCAAACCTTCTAAATTATTTCTTGGGTCATAAAAGGAATAGTAACTAGTTTCTCTAGATCATTCTTTTAAGTGCGTTTATTGCTTCTGGATTTCACTTGCTATGTTTTTTAATGCGAGATGCTTTGACCAACAGGTTAGATTATATGAGAAATGCAAATGTCCAGGAAACAAAACCATGAGGCTGAACTTTGGGGAGAAACATCCAATGCAACCTGTGAAACAGTCAACATTTCCCCATGACAGCAACAATGGGACTGAAATGTTGTAGTAATTCCATTATTCATTATGACTCTCATCAGTTGGGCTGTAACTCCACCCAACCAGCCTGCACCAGATTGACTTTAAGAGATCTACCAAAGTCATTGAAGGAATAAACTCCAAAACGTAATCAAAAATTAATGACATAGCCCATTGCTTCAGAATCAGAACCACAATCAGGTTTATAATTACTGTTATATGTTGTGAAATGCATTGTTTTAAGGCAGTTGTTTTGATGTTTTTTGTTTTCTACAGTGTAATACATAAAAATTATTATAAGTTACAAGAATATATTTTTAAAAATAAATAATGCAAAAAAAGAGCAAAATAGTGAAGCAGTGCTCATAGCTTTATGGACTGTTCAAAAATCTGAAGATGGAGGGGAAGAAGCTGTTCCTAAATCTTTGAGTGGGTCTTCAGAATCCTGCACCTCCTTCCTGAAAGTAGTTATGCAAAGAAGGCATATCCAGAAAAGTGAGAGTCCTTCATGATGGATGCCACCTTCTTGCGGCTTCATTGCCTTTTAAGGAGGCCTCAGTGCTGGGGAGGCTGGTGCTCGTGATATAGCTGGCTGAGTCTACAACCCTCTGCATCTTTTTTAGACCCTCTGCACTGGCATCTTCATACCAGATGGTGATGAATCCAGTCAATATACTCACAACGGTACATCTGTAGAAATTTGCTTGAGGCTTTGGTGACATACCAAATCTCTTCAAATTCCCAAAGAACTATAGCCATTGGTGTGCTTTGTTCGTGACTACATCAATTTGTTGGGTCAAGGGTAGATCCTCTGAGGATTCAGAAATGAAGCATTACAATATCTTCTGGGGTATTTTGAATTAACTAGTTTCATTTTCTGTCTAGAGTCACAATTCCTAAATGAGCAGAACGGCAGAAGGATAGAGAGCAGTGCGCTGCGCGTGCGTAGCCCTCCGGTGAAAAATGATATCTTTTCTGTTAAATAGGGGCCGTGGACAATTCTGATTTGATGGAGGCAGACGTGAAAGCACAGAGGAACATCTGGAGAAATTTCTGGAACGCTCGTTCACTGCTGTCGTTACTGTGCGGTCGGGAATCTCCCGGAGGGTAGGCCTCAAAATCCCCGGCTTTGCCTGCTGTTGGTGACCGAGATTGAGGTCGAATCAGTACGGTGTCGGAGAGCTGAATCGGAGGCTCGAAATTTTCGGATGACTCAGAGTCAGACTGTGATCAGCATGGCAGGAAGAGTTTTTCTTCCTTCTCCCATCTGTGTGAGATGTGGGACATTTGAGAGACTTTGAACTTCTTACTGTGCTCATGGACTTCTTCATCAAGTTATGGTATTGTTGCACTGTTGTAACTATATGTTATAATTATATGGTTTTTTTTAGTTTTTCCAGTCTTGGTCTGTCCTGTGTTTTGTGATATCACACCGGAGGAAATATTGTATCATTTCTTAATGCATGCATTACTAAATGACAATAAAAGAGGACTGTGTGTCTTCATAATCTAAAATATAGATCTCTCAGTCCTTGTATAGAATTATTAATGCTTTTTAGCTGCTAAATGCACCATCAGGAAACCCAGGATGCTGGCAAAGCCCCTCATGTGTTCTGCAGGCAATTTGTCCTTCAAGGAGATGAACCCTGATCTCCTGTAGTATAGTCACAGCAGTAGTGTGAACACTCACGTTGAATATGATGTTCTCCTCAGAGGTTAATAGAGAATGCTAGGGCACTTGTGTGTGACTTTGTTTGACGTGGGGAGGCTGATATGAAGGCAGCCACCACATATCCTTTGACAAATCAGTGTCAGGGTCCAGTGGCGTGGAATGCAAGATGAGTAGGGATCCTTAACTGCAGCAGCTTCCTCTGCTTTCATTGCCGTTGTGATGTGTCATTGCCTTCTGCCAGCTCCACTGTTGCCATCTTGTTTGGATCGCCCTTGGTCTGCAAACTGCCCCTTGGCCTTAACGTCATGGGTGACTCTACCAGAGCTAAACTCGAGGCAGCATCGCTCTCGAGACCTCAGGAACTCACAAGCGTCTCCACCACTACAAAGTGATGATTCTCAGAGAAGTCTCATGTTTTGTTCCAATGGATTTGGATGCAACAAATTACAAAACATGGCACCTATTCACTGCTGCAGTCCTGAAACAGAACATAGCTGGTTGGCATCAAATTGCCATTGGGTGGAAATAGATGACATAAGTTGCCTGCGTTACAGACTTCTAGTATGTTCCTGCACATTGCAGTATCCAGGACATCACAAATTGTACAAAGAGTGCTTGCTTATGATTCACCCAGTGAATAAGAGGGGGGTTAAGAAACAAGCAAAAATCTGCAGGTGCTGGAAATCCGAGCAACACACACAAAATGCTGGAGGAGCTCAGCAAACCAGGCAGCATCTATGGAAAAGAGTACAGTCGACATTTCAGGCTGTGACTCTTCAGCAGGACTGGAGAAAAAAATGCTGAGGAGTAGATTTGAAAAGTGGGTGGAGAGGGGAGAGAGAAACACAAGGTGATGGGTGAAACTGGAGGGGGAGGGATGAAGTAAAGAGCCAGGAAGTTGATAGGTGAAAAAGAGAGAAGGCCATGGAAGAAAGAAAAGGGGAAGAGCATCAGAGGGAGGTGATGGGCGGGCAAGGAGATAAGGTAAAAGAGGAAAAAGGGGATGGGAAATGGTGAAGAGAGGTGGGGTGTGGGGCATTACCAGAAGTTCAGGAAACCAATGTTCATGCCATCAGGTTGGAGGATACTCAAACAGAATATAAGGTGTCGTTCCTCCATCCTGAGAGTGGTTTCATCACAACAGTAGAGGATGTCATAGCTAGACATATTGGAATGGGAATGGAAAGTGGAATTAATATGGGTGGTCACTGAGAGATCCCACTTCTTCTGGCGTCCGCCGAAGCGGTTTCTCATTCTATGCCAGGTCTCACCGATACGCTGGATGCCTCACAGGGAGCACCGGACACAGTGTATGACCACAACAAGAGCTACACCTGCCCCTACACCTCCTCCCTCACTACCATTTAGGGCCCTAACCAGTCCATCCAGGTGAGGCGACGCTTCACCTGTGAGTCTGTTGGGGTTATAAACTGTGCCCGGTGTGGCCACCTCTATATTACCGAGACCCAACGTAGATTAGGAGATCACTTCACCGAGCACCAACGCTCTATCCGTCAGAAAAAGGAAAACCTCCCAGCAGCCTCCCATTTTAATTCCACTTCCCATTCCCATTCCAATATTCCTATCTCATGGCCTCCTCTACTGCAGTGATGAGGCCACGTTTGGGTTGGAGGAACAACACCTTATATTCCGTCTGGATAGCCTCCAACCTGATGGCATGAACATCGATTTCTTGACATTCCGGTAATTCAGGAAGGCAGGGTGAAATTAAGATGGTGCTAAACATCTTCTCCTTTGCTTGCATCTTTGGAAACAGCTTTATTTCTATCTTTGATATCTCTTTTTTTTTCCTTTTCAGGGCGTGGGGTGTTCTTTTGAAGACCCTGACCTTGAGTTACACTCTAACGTCAGTTCTTTGCGGGAATGAGATCCACTCTCAGGGCCTCATGACCGGCCGCTTTTTGATATTCCAAGTACACGATTTCAGGGTTCAGGGATTTCTTGGTTCTGGGACATGCTGATTCTAGGCCAGTGCCCTGACTGAAGCGTCACAGGAGAACTCGGAACATCGGGAGCCGCGGGTTAGCTGCTGGGGGTTGTGTGTCCGAAGAGCTGCGCCTTTTTGGTATCAACTCTCTGGGCACACAGCTCGGAGAAAGGAATGCAACAGACTTTTAACATCATAAATCAGCTAGTTGTTTGTTATGTCTCCCCTCTCGCTGTGAAACAGGGACACCTCTTTTTCCCTTATTAGTGGGAGAGAGAGAATGTTGAATTACCCGGGTGAACAAGCAGTCTTTGGGGTACTGCAAGTCTGTGTCTTTATTGATGCTTTGCTGCACACTTAAGTGCTCGGTGGAGGGTGCAGATGCTGTTTTGCTGGTGGAGGTGGGGGGAGGTCGCTGCCTTGCTGCTGCTTGTGTGTGAGAGGTTCTGAGGTTCTAACGTTGAGCTCACATTCACTCTTTGGGGCACTCCTCTGTTTTCATGGATGTCTGCAAAGAAAAAGAATTTCAGGGTGTATATTGTATATATTTCTCTGACATTAAATGCACCCTTTTAAAACCTACTACTTCACCCTATCCCACCTCTTCACCATTTCCCATCCCCTTTTCCCTCTCTCACCTTATCTCCTTCTCTGCCCATTGGCCCCCTCTGGTGAGCCTCCCCCCTTTTCTTTCTTCCATGGCATTCTGTCTCTTTCACCAATCAACTTCCCAGCTCTTTACTTCATCCCTCCCCCTTCAGGTTTCACCTATCACCTTGTGTTTCTCTCTCCCCTCCCCCACCTTTTAAATCTACTCCTCAGCACTTTTCCTCCAGCCCTGCCAAAGGACCTTGGCCCGAATCGTCGACTGTACTCTTTGCCATAGATGCTGCCTGGCCTGCTGAGTTCCTTCAGCTTTTTGTGTGTGTTGTTTAGAAGTGAGTTAACTTCAGTACTCGCCAAGAAAACTTAATATCAGCCCAATTTCACAGATGTTATCATTATCATGTTTTAGTTTTCAGAGCTGCTGCACCTCCTATTTGCCCTTCTAGATCGCCTTGAAAAATCATTTTGCACCTGCTTCTCACTGAGCTAATTAATCACATTTTGTGCATTCACATGCTTGGACAAACTTAAAATATTTTGCATTCTCAACCAAGACATCCATTGTTTTTTTCTTCCTATTGCTTACTGTTCTTTCCAGTCCTTTATGCATCCTTGGTAATGTTGCTTTTTGAAACCCAACACGCTCCCAGATGGCACCAGAAGTCATAAAACAATCTATTGCAAAAGCACAACTTCAAGAAACCTTGTGCTCATGATACTGGCTGCAAATAATGAAGAAAAACACATATTGGCTACATTTATCATGATGCCGGTTGTAACAATCCATGTGCTATATTTATTGAAAAAATTAATCCATAATTCATTATTTATTCCTTTCAGAAAAATTATCATCATCATCATCAGGTGCCATGCCCAGATTAAGCTTTGACTGCCATGGCCCACACACTCCTGTTTCAGGTCAAGTGGATCAATTCATCAGTATTCACTTCCAGTTCTCTGGCTGCTGTCTCCATCATCATTTGTTTTTGCCTTCCTTTTGCTTTCTTCCTTTCAATCTTTCCTATAATTACCGTGCAGTCTAACTCCTCTTTCCTAATCACATGTCCAATGAAGTTATGTTGCCTATTCATGATCTCATACATTATTTCTCTTTTTGTGCTTGCTCTGTTAATGACATCCTCGTTAGATATTCGTTTCGTCCATGATATTCTTTGCATCCTCCTCAAAAACCACATCTCTGTTGCTTCAATTTGTTTCCTCTTGTTACTAGATATTGTCCAACCTTCTGATCCATATAACATAACTGGATAAATGTAACATTTCAGTGCTCTGAGGCGGGTTGTCATGCCTAGTTTAGTATTGGTCAGTATACTCTTCATTCTCGTGAAGGTGCCTTTTGCCATCCCTATTCTTCTTTTGATGTCCAAGTCGCCCCTGCCATCTGATGTCACCCAGCTCCCTAAGTAGCAAAAGTTCTGTACTTGTTTTATGTCTTCCCCATCTATTTTCAGATAATTTATAACAGATCATTTGAAGGAAAAAAGATTTATGATTGTTTTGTTAATACTTCCAAATATTTGACAGGCTGCCTTTATCAATCATTGCAGCAAGATTTTAATATTTGTTCCAGCTTGGGTACTGTAGAAATATGCTTTTTTCATATCTTCAGTGCCTCTTCCTATTGAAATATTCATTCATTCATTATCTTAAATGCCTGACTGGTTTGCTAAGAAAAATTGCACGAGCATCTGGGTTATGCTGGCTCTGGGGTTTCTACAGACAATGACAGCAAATCACAATTTGCAGACCTACATTTCACAGCCATTTAATTATTTGTTCAGCAGTTAAATTTAAATAGGAATTGGAAATCACTTGATAGAACAGATACATGTTTTAAAATTATGTTGATGTAAACACTCATTTTAATTATCCTTATTGAAATAAAGCAGTAAATTCAGGGATATGGAATAGCACATTTTTCCAGATGTGTCAATGCATTGTTGCATAGTGCTGAACAGGGAATGTGGTTTCTACACTAACATTTTCAAAAAAGGCATTAAACTAATTAAGAAAGTTAATGCTGGCATAATTGCCTGCTTCCTCGGGGACAAACAATATTGCAGAGCATTCACTTTCATTTTCTGTACTCCACCCCCACCATTCACACCCACTCTTGTGTTAATCGAATCAATGCTGATCCAATATCACAACACAGTCACACAACGCCAGTCACACTGGTTTCACATAGGGGTCTGCACCTTTGGCAATCCGGGCAATGTGACCAGCAGCCAATGTAGGCGGTCTCCTCATCTCAGTATTGCAAAGGCAAGGATCCTGACAGATATAGGATAGAATTACAGCACGTGGACTCAAGCAGAATCACTGTCAGTAATAGCTGCAGCCGTGCTAAAAAACATAGAGGGATGCATCCCATCAAACACAGCTGGGAATGGGAGAGCAGCAGGACTTCAGGGGAACCAAACGGGGCAGTAGACTATAATCAAAGTTGCTGGTGAACGCAGCAGGCCAAGCAGCATCTATAGGAAGAGGCGCAGTCGACGTTTCAGGCCGAGACCCTTCGTCAGGACTAACTGAAGGAAGAGTGAGTAAGGGATTTGAAAGCTGGAGGGGGAGGGGGAGATGCAAAATGATAGGAGAAGACAGGAGGGGGAGGGATAGAGCCGAGAGCTGGACAGGTGATAGGCAGAAGGGGATACGAGAGGATCATGGGACAGGAGGTCCGGGAAGAAAGACGGGGGGGGGGGTTGACCCAGAGGATGGGTCATCATTTTACATCTCCCCCTCCCCCTCCAGCTTTCAAATCCCTTACTCACTCTTCCTTCAGTTAGTCCTGACGAAGGGTCTCGGCCTGAAACGTCGACTGCGCCTCTTCCTATAGATGCTGCTTGGCCTGCTGCGTTCACCAGCAACTTTGATGTGTGTTGCTTGAATTTCCAGCATCTGCAGAATTCCTGTTGTTTGCAGTAGACTATAATGATCACTTATTGATTACAAGGTGACATTATTACAATTATTTATTCAATGTTGCCTAGAAATCTTCTCACACCAGTCAGAGTTGTGCAGATGTAAGACACCAAAGACTAGACTGGCTACTGCCGACAGCCTCTCCGTGTTTCTTGCCACCTTTTGCAGTGCCTGTTTTGTCTTTGTAGCAGATGCCCCTGATTCTTACTTCCTGGAAATGGAGGACACAGAGCAATTAGAGTGGGAGGAAGAGAGGAAAAAGAAAAGTAAGAGATTGATGACACCATATCTTGCATTCAACTAGTCCGGGCTAAAATTGCACCAACCATAGCTGGCATTATCTGAGATGGTTACATGAACACCAGATCAACCGGACATTGAGTTCGGGCTTCACTTAAGAGGCTGATCTGACATGATGACATAATTATGCAAAGGCTTTTTAGTGCACTTTTGTGTTCAGGTTTTGGATTTCAATAAAATGTGCTATGGTTTTTCTTAATCATAAAATGTCTCACTCCATTTTAAAAACGGAAACACGAGGAATTCTGCAGATGCTGGAAATTCAAGCAACACACATCAAAGTTGCTGGTGAACGCAGCAGGCCAGGCAGCACCTCTAGAAAGAGGTACAGTCGACGTTTCAGGCCAAGACCCTTCGTCACGACTAACTGAAGGAAGAGCTAATAAGAGATTTGAAAAGGGGAGGGGGAGAGGAAGATCCAAAATGATAGGAGAAGACACCACCTCCCCCTCGTACCCCATCCGTTATTTATTTATATACACACATTCGTTGTCTCTCTCTCCTTTTTCTCCTTCTTTCCCTCTGACTATATCCTTGCCCATCCTCTGGGTTTTCCCCCCTCCCCCTTTTCCTTCTTCCCGGACCTCCTGTCCCATGATCCTCTCATATCCCCTTTGCCAATCACCTGTCCAGCTCTTGGCTCCATCCCTCCCCCTCCTGTCTTCTCCTATCATTTTGGATCTCCCCCTCCCCCTCCCACTTTCAAATCCCTTACTCACTCTTCCTTCAGTTAGTCCTGACGAAGGGTCTCGGCCCAAAACGTCGACTGTACCTCTTCCTAGAGATGCTGCCTGGCCTGCTGCGTTCACCAGCAACTTTGATGTGTGTCATCCCGTTTTACTTGTGAAAGCCTACACACCCATATGCTCAGCTCTGCCATTGTTCAGGATGCAGCTTCTCTAAGGGTCCTTCTCCCCCTCCCACTGGCTGTTTAAATATCCAACACTATTCATTATTTGATGTAGCAAACCTGCAGAACTTCAATCTGATCCATTATTAGGACTTCATTGTCTCTCTGTCTACAGCATACAGTTTCAGTAAGGAAAGAAGAGCAAAGTTCTGATTCACAACAATGACTGTAGGCCTCATGACGCAGCAGCTTGATAATGACTATCACTGAATTTGCTAGAAAGACTGGTTGATACATAGCATCAAAAAATGCCACGACACAGAAATAGGCCATGCAGTTTATTGGACTACGCCAGACAATAATGAAATTATAAGCGGGTAAATAATCATCCTTTTATTTGCAGTTTTAAGCAGTGATTAACACAAAGAGGTAAAGTAAGTGACACAGAAACAATGAATTCTTCTTATAGCTTCAGTCTTCACAATGAGACATCAAACCATCATCTCATCCAGCTTTCTGGATGAATGTGAAGGATCTCTCAATAGTACTTAGAAGAAAATTAGTGCAGTAGAGCCACTTCATTGTGGTTTTTAAATATCTCAACCAGTATTTTAAAATCCTGATGATTTGGTCATTGTTATTAACAAGGCTTTGGTCGGTGCAATTTGGCAGCACTGTTTTTATATTATAATCATGACAACATTTTAAAGCTACTTCATTAATTGCTTTGGACATCCTGAGTTTGTGACAAATGATTTTCTTCCAAAATAAATAGCTCGCAGTGCCACAGTGTAGAGAAAAAAACAAGTGACAAGCAGTCAGTCTTTCTGAAATCATAAAACGCAATTGAAAATATAGTGAATCAGTAAATATTTATGGTGCTAATAACAAATTAGCAAGGGTGCTAAATGGAAAGAAATATTTGTAAAAGAAGAACTGAGTAGTAATTCTTTATTCAACTGTTGCGCTTGTCAGTAGTTTTCCTTCAGTGATTCATGCTATACCTCTTCTTGGTGAGTATGATTCACTGTAGTGGTTATCCAATACAGGGCAGTGACATAGCTGTGGAGGTGTGAGATGAATTACTTTATCCTAATTAGGAGCACTTAATACATCACAACACAAGACCAGTTGAGTGCCTGACTTCTAACGACAGGACATATTGCACTTAAGAGCAAAGAAAGGAACATCTGATCACTGAAGAATGCATCAGAGGTTCAGATGTTCAAAGGTTCATTTATTATCAAAGCATGTATCCATATACAACTCTGAAATTCGTCTTCTCCAGATAGCCACTAAACAAAGAAAGATCACGAAAGTTATTCAGAGAGGAATACCACAGCACAAAAGGTAAGACAACACGATTATCAACCCCCAAAGCCCCTCCCTTCATACAAAATGGAACAGGAACATCAACCCCCAAACACCCTCCCCTTGCACAACAAAACGGAAAAGGAACAGGTGATAAAAAACGCTAAATATAAAAACCATAAATCTGGAAATGTCCACAGTCCATAACCATGGTCGACCAATCCATAAATGCAGAAGCACAATACCATCCTCTAATATCACCGTCATTCATGGAAAGAAACGGACACTACACAAGGCAAAGAGGCCTATCTGCCTGCCACAGTGAGCCTCTCAGCGACAGGCCGCTCACAGGTTCCTTCCCCAATAATAATGTAAAGGAAGGCAGTCAGTATTGAACTCTCACTCACCTGGTGAAATGGAGTCGAACATCAGCTCATGCTCCATCTCAAAGTTTCTTCACACTGATGCTGTTTGAGTACGTGTTAATTGCCCGGAATCTTATCGGAGATAGCAAAGCACTGAATCAGTCTATCGACCTCCAAACAGCATAAATCTCAGGCTCTGACAGTCCCAGAAATACATTTAAGGTGAAAAGCAGACATAAAAGAAGTAAAAACAATTAAAAGACATTTTCATGAGGTATCTGGAAGAAGTTGACTGAGGGAGTATGCTGGTGCCATCTTGACCAGATGTCATAAAGGGAAGCTATATTCTCACTGAGTCTCAGTGGCCACTTTATTAAGTACACCTGTACACCTGCTAGTTAATGCAAGTATCTAATTAGTCAATCACGTGGCAGCAACTCAATGCATAAAAGCAAGCAGACATGGACAAGAAGATCAATTGTTGTTCAGACCCAATATCAGAATGGGGAAGGAATATGATCTAAGTGACTTTGACTATGGAATGATAGTTGGCACCAGATTGGGTGCTTTGAGCATCTCAGAAACTGCTGATCTCTTGGGATTTTCACTCATAACAATGTCTAGAGTTTACAGAGAATGGTGTGATGAACAAAAACAAAACAACATCCAGTGAGCAGCAGTTCTGTGGGTGAAAATACTTCGTTAATGAGATAGGTCATAGGAGAATGGTCAGACTGTTTCAAGCTGACAGGAAGGTGACATTAACTTAAATAACCACACATTACAATATTAGTGTGCAGAAGAACATCTCTGAACACACAACATATTGAACCTTGAAGTGCAGAGGAGGTACATGATCAAGTGGCCCCTGAGTCCATGTTATCTCTTTCAAAGAACAATAAAGTTATTTCCACTTCACTGCCTCTTTCTGTTGCCCTGTAATATGTTACTGTTCAAATAATTATCCATATTTAAAGTTTGGTGTTTAAACTTGTATTCACCACATTATTATCATTACACTCCAAATTCCAGGTAATTATCTTATTCCATACACATAACCTTCCCTTATTTGTGTAATACAAACTCTTCATGCTTTTAAATACGTCTGTTACATCTCCTTCTCCTCTTCTTTCTGGAGAACAAGTTGAAGCTTCTCCAGTCTATTCATGTTAGCTTAACAATATCTACCAGTCCCCCTCCCTGGAAACAGTCCAGTAAATCTCTTCTGCATCCCCTACAAAAGTGTTGGGCACTGAAATGGTTACAACACACCAGAAGGAGCTAAGCAAACGCTTTATATTGGGTTAGTATAAGTATCGTACACCTCTATTTATAAAGCTCAGCATTCCCCTGCTTAGAAATTGGACTTCACTCTAACTAGGTCTACTCAACCATAGAACACTGCGTCCACAGAGCAATGACCAAACTGGGTCACCAAAAAATATATAAAGTTAGACAAAAGGATGTTTGAAACTGGTTTACACACAGATTGCCATGCTGAAATGGGATGTATGTAGTTCCTGGCGCAACCATGCGTAATTGAACAGTTGCTGAGGCTTTGCAAAGCAATATTTTAAGTAGGTGGTAACTGTTAAGGTCTAATCCCCACAAAGAAGGAACATGGAGAGCATATAAGGCCCCAGATTGGCAAAGGAGAGTCCGGGTGCTTATCATTGAAGTACTTGGGATGTGATGATGCTGAAATGGTTTGGTTACTGGACTAGTAACTCAAAGGTGGCATAGCGTCTCCCCCATTTCCCTCCCCTCTTCCAAGCTCTACCTTCTTTTCCTTTCAGATACCATCATCTTCAGTTGCTCGTCACACCCACCTATCACCTCCCTGCTTTTAGCACCATTCCCATTCTCCCCTCACCCACCTGCTTTCCACATTCCCCACAGGAATCCACCTATCACCTGTCAAATCTTAGTCCACCTCTTCCTTTCACCCTTTTATCTCCCCTCTACCTCTCAATCTAGTTGAGTAGCCTCAACCCGAAACATCAACTGTCC